>NW_023994251.1:0-477500 GCF_015586225.1 Lucilia sericata
TAGAATAAAAATTGTGTATTTTAGACTTATGAAAAATTTGGAGATATTTTTAATATTTTTCTAACATATAGAGAATATTTTTTATTCATGATTTTTTTCGTTCGTCTTCGCGGACCCCCTAGGATTTTGCTACGGACCACTAGGGGTCCGCGGACCCCCTTTTGGGAACCGTTGGTCTAGTCTATAGTCTAGTCTATAGTTTAGTCTATAGTTTAGTCTAGTCTATAATGTAGTCTATATTGTTGTCTATATCCCAGTCTATAGTCTAGTCTATAGTCTGGGCCCAAATTACGGCATACGATATCGATCGAAATATCAATAGAATATAAATGGAGATTTCGATCGATATCGTATGCCATAATTTGTGCCCTGGTCTATAGTCTAGTCTATAGTGTAGTTTATAGTCTAGTCTATAGTTTAGTCTATATCCCAGTATGTAGTCTAGTCTATTTTACATTGTAGTAAATAGTATAGTCTACATTATAGTCTATACTCTTATCTATAGCCTGGTCTTTAGTCTAACCTATAGTCTAATCTGTAGCTTAATCTATAGTCTAGTCTATAGTCTATTCTATAGTTTAGTCTATAGTCTAGTTTACAGTCTGGTCTATAGGCCAGTTCTGCACTTATACATTACCTGGTAAATGTTTGAAATGTTCTCACTTCACGTCTCCTCTTATTACAAGTTGTTTGTATTTTTGTCTCTGTTTCCAAATTCTCTTAGACATAATACATACATATACATATGTATACCACTTGCAATAAATTTAACGTCTTATCTGTCAAATCATTGAGCAATTAATTTCATTAGAAGTTACAGATTACAGGATTACATAATTAAATTACGAGACATTTCAACTGAAGATGATTGGATTTGTCAGTTCGGTATGCTCACCACACTTTGGATGGAAAGACAACAAATATTAATTACTAAAAAGGCCATATAATAACAAATGAAATAAAATTAAATTAAGGTTATAATAACAATAATCCATAAAATTTATATTTAAAATAAATAGTGATTCTGGTGACAAGAGTCACCAGACAAAACCCCTCGACAAACATTTGAGAATATCAATTTCAATCAAATTTTTTAATAAAAATTTCCTTTACTACCTCCACTGTGTCTTATCTACATTATATATCTGCAACCAATTAATATTTATTTTGCTTCAAAATGTATTTGTTTTCTTATAATAATTTTGTGAACTGTATTTTTTTTGTAAACATTATTCTATATCAGTTCACTTATTAATTTAATTGTTAGTTTTTTTTGTAATTTAACAAAAAACCAAGCTCAACTAAATTAGCTAATTATGCCCAATTGTTAACAATATAATTTATTATCATTAATTATGTATGTGTCTGTATTTAATCTGTTTGCTTGCTATTAGTTTTGAAAATATAATCCAGCAAATTATTTTTAAGGAAAACAGTGAAAACATAACTTTAGTTCAAAACTATTATGATAAGTGGAGAATTAACAAGTTGCTACTTAGAATTGATTTATTTCCTCAATGTTTGCTGGTTTTCTATTTGTTTTTTAGGACTTTATTATTAAATATTGTGTTTTCTGTAAAATTTTTGTTTAATTTTATATAATTTGTTTTAATTTAGATATTTATTTAAATAACTAGTTTTATACAATCTAAACAAATGTATTAATTGTATAGTTAATTCTGATTATATGTACAAAACACATTTTTTTCCAATCTATAGATTAACTATTGATTAGACTATATACTAGACTTTAGAGTAGAATATAGAGTAGAATATAAAGTAGAATATAAAGTATACTAGACTATAGACTAGACTATAGACTAGACTATAGACTAGACTATAGACTAGACTATAGACTAGACTATAGACTAGACTATAGACTAGACTATAGACTAGACTATAGACTAGACTATAGACTAGACTATAGACTAGACTATAGACTAGACTATAGACTAGACTATAGACTATAGACTAGACTATAGACTAGACTATAGACTAGACTATAGACTAGACTATAGACTAGACTATAGACTAGACTATAGACTAGACTATAGACTAGACTATAGACTAGACTATAGACTAGACTATAGACTAGACTATAGACTAGACTATAGACTAGACTATAGACTAGACTATAGACTAGACTATAGACTAGACTATAGACTAGACTATAGACTAGACTATAGACTAGACTATAGACTAGACTATAGACTAGACTATAGACTAGACTATAGACTAGACTATAGACTAGACTATAGACTAGACTATAGACTAGACTATAGACTAGACTATAGACTAGACTATAGACTAGACTATAGACTAGACTATAGACTAGACTATAGACTAGACTATAGACTAGACTATAGACTAGACTATAGACTAGACTATAGACTAGACTAGACTATAGACTAGACTAGACTATAGACTAGACTATAGACTAGACTATAGACTAGACTATAGACTAGACTATAGACTAGACTATAGACTAGACTATAGACTAGACTATAGACTAGACTATAGACTAGACTATAGACTAGACTATAGACTAGACTATAGACTAGACTATAGACTAGACTATAGACTAGACTATAGACTAGACTATAGACTAGACTATAGACTAGACTATAGACTAGGCTATAGACTAGGCTATAGACTAGAGTATAGACTAGACTATAGATTAGACTATAGACTAGACTATAGACTAGACTATAGACTAGACTATAGACTAGACTATAGACTAGACTATAGACTAGACTATAAACTAGACTATAGACTAGACTATAGACTAGACTATAGATTACACTATAGACTAGACTATAGACTAGACTATAGACTACACTATAGACTAGATTATAGACTAGACTATAGACTAGACTATAGACTAGACTATAGACTAGACTATAGACTAGACTATAGACTAGACTATAGACTAGACTATAGACTAGACTATAGACTAGACTATAGACAAGACTATAGACTAGACTATAGACTAGACTATAGACTAGACTATAGACTAGACTATAGACTAGACTATAGACTAGACTATAGACTAGACTATAGACTAGACTATAGACTAGACTATAGACTAGACTATAGACTAGACTATAGACTAGATATAGACTAGACTATAGACTAGACTATAGACTAGACTATAGACTAGACTATAGACTAGACTATAGACTAGACTATAGACTAGACTATAGACGACTATAGACTAGACTATAGACTAGACTATAGACTAGACTATAGACTAGACTATAGACTAGACTATAGACTAGACTATAGACTAGACTATAGACTAGACTATAGACTAGACTATAGACTAGACTATAGACTAGACTATAGACTAGACTATAGACTAGATTATAGACTAGACTATAGACTAGACTATAGACTAGACTATAGACTAGACTATAGACTAGACTATAGACTAGACTATAGACTAGACTATAGACTAGACTATAGACTAGACTATAGACTAGACTATAGACTAGATTATAGACTAGACTATAGACTAGACTATAGACTAGACTATAGACTAGACTATAGACTAGACTATAGACTAGACTATAGACTAGACTATAGACTAGACTATAGACTAGACTATAGACTAGACTATAGACTAGACTATAGACTAGACTATAGACTAGACTATAGACTAGACTATAGACTAGACTATAGACTAGACTATAGACTAGACTATAGACTAGACAATAGACTAGACCATAGACTAGACTATAGACTAGACTATAGACTAGACCATAGACTAGACTATAGACTAGACTATAGACTAGATTGCAGACTAGACTATAGACTAGATTATAGACTAGACTATAGACTAGACCTTTAGACTAGACTATAGACTAGATATAGACTAGACTATAGACTAGACTATAGACTAGACTATAGACTAGACTATAGACTAGACTATAGACTAGAATATAGACTAGACTGTAGACTAGACTATAGACTAGATGTAGACTAGACTATAGACTAGAATATAGACTAGATATAGACTACACTATAGACTAGGTTATAGACCTGGTTTTAGACTGGACTGCATGACTTTTTAACTAGACAATTAAGCTCATATTTGCTTAGTTAAATTTATTGACACAAATTAGTTTAAATAAATATGTATGTCATTACTTAAATTACTGATTAATTAGCCAACTAAAATTAATATTTGCAAAAAAAAATACTGAAAGGGAAAAAGCAATTAAAATTTAATGATTTAAAAATAGGTAAATAAATTTATCTATAATTGTTACTCTTAAAAAAAAACAAGGTTACCTCATATCAAGAGTAATTTATATTATGAGCTATAGCTAGCAATAAAAAATAACTTTATTTGTGAAATTTTTATTAATTTTTTTAATCCTCTTTAAAATACTTATCATATTAAAGGCTTAATTGCAGCCATTGTTCATAGAATTGTTGCCACTTTCAACAAGTTTTTGTGCAAAAACTTATAAATATATAATTTGATGTTTAATTGCTTTATAAAAAGTAGTTATTTTTAAGTTAGTTTTTGTCGCTATAATTTTAAACATATATTTTAATTAAATATTGATTTTTTTCTAACAAGTTTTTTTGTACGTGTCACAGCTGATTTTAAAATAGCACTTGTTAAACTAATAAATTTTAATGAATTTAGAGCAAAAAAAAAAGCTCTTTACATATTTTATGTTACAATAATTAAGCAATTAATATGTATGTAAAAATTTGTCACACTCACAGTTTGTAAGTTAGACTACAGACTAGTCTATTGGCTTCTACATTAGAGATGACTTTTCATTGATTCCAGCTTTTGCTTCTAACTTAGACATTTTTATCGGTTTTTTATTCTTCGTTTTAAACATTATTTGTTGGCAACTGTCAGTTTAAAACTTTTATTATACACATTAACTTTAATACACCGATTTTTTGTCATATTTTCTTTTTCCTATTTTTCTTTTTATTTCTTTCACATTCCAAGTTTAATGGCAATTGTAAAATATTGATAATGCAATATCATTAATCATATTTTTCAGTTTATGAAGAGCGAGAAAAAGAGAAAAGAATTGGGTTTGTAAAAAGTCATAGTTGAAAGTCTTATAATAGAAAAGTATAAAAAATATAATAAAGTCAAGAAAAGAAAAATCAAATTTCCACTGCCATAACATAACTAATGACTCAACATTTATGACATTAAGTTAATAAAAATGCCAGCCGTGAAACATGAAGGCAGCAAACAGAAAAAAAACACAGGACCTGACGGCAAAAAAGATGACAAATCATGGTGGCTTGGTTAAAGGAAAAATATAATTTGTTACCATCAGGTGACAAGAAGTGTAATAAAAATATTTACAAAAAATTACAAAATTATTTAAAATAATTTCTGCTTATTGTTCTATAAGTTGCCATTTTTTATAGCTCAAAAAATTAGAGATTTCCATCGAATATAAAAATTAAGTAAATTAAAGAGTTTTATAGAAAATGCGCCAAATACTGTAAAAATTTTTAACAACAATTTATTACCTTTAAATATGCATGTAGCAACCACATGAACAGAGAATATGCTGCATAAAATGTGTCAAACCACTATAGTAGTTGGTTTTTTTTTTACACACAGTTGGACACTTTCTCACAATGAGGTAGTTGGCCAGTCACGACTTGCTATAAGACACTTTTATATGAAAAGTGCATTAAGTTTTTTTCTAGACATACTTTTATAGTTTTAAAAATGAGAAAGTTGAGAGGACTAAATACAATTGTTTTTATTGTAAATGTTATAGTCTAGTCCATAGTGCAGTCTATAGTCTAGTCTATAGTCTAGTCTATAGTCTACTTTATAGTCTAGTTTATAGTCTATAGTTTAGTCTATAGTGTAGTGTATAGTGTAGTCTAAAGCTTAGTCTATAGTCTAGTCTATAGTTTAGTCTATAATATATTCTATAGTTTAGTCTATAGTCCTGTCTACAGTTTAGTCTATAGTGTAGTCTAAAGTCTAGTCTATAGGCTAGTCTATAGTCTAGTCTATATTTTAGTCTATAGTTTAGTCTATAGTCTAGTCTGTAGTCTAGTCTTTAGTTTAGTTTATAGTATAGTCTATAGGTTAGTCTATTGTCTAGTCTATAGTGTAGTCTAAAGTCTAGTCAATAGTCTGGTCTATAGTTTAGTCTATAGTCTAGTCTAGTCTATAGTCTAGTCTATAGTGCAGTCTATAATCTAGTCTATAACCTAGTCTATAGTCTAGTCTATAATCTAGTCTATAGTCTAGTCTAAAGTCTAGTCTATAGTCTAGTCTATAGTCTAGTCTGTAGTCTAGTCTATAGTCTAGTCTATAGCCGAGTCTATAGTCTAGTCTATAGTCTAGTCTATAGTCTAGTCTATAGTGTAGTCTATACTCTAGTCTATAGTCTAGTATATAGTCTAGTCTATAGTTTTAGTCTATAGTCTAGTCTATAGTCTAGTCTATAGTCTAGTCTATAGTCTAGTCTACAGTCTAGTCTATAGTCTAGTCTATAGTCTAGTCTATAGTCTAGTCTATAGTCTAGTCTATAGTCTAGTCTATAGTCTAGTCTATAGTCTAGTCTATAGTCTAGTCTATAGTCTAGTCTATAGTCTAGTCTATAGTAGTCTATAGTCTAGTCTATAGTCTAGTCTATAGTCTAGTCTATACTAGTCTATAGTCTAGTCTATAGTCTAGTCTATAGTCTAGTCTATATAGTCTATAGTCTAGTCTATAGTCTAGTCTATAGTCTAGTCTATAGTCTAGTCTATAGTCTAGTCTATAGTCTAGTCTATAGTCTAGTCTATAGTCTAGTCTATAGTCTAGTCTATAGTCTAGTCTATAGTCTAGTCTATAGTCTAGTCTATAGTCTAGTCTATAGTCTAGTCTATAGTCTAGTCTATAGTCTAGTCTATAGTCTAGTCTATAGTCTAGTCTATAGTCTAGTCTATAGTCTAGTCTATAGTCTAGTCTATAGTCTAGTCTATAGTCTAGTCTATAGTCTAGTCTAGTCTAGTCTAGTTAGTCTATAGTCTAGTCTATAGTCTAGTCTATAGTCTAGTCTATAGTCTAGTCTATAGTCTAGTCTATAGTCTAGTCTATAGTCTAGTCTATAGTCTAGTCTATAGTCTAGTCTATAGTCTAGTCTATAGTCTAGTCTATAGTCTAGTCTATAGTCTAGTCTATAGTCTAGTCTATAGTCTAGTCTATAGTCTAGTCTATAGTCTAGTCTATAGTCTAGTCTATAGTCTAGTCTATAGTCTAGTCTATAGTCTAGTCTATAGTCTAGTCTATAGTCTAGTCTATAGTCTAGTCTATAGTCTAGTCTATAGTCTAGTCTATAGTCTAGTCTATCTAGTCTATAGTCTAGTCTATAGTCTAGTCTATAGTCTAGTCTATAGTCTAGTCTATAGTCTATAGTCTAGTCTATAGTCTAGTCTATGGTCTAGTCTATAGTCTAGTCTATAGTCTAGTCTATAGTCTAGTCTATAGTCTAGTCTATAGTCTAGTCTATAGTCTAGTCTATAGTCTAGTCTATAGTCTAGTCTATAGTCTAGTCTATAGTCTAGTCTATAGTCTAGTCTATAGTCTAGTCTATAGTCTAGTCTATAGTCTAGTCTATAGTCTAGTCTATAGTCTCTATATAGTCTAGTCTAGTCTATAGTCTAGTCTATAGTCTAGTCTACAGTCTAGTCTATAGTCTAGTCTATAGTCTAGTCTATAGCCTAGTCTATAGTCTAGTCTATAGTCTAGTTTATAGTCTAGTCTATAGTCTAGTTTATAGTCTAGTCTAGTCTATAGTCTAGTCTATAATCTAGTCTATAGTCTAGTCTATAGTCTAGTCTATAGTCTAGTCTATAGTCTAGTCTATAGTCTAGTCTATAGTCTAGTCTATAGTCTAGTCTATAGTCTAGTCTATAGTCTAGTCTATAGTCTAGTCTATAGTCTAGTCTATAGTCTAGTCTATAGTCTAGTCTATAGTCTAGTCTAGTCTAGTCATAGTCTAGTCTATAGTCTAGTCTATAGTCTAGTCTAGTAGTCTAGTCTAATATCCGTTAGGTTGTCTTTTAAATTTTGTGAGTTTTTACTAATAACATTTCTTTCATGTCATTGACAGGCGCTTTAATAAACACTAAACATTTCCACACCATTCCGTTTTTCAATTAAAAAGCTATAGCATTACATTTAATTATATTTTTATGGTTTTATTTAACAAACAAACCATTTAGTCTACGATTCATTCATGCTAACTTCTTAATATTTGACCTCTTTGTATACATTTAACTTTATTTGATTTCAGCATTTAGATTTTCTTTATTTTCATCAGAATCATTCAAGTGCAAATAATAGAATTCCCAAAATAAAATCAATTTCAAGTAAATACCCCAAACACACACAGAGTCTCAGTTACAAACGTTTTAATGATTACAAATAATTAGTTCATTAATTTTGCTCATTTGCTAGTAGCAATAAGTTTTGGTTGTACGACTGCTAATGATTTTAATGTACAAATGGTAGGAAACAAATGGGTAAAGTTGTAGAGGAAAAATAGAAACAAAAGGGGAACGAATTCCCAAGACATTCAATTTTACCAGCGTCTAAATAATGACAAAATTTTTGTCATTAAAAGACCACAATAAATGGAAAAATTTGAAGGGAAAGACAGAAATAACGTCAGTGTTGCTTAACTATTTCCTTATGAATCCATCTCTAGTATTTTTCAATTTTATTTAATGGAATACGTTATTTTAAATTTTAGCGTATGAGTGATATTTCTATATATGTATCTATAATTAATATTTATCATACGCCTGTTTTAAAATTTACTTTTTTATAAATTTTTAAATTGAATAATTCAACACAAATTAGACAGAATAATGGACAAATATCAGTATATATTGTATTCCTTCGAATCGTATTAGTACTACTTTATTTTACTATTTTTAGTTTACTCTGTCATATGTAAAACGACAATGTCATAATCTATAAGAACTGACCTAAATTTTTGTTTTCATATGTTTGTTGTTTGACTGCACCTGAAAATTTGTTAACTGAAACTAAATTGGTTTTTTCAATTATATACACAGACATGGATTTGTAATAGTTTGAAAAATCTAACTGACATCGACATGGGAGTTTTTAAGGTCACCAGGTCATGTCTATTGATTGTTGTCTCTATTATAAGTACTTTTTCTCTTCTTTATATTTCCCTGAAAAATTTTTTACACAACATGAATTGGGAAATGGAACACAATATGAATTTCAAAAAAGAATACAAGTAAAATTGCAAGGCAATTAAAATAAATTTTTATTAAATAAAATCTCAAAATGTTTGATTAGAATTTCATTTCTTTTCTTCCAGTTTAGTTCTAGTTCAATTCTAGTTCAGTTGTAGTTCAGTTTTAGTTCAGTTTTAGTTAATTTCTAGTTCAGTTCTAGTTTAGTTCTAGTTCAGTTCTAGTTCAGTTCTAGTTTAGTTCTAGTTCTGTTCTAGTTCAGTTCTAGTTCAGTTCTAGTTCAGTTCTAGTTCAGTTCTAGTTCAGTTCTAGTTCAGTTCTAGTTCAGTTCTAGTTCTGTTCTAGTTCTGTTCTAGTTCTGTTCTAGTTCTGTTCTAGTTCTGTTCTAGTTCTGTTCTAGTTCTGTTCTAGTTCTGTTCTAGTTCTGTTCTAGTTCTGTTCTAGTTCTGTTCTAGTTCTGTTCTAGTTCTGTTCTAGTTCTGTTCTAGTTCTGTTCTAGTTCTGTTCTAGTTCTGTTCTAGTTCTGTTCTAGTTCTGTTCTAGTTCTGTTCTAG
Organism: Lucilia sericata; assembly: GCF_015586225.1. Lineage (NCBI taxonomy): Eukaryota > Metazoa > Arthropoda > Insecta > Diptera > Calliphoridae > Lucilia > Lucilia sericata. The sequence goes on from NW_023994251.1 coordinate 9,786, forward strand.
TTCTTTTCTAGTTCTGTTCTAGTTCTGTTCTAGTTCTGTTCTAATTCTGTTCTAGTTCTGTTCTTGTTCTGTTCTAGTTCTGTTCTAGTTCTGTTCTAGTTCAGTTTTAGTTCAGTTTTAGTTGAGTTTTAGTTCAGTTCTAGTTCAGTTCTAGTTCAGTTCTAGTTCAGTTCTAGTTCAGTTCTAGTTCAGTTCTAGTTCAGTTCTAGTTCAGTTCTAGTTCTGTTCTAGTTCAGTTCTAGTTCAGTTTTAGTTGAGTTTTAGTTCAGTTCTAGTTCTAGTTCTGTTCTAGTTCTGTTCTAGTTCTGTTCTAGTTCTGTTCTAGTTCTGTTCTAGTTCTGTTCTAGTTCTGTTCTAGTTCTGTTCTAGTTCTGTTCTAGTTCTGTTCTAGTTCTGTTCTAGTTCTGTTCTAGTTCTGTTCTAGTTCTGTTCTAGTTCTGTTCTAGTTCTGTTCTAGTTCTGTTCTAGTTCTGTTCTAGTTCTGTTCTAGTTCTGTTCTAGTTCTGTTCTAGTTCTGTTCTAGTTCTGTTCTAGTTCTGTTCTAGTTCTGTTCTAGTTCTGTTCTAGTTCTGTTCTAGTTCTGTTCTAGTTCTGTTCTAGTTCTGTTCTAGTTCTGTTCTAGTTCTGTTCTAGTTCTGTTCTAGTTCTGTTCTAGTTCTGTTCTAGTTCAGTTCTAGTTCTGTTCTAGTTCTGTTCTAGTTCTGTTCTAGTTCTGTTCTAGTTCTGTTCTAGTTCTGTTCTAGTTCTGTTCTAGTTCTGTGCTAGTTCTGTTCTAGTTCTAGTGTAGTTCTGGTTCTGTTCTAGTTCTGTTCTAGTTCTGTTCTAGTTCTGTTCTAGTTCTGTTCTAGTTCTGTTCTAGTTCTGTTCTAGTTCTGTTCTAGTTCTGTTCTAGTTCTGTTCTAGTTCTGTTCTAGTTCTGTTCTAGTTCTGTTCTAGTTCTGTTCTAGTTCTGTTCCAGTTCTATTCTAGTTCTGTTCTAGTTCTGTTCTAGTTCAGTTTTAGTTCAGTTCTAGTTCAGTTTTAGTTCAGTTTTAGTTGAGTTGTAGTTCAGTTCTAGTTCAGTTCTAGTTCTAGTGCAGTTCTGGTTCTGTTCTGGTTCTGTTCTGGTTCTGTTCTAGTTCTGTTCTAGTTCTGTTCTAGTTCTGTTCTAGTTCTGTTCTAGTTCTGTTCTAGTTCTGTTCTAGTTCTGTTCTAGTTCTGTTCTAGTTCTGTTCTAGTTCTGTTCTAGTTCTGTTCTAGTTCTGTTCTAGTTCTGTTCTAGTTCTGTTCTAGTTCTGTTCTAGTTCTGTTCTAGTTCTGTTCTAGTTCTGTTCTAGTCTGTTCTAGTTCTGTTCTAGTTCTGTTCTAGTTCTGTTCTAGTTCTGTTCTAGTTCTGTTCTAGTTCTGTTCAGTTCTGTTCTAGTTCTGTTCTAGTTCTGTTCTAGTTCTGTTCTAGTTCTGTTCTAGTTCTGTTCTAGTTCTGTTCTAGTTCTGCTCTAGTTCTGTTCTAGTTCTGTTCTAGTTCTATTCTAGTTCTGTTCTAGTTCTGTTCTAGTTCTGTTCTAGTTCTGTTCTAGTTCTGTTCTAGTTCTGTTCTAGTTCTGTTCTAGTTCTGTTCTAGTTCTGTTCTAGTTTCTGTTCTAGTTCTGTTCTAGTTCTGTTCTAGTTCTGTTATAGTTCTGTTATAGTTTCAGTTGTAGTTCAGTTTTAGTTCTATTCTATTTCTGTTCTAGTTAGTTCTAGTTCAGTTCTGTTTCAGTTCTAGTTCTGTCTTTCCTTCTGTCTTTTAAGCTCTAACTATTTTTAATTTTCAAACATTTTCAAGTTTGAAATATTTTAAGTTAATTTTCTTACATATTTAAAAGTTTTAAAAATCCCTTATTTTTTTAAACCTCTTTACTTAAACAAACCACTTAATCATTATATTTAAATAATGACCTAATAATTAATGCTTGCTGTATGCTAATAATTTGTGTAATTAACTGTAATTATCGAGTGCTTGTAATTACCTTAACAAAATGCCATTAAAGACAGCCGAGACATGACCAAAAAAAAAAAAACAAAAACAACAACAAATAAGTAATAAATTTTTCGTTGTACAAGAAATACAATATTGTCACTGTTATAAATATACAACAAAAGTGCAAAGACACAACATTTAACAGGCCATTAATTATACAGTCGAGGACACGAACAAGAGAAAAAAAGAGTCAAGACACCTTAGGCTTAAAGAAAAGAGTTAATGATGGATGAAATGTTAAAGAAAAATTGCAAAAATGGGGCAGGGCAAAATCTTAAAATATTTTAAAACTCACAACAATTATCAAATTACTAAAAGCGGTTGCAAGAGGCCTAAAAGTAGGCAGAAGTATATAACTAAAGAGTCAAAAGGTTTAAATTCCTGCGAAATATATTTAAAAAATATGTTAATTATATGATCACATAACACCACAAAATATTTTGCCAAAAAATTTTGGAATTATTATTAGTGAACCAAAGTGTTAGCTATTTAACAGCTTTAGTGTTTTTTTGCAATTAAATATTTAAAATAAATTTAAAATATTTTCCCTCTAAAAAATTTAATTATGTATTTTAATTTCCCCCGGAAATTTAAAATATGTTTTTCAATTAAATTTTTTTTAATTCTAATGAATTTCCACAATTCTCTCTATAAAACACACAAACGCCTAAGTTTAGACTACAATTTTTGTATCATAATACACACCGCAAAGTATATTATGGTTTTTATTAATAATTTATTAAATTATGTTATTTTGGTAAGAACCTTAATAACTTAATTAAACAATTAAACCACAGGAAGATATAAATACATACATTAGTTTTCAAAATGTAGTAAAAATAATTTAAATTATTTTTTGTTAAAAGAAAATTTATAAAAATATTTAAATTTTTAAAAACTACAAAAGTTAATATTTGTATTAAACTGTCGGTGCTGGGAAACCTTAAAGGTTTAATACAAAAGCTTTTATTTAAAAATAAATCCATTAATCCTTGACACGTTTATAACAAATTGATTTAAAAGATATTTATTTGAAATGCAATGATTACTGTTAAAAATGTCTCTATATTAATAGCATTTTAAGGTATTTTAATCGATTTTATATTAAATGTTCTAATTTGGTAATAAAAAATAAATTGAAAATATTTTAATTAAAAAATTTTTAAATTTATTCTGCTAAATTGAACGCAAAATATTATTAAATTTGAAATAATTAAAACTAAATTAAATAGCAAATGTTGAGTTTTCATTGGAATGTAAAGTGTTTAATTTTAATTTCTTTAAAATAACAAAATTTATCATTTCACATGACTAAGTATAAGCATGACTTAATTTGAGTACAATTTAGCCAACATTTAAAATTCACTGCTACAACTTTTTATCTAAGAACTAAAATGCACATAAATTCTAATGACACTTGCTTAGAAAAAGTCGTAAGCAAAAATTTTATATAAACGAGGGTGGATTAAGTTATCTTAAATACTCTATTTCATTTTTAGTTCATTTCTAGTTCTTTTCTAGTTCAGTTCTTGTTCTGTTCTAGTTCTGTTCTAGTTCTGTTCTAGTTCTGTTCTAGTTCTGTTCTAGTTCTGTTCTAGTTCTAGTTCAGTTCTAGTTCAGTTCTAGTTCAGTTCTAGTTCAGTTCTAGTTCAGTTCTAGTTCAGTTCTAGTTCAGTTCTAGTTCAGTTCTAGTTCAGTTCTAGTTCAGTTCTAGTTCAGTTCTAGTTCAGTTCTAGTTCAGTTCTAGTTCAGTTCTAGTTCAGTTCTAGTTCAGTTCTAGTTCTGTTCTATTCTGTTCTAGTTCTGTTCTAGTTTTGTTCTAGTTCTGTTCTAGTTCTGTTCTAGTTCTGTTCTGTTCTAGTTCTGTTCTAGTTCTGTTCTAGTTCAGTTCTAGTTCAGTTCTAGTTCAGTTCTAGTCAGTTCTAGTTCAGTTCTAGTTCAGTTCTAGTTTCAGTTCTAGTTCAGTTCTAGTTCAGTTCTAGTTCAGTTCTAGTTCAGTTCTAGTTCAGTTCTAGTTCAGTTCTAGTTCAGTTCTAGTTCAGTTCTAGTTCAGTTCTAGTTCAGTTCTAGTTCAGTTCTAGTTCAGTTCTAGTTCAGTTCTAGTTCAGTTCTAGTTCAGTTCTAGTTCAGTTCTAGTTCAGTTCTAGTTCAGTTCTAGTTCAGTTCTAGTTCGGCTCTAGTTCAGTTAGTTCAGTTCTAGTTCAGTTCTAGTTCAGTTCTAGTTCAGTTCTAGTTCAGTTCTAGTTCAGTTCTAGTCAGTTCTAGTTCAGTTTCTAGTTCAGTTCTAGTTCAGTTCTAGTTCAGTTCTAGTTCAGTTCTAGTTCAGTTCTAGTTCAGTTCTCTAGTTCAGTTCTAGTTCAGTTATAGTTCTGTTTCTAGTTCAGTTCTAGTTCAGTTCTAGTTCAGTTCTAGTTCAGTTCTAGTTCTGTTCTAGTTCAGTTCTAGTTCAGTTCTAGTTCAGTTCTAGTTCAGTTCTAGTTCAGTTCTAGTTCAGTTCTAGTTCAGTTCTAGTTCAGTTCTAGTTCAGTTCTAGTTCAGTTCTAGTTCAGTTCTAGTTCAGTTCTAGTTCAGTTCTAGTTCAGTTCTAGTTCAGTTCTAGTTCAGTTCTAGTTCAGTTCTAGTTCAGTTCTAGTTCAGTTCTAGTTCAGTTCTAGTTCAGTTCTAGTTCAGTTCTAGTTCAGTTCTAGTTCAGTTCTAGTTCAGTTCTAGTTCAGTTCTAGTTCAGTTCTAGTTCAGTTCTAGTTCAGTTCTAGTTCAGTTCTAGTTCAGTTCTAGTTCAGTTCTAGTTCAGTTCTAGTTCAGTTCTAGTTCAGTTCTAGTTCAGTTCTAGTTCAGTTCTAGTTCAGTTCTAGTTCAGTTCTAGTTCAGTTCTAGTTCAGTTCTAGTTCAGTTCTAGTTCAGTTCTAGTTCAGTTCTAGTTCAGTTCTAGTTCAGTTCAGTTCTAGTTCAGTTCTAGTTCAGTTCTAGTTCAGTTCTAGTTCAGTTCTAGTTCAGTTCTAGTTCAGTTCTAGTTCTAGTTCAGTTCTAGTTCTAGTTCTAGTTCTAGTTCTAGTTCTAGTTCTAGTTCAGTTCTAGTTCTAGTTCAGTTCTAGTTCAGTTCTAGTTCAGTTCTAGTTCAGTTCTAGTTCAGTTCTAGTTCTAGTTCAGTTCTAGTTCAGTTCTAGTTCAGTTCTAGTTCAGTTCTAGTTCAGTTCTAGTTCAGTTCTAGTTCAGTTCTAGTTCTAGTTCTAGTTCAGTTCTAGTTCAGTTCTAGTTCAGTTCTAGTTCAGTTCTAGTTCAGTTCTAGTTCAGTTCTAGTTCAGTTCTAGTTCAGTTCTAGTTCAGTTCTAGTTCAGTTCTAGTTCAGTTCTAGTTCAGTTCTAGTTCAGTTCTAGTTCAGTTCTAGTTCAGTTCTAGTTCAGTTCTAGTTCAGTTCTAGTTCAGTTCTAGTTCAGTTCTAGTTCAGTTCTAGTTCAGTTCTAGTTCAGTTCTAGTTCAGTTCTAGTTCAGTTCTAGTTCAGTTCTAGTTCAGTTCTAGTTCAGTTCTAGTTCAGTTCTAGTTCAGTTCTAGTTCAGTTCTAGTTCAGTTCTAGTTCAGTTCTAGTTCAGTTCTAGTTCAGTTCTAGTTCAGTTCTAGTTCAGTTCTAGTTCAGTTCTAGTTCAGTTCTAGTTCAGTTCTAGTTCAGTTCTAGTTCAGTTCTAGTTCAGTTCTAGTTCAGTTCTAGTTCAGTTCTAGTTCAGTTCTAGTTCAGTTCTAGTTCAGTTCTAGTTCAGTTCTAGTTCAGTTCTAGTTCAGTTCTAGTTCAGTTCTAGTTCAGTTCTAGTTCAGTTCTAGTTCAGTTCTAGTTCAGTTCTAGTTTAGTTCTAGTTCAGTTCTTGATCAGTTCTAGATCAGTTCTAGTTCAGTCCTAGTTCAGTTCTAGTTCAGTTCTAGTTCAGTTCTAGTTCAGTTTTAGTTCAGTTCTAGTTCAGTTCTAGTTCAGTTCTAGTTCAGTTCTAGTTCAGTTCTAGTTCAGTTCTAGTTCAGTTCTAGTTCAGTTCTAGTTCAGTTCTAGTTCGGTTCTAGTTCAGTTCTAGTTCAGTTCTAGTTCAGTTCTAGTTCAGTTCTAGTTCAGTTCTAGTTCAGTTCTAGTTCAGTTAAACATCATTTTCACTTCGTTTTTAATTCAGTTAAAAGTTTATTCCATCCTCGTATCCTTTCAAAACTCTCGTTATGCTTCATGCATAACTACTCTATTCTAGATAACGTTGGAGTTTATTAAAATATAAATGATTTCTTTTTTTAGTTTTACTGTTCGAAAATTGTAATGTCCTGATAAATGCATTATGTACATCTGCTGACTACGATAAGCATGATGTCAGTTTGACTGAAAGGAAGAAGAAAAACTAAAGGCATATTGGCAATGGCTTTCGTAATGGCAGACTATTGTTACAGTTTAATGTGCACATAAAAGTGGTTGCACTTCGAATATTATTTTTGACCGAAATAAAAAGTTGTCATTCATTTTTATATCGGCATCGAAAACGACAAGAAAGAAGTACTTGAGTTGACCAGCATTTTGAGGATTAAAAAAAAAATTAAGATATCACAATTAATAATGCTCATACGTCTGGGGGAACATATTAAAGCAGTGGAAATTTTACATAGGAAATTTTATGGCAAATTTTTTAGTTTTGTTCGCTGCAGATACATTGTCATGATTATTGCGTTCAATTCAAATTACTTCATCAAGTAAAGAAATTGTTTATTTAGTTTTACTAAATAAATAAAAACTTATTTACTGGAATTCAACCCGTCAATTTACTTTAGGGCATTGACTTACAAATACGTATACAACTCGTTAACTTAAATTGAAAATAACCAATCAAAGTAAAGTTTACACAATTCAAATTTATTGAGTGTTATTTTAAATAAAATATACTTTTAAACTTGTAATTGGTATTGATAACTTTATCTCTGCATTGTATGAAAATCAAGGTCTTAGGAATTTAAAACTAAAAACATATTTTCCTGCAATATATTTTATATAAATATGTACATATCATATATGAAATTGAATATTTTTACTTGCTATAAAACTTTTTCAAACATTTAGATCTCTTTATATTTTAGTACAAACTCTCTTCTTGGTCTTATTGTAAAAATATTGCTCAAGCTTTAAATATATTTGTAGCACATACCCCTTTCTTTCATTCCTCTGTCTATACTATCAATATCCTAGCAAGTTTGCCAAATTAAAATATATGTATGAAAACAAAAATATATTTTTTCTTTTACAGTATTTAAATGAACTTGACTTTTTTTAACATATTTTATCAATATGCCATAACAATCTGTTCGAAAAAGAATTCTGGCAAAATAATAAACTTACTTTTGCAAAGAATTTCAAATTATATGAGAAGATAAGTAAAAACTTTTCTTATTTAAAGTTGACATGAAAGTGAGCAAAAAAACGATAGGATAGAGTTAAAAAAAATGATTTTTTATTACATTAATTAAGAAAGTTTGATTGATTGTGAATATTTTTTGCAGTCAAAAATAACAAATAAAAAAAATTATGAACAAATATTATACTATAGATAAAAATCAAGCCAACAATAACTATGTAGTTTTTTTAATATTCCAATAAAACAAATTACAAATTTTCAAATAAAAAGAAATTAAGAATGTCAGCAAATAACTAGAACACATATAGAACTGAACGAGATCTGAACTAGAAATGAAATAGAATTGAACTAGAACTGAAGTAGAACTGAACTGGGACTGAACTAGAACTGAACTAGAACTGAAATAGAAGTGAAATAGAACAGAACTAGAACTGACCAAGAACTGAAATAAAACTGAACTAGAACTGAACAAGAACTAGAACTAGAACAGTAATAGAATAGAACTAGAACAAAACTTGAACAAACCTAGAACAGAACTAGAACCGAACTAGAACAGAAATAGGACAGAACTGAAACTGAACTAGAACTGAACTAGAACTGAACTAGAACTGAACTAGAACTGAACTAGAACTGAACTAGAACTGAACTAGAACTGAACAAGAACTGAACTAGAACTGAACTAGAACTGAACTAGAACTGAACTAGAACTGAACTAGAACTGAACTAGAACTGAACAAGAACTGAACTAGAACTGAACTAGAACTGAACTAGAACTGAACTAGAACTGAACTAGAACTGAACTAGAACTGAACTAGAACTGAACTAGAACTGAACTAGAACTGATCTAGAACTGAACTAGAACTGATCTAGAACTGAACTAGAACTGAACTAGAACTGAACTAGAACTGAACTAGAACTGAACTAGAACTGAACTAGAAGTGATTGCAACAGTTTTTTTTTTTTTTTTTTTTTTTTTTTTTTTTTTTTTTTTTTTTTTTTGAAATAATTTTCCTTAACATTTGTTAAAGTCAACTATTTGATTAATCTATAGAAACAAAAAATAAACTTCATTTGTTTAACTGATTGTTGAGCTTTTAATAAATAGTTACATTGTCAGTTACAGTTTTAGTTTACATTTTCTATCTTGATTAGAAAAAAATCAAGTTAAAAACTTTAATACTGCTAAAGAAAAACTACAGTAAAAAATGTAACCTTAATTTTTGTTGGTTACTTTTTGACTTAAACAAATGTTTACTGTCAAAATGTCATGTACCGAAAATAGCAGTATTTTTTGGGAGCACAAAGGAAAAAAAACAACAACAAGAACAACAAGAAAGTTCATTAATCTGAAAAGTTGTCAAATATGCTTGAATAGTTCAGTTTTGTTTCCAAAAATGTTTCATTTCATCTTTCATTGGTTGCTTAGAAAACTGAGAAGGAAAATTAAAAAAATCAATAGAGGGAAAAAAGGAATAAATTGTTAAAGAGAAGTTAATTTAATACACGTGTCATGTCCATACTTAACACCGAAAACACTACAAAATTTTATTATTTAAATAGTAAATAGTAAAACTCAACAACCAAGAAGATTTTCCCCCAAATATTAATTTGTTCATCACATCCCCTAAAGGATTAATATATTACCATTTCAGCTTTATTAAATTATAATAACTTTTAGTAAATGTACAACAATTTACTTCATACGAAAACATGAAAACGTTGCCCATGGCCTGCTCTTCCTTTACAACCTCTTCTCAATTACCCCTCTACAAAAAAACTAAACTTCATAACATAATTCTAGCAAAACACCAACAACATTTCACTAACTGACTATGTTGCTAAACAAACAAATTGTTTTTTATTTAAATTTTTATATTTATGTATTTTTTATTTCCTTCTCAACAAAACGGAAAAACAAAACACGAGGAAATATATTAATAATGTTTCTCATTCCACTCGCTTAAAAAATTGTTAACACAATAATATTTTATCTATTACGCTCACTTTGCCAAACATTTAAATCTCGAGGGAAAAGCCCAACAATAAACAACAAATTTATTGTACTTTTGAATAATTTATAAACACTTAACTAATAATTATGTTTTGGTTACTCGTGCTAGCTTTTGTCTCTTTTTAGACGGAAATAAATTCATAAAATGGAAAATTTTTTGGAATTAAATATAAATTTGATAGGCAGAAATAAAAGTTGTTAGAAAAACAAACAAGTGTTTCCTGTGAAATAAGGATTAGACTATAGACTTGACTATAGATTAGTATATAGACCAGGCTATAGACTGACTATAGATTAGTATATAGACCAGGCTATAGACTAGACTATAGATTAGACAATAGACTAGACAATAGACTAGACTATAGACTAGATTATAGACTAGACTATAGACTAGACTATAGACTAGACTATAGACTAGACTAGATAGACTATAGACTAGACTAGACTAGACTATAGACTAGACTATAGACTAGACTATAGACTAGACTATAGACTAGACTATAGACTAGACTATAGACTAGACTATAGACTAGACTATAGACTAGACTATAGACTAGACTATAGACTAGACTATAGACTAGACTATAGACTAGACTATAGACTAGACTATAGACTAGACTATAGACTAGACTATAGACTAGACTATAGACTAGACTATAGACTAACTATAGACTAGACTATAGACTAGACTATAGACTAGACTATAGACTAGACTATAGACTAGGACTATAGACTAGACTATAGACTAGACTATAGACTAGACTATAGACTAGACTATAGACTAGACTATAGACTAGACTATAGACTAGACTATAGACTAGACTATAGACTAGACTATAGACTAGACTTAGACTAGACTATAGACTAGACTATAGACTAGACTATAGACTAGACTATAGACTAGACTATAGACTAGTATATAGACTAGACTATAGACTAGACTATAGACTAGACTATAGACTAGACTATAGACTAGACTATAGACTAGACTATAGACTAGACTTTAGACTAGACTTTAGACTAGAGGATAGGCTAGACTTTAGACTAGACTTTAGACTAGACTTTAGACTAGACTATAGACTAGACTATAGACTAGACTATAGACTAGACTATAGACTAGACTATAGACGAGACTATACTAGACTATAGACTAGACTATAGACTAGACTATAGACTAGACTATAGACTAGACTTAGACTAGACTTTAGACTAGACTTTAGACTAGACTTTAGACTAGACTTTAGACTAGACTATAGACTAGACTATAGACTAGACTATAGACTAGACTATAGACTAGACTATAGACTAGACTATAGACTAGACTATAGACTAGACTATAGACTAGACTATAGACTAGACTATAGACTAGACTATAGACTAGACTATAGAGACTATAGACTAGACTAGACTAGACTATAGATTAGACTATAGACTAGACTATAGACTAGACTATAGACTAGACTATAGACTAGACTATAGACTAGACTATAGACTAGACTATAGACTAGACTATAGACTAGACTAGACTATAGACTAGACTATAGACTAGACTATAGACTAGACTATAGACTAGACTATAGACTAGACTATAGACTAGACTATAGACTAGACTATAGACTAGACTATAGACTAGACTATAGACTAGACTATAGACTAGACTATAGACTAGACTATAGACTAGACTATAGACTAGACTATAGACTAGACTATAGACTAGACTATAGACTAGACTATAGACTAGACTGTAGACTAGACTATAGACTAGACTATAGACTAGCTATAGACTAGACTATAGACTAGACTAGACTAGACTATAGACTAGACTATAGCTAGACTATAGACTAGACTATAGACTAGACTATAGACTAGACTATAGACTAGATATAGACTAGACTATAGACTAGACTATAGACTAGACTATAGACTAGACTATAGACTAGACTATAGACTATAGACTAGACTATAGACTAGACTATAGACTAGACTATAGACTAGACTATAGACTAGACTATAGACTAGACTATAGACTAGACTATAGACTAGACTATAGACTAGACTATAGACTAGACTATAGACTAGACTATAGACTAGACTATAGACTAGACTATAGACTAGACTATAGACTAGACTATAGACTAGACTATAGACTAGACTATAGACTAGACTATAGACTAGACTGTAGACTAGACTATAGACTAGACTATAGACTAGACTATAGACTAGACTATAGACTAGACTATAGACTAGACTATAGACTAGACTATAGACTAGACTATAAACTAGACTATAGACTAGACTATAGACTAGACTATAGACTAGACTATAGAGCTAGACTATAGACTAGACTTTAGACTAGACTTTAGACTAGAGGATAGGCTAGACTTTAGACTAGACTTTAGACTAGACTTTAGACTAGACTATAGACTAGACTATAGACTAGACTATAGACTAGACTATAGACTAGACTATAGACGAGACTATATACTAGACTATAGACTAGACTATAGACTAGACTATAGACTAGACTATAGACTAGACTTTAGACTAGACTTTAGACTAGACTTTAGACTAGACTTTAGACTAGACTTTAGACTAGACTTTAGACTAGACTTTAGACTAGACTTTAGACTAGACTTTAGACTAGACTTTAGCCCAGATTTTAGGCTAGACTTTAGACTAGAGTTTAGACCAGATTTTTAATTCATTATAGTCGATGTTAATGATAGTATGTTGTCCGTTTAAGAAAATTATTTTAGCTTTTTATGTCCTTTTTTGTGAGTTTTTCTTCTGCAATTTTAAATTGTAAATAATTGTCTAAAATTATAGTTTTTTTTTGGCACCCACTTCCTTTGGTTTTTGTTAATTTGCATTTTAATTTACAAATTTTGTATGGTGGGTGTTTATATGTTTTTTTTTTTTGTCAACCTTCTTAACAAATAATATCTAGCTGTAGTTTAGAAAATTAAAGTTATGTTGAGAGTTGTACACCTAGTAAAATAATGTTTTCTAGGTTTTAGAGGAGTAAATTGAAAAGTGACATTATTTTGTTTTTTTTTTCTAACAATGTATTACTACTGTAAATACAATTACATTTAGTACTAGGACAACTATATTACAACAACAATATATGCTGCAGTAGTTTTTATTTTATTTGCCATGGTTAAAGTTTTCTATGTGCTTGTGTAGGTTGGTGGTAAACTAATACATGCATATTTAAAAATGCACATACTAGCTGTTCTCATTTCAGCAATTGTAGTGGTTAAGTGCATAAAATACTTATACTCACACATACTTACGTACATACATGCAGATAAAATGTGGTGAGAGTAAGCTTTAAATATCTAATGGATTTTTTCGCTTTGTACTTTGTAGTAGGTTTGTGGGTGTTTATGGGTGTAATGTAATGTAAGTATTTGTTATTTTTTTTGTGTGCATTGTCCTCGTAATGCTTCTCTTGTTGTCAGCTATTTTTGTGGTCTAACAACAGATTTTTAACGAGATTTTCGCTTGTGGTTAAATTAAAATCTACTAAATTTTTGCTATGTTCTGGTTTTTAGTTTAGTTTTTATACTTTTTTATTGCATTTCATTGTTGCAAGTTTTTTATGGTTTTTTAATAGATATTCGCTTAATGGAAACAGAGAAAAAAACCGGTGTAAAGTAATTAGAAAATTGATAGAGTTTTTTTCAACAACTCATTATCTCTTAAGCTGTAAAGAAATTAGGAATAAAGTTATTATAGAAGACAGAAATGTTAGTTAAATTATAAAATGTTGTTAACAATTTGAAATTTTTTTCAACAGATTATATCATTAAGGTATGAAATAATCCGCTTTTAGTTGTATATACTCCTTGATGTTATACTTTAATAACAGATTCACAATTCGACCTCATAAAATTTTAAAATTTCTCCTCACACTTTAACAATTACATTATTTTCATATTTAAATACTGTAGTTTATTTTCTGACTTAGGGCATCACTTCCTTTACATTTCATTCACCTTAAAATCTAGGTTAAATGCCGTGAAAAAAAGGAAATTCTTTATATTATTTTCAATATAACTTCATCATCATTCAACAGCATTGACTCTTCTGTGTTCGTACATCCATGTGATGAATAGTAGTAGTAAGTGTTAAATATTACTAAACAATTTTTATTCTGTGAAAAAAAATTCATTTTATAGAATGTAAATCAACTAAGCTCGAAACCATGACTCTCATACAAACTGCCACCTTTCTATATGTAGAACCATCATTATACACCTCATTTGTTCGATAGATAGATGGTTGGTTGCCTGGTATGGACATCATGATGTTAAATGCCAGACAAAGTCATCAAAAACGACAACATTAAATTTCAATGCCAGAAGGCAGAGGTATATTGTGATTTTTTTTCTTTCTATGCTTAGAAAGTGACAAATATATTTGTATGAGTAAGAATAGGTATTTGTGGAAAAGGTGTGTGTGTTTCAACCAGGAAGTAAATTGTTATGAATAGAAAACTAACGTGAGTGAAAGGACAGTAAGTGGTGTGTGAAACTATTGTGGGAACTTAAAGGAAGTCAATGGACTTCCTGGGTTACTAGCATTTATTATTGGAAGGAGTTTTATTCTATTTATAATAGACAAAGTATTAAAATAGGAAAAAAATATAGTCTGTAGACTATAGAATAGATTATAGACAAGACTATAGACTAGACCAAAGGCTAGACTATAGACTAGACTATAGCCGGGACTATAGACTAGACTAAAGCCTAGACTATAGACTAGATTTAAGACTAGTCTAGTCTATAGTCAATTCGAAAATCTATTCTATAGTCGTGTCTACACTCTAGGCTGTAGTCTAATCTATAGCCTAGTCTATAGTCTAGTTCATAATCTAGCTTATAGTTTAGTCTATAGTCTAGTCTAAAGTCTAGTCTAATCTATAGCCTAGTCTATAGTCTAGTCTAATGTATGGGTCTAGTCTAATCTATAGTCTTTATGCTCATAATTTCGTCTAATCTAGTCTATAGTGTAGTCTATAGCCTAGTCTATAGTCTAGTCTATAGTCTAGTCTATAGCCTAGTCTATAGCCTAGTCTATAGCCTAGGCTATAGTCTAGTCTATGGCCTAGTTATAGTCTAGTCTATAGCCTAGTCTATAGTCTAGTCTATGGTGTAGTATATAGTCTATGGTCTAGTATATAGTCTAATATATAGTCTAGTCTATAGTCTAGTCTTGTCTATAGTTTTATCTATAGTCTAGTCTATAGTTTTATCTATAGTCTAGTCTATAGTTTTATCTATAGTCTAGTCTATAGTCTAGTCTATAGTCTAGTCTATAGTCTAGTCTATAGTCTAGTCTATAGTCTAGTCTATAGTCTAGTCTATAGTCTAGTCTATAGTCTAGTGTAGTAGTCTATAGTCTAGTCTATAGTCTAGTCTATAGTCTAGTCTATAGTCTAGTCTATAGTCTAGTCTATAGTCTAGTCTATAGTCTAGTCTATAGTCTAGTCTATAGTCTAGTCTATAGTCTAGTCTATAGTCTAGTCTATAGTCTAGTCTATAGTCTAGTCTATAGTCTAGTCTATAGTCTAGTCTATAGTCTAGTCTATAGTCTAGTCTATAGTCTAGTCTATAGTCTAGTCTATAGTCTAGTCTATAGTCTAGTCTATAGTCTAGTCTATAGTCTAGTCTATAGTCTAGTCTATAGTCTAGTCTATAGTCTAGTCTATAGTCTAGTCTATAGTCTAGTCTATAGTCTAGTCTATAGTCTAGTCTATAGTCTAGTCTATAGTCTAGTCTATAGTCTAGTCTATAGTCTAGTCTATAGTCTAGTCTATAGTCTAGTCTATAGTCTAGTCTATAGTCTAGTCTATAGTCTAGTCTATAGTCTAGTCTATAGTCTAGTCTATAGTCTAGTCTATAGTCTAGTCTATAGGTCTAGTCTATAGTCTAGTCGATGGTCTAGTTCTATAGTCTAGTCGATGGTCTAGTCTATAGTCTAGTCTATAGGTCTAGTCTATAGTCTAGTCTATAGTCTAGTCTATAGTCTAGTCTATAGTCTAGTCTATAGTCTAGTCTATAGTCCTAGTCTATATCTAGTTCTATAGTCCTAGTCTATATGTCTAGTCTAGTCTATCAGTTTCTATAGTCTAGTCTATTGTTCTAGTCCTATGTCTATAGTCTATAGTCTATTATACTAGTTATAGTCTATAGTCTAGTCTATAGTCTAGTCTATAGTCTAGTCTATAGTCTAGTCTATAGTCTAGTCTATAGTCTAGTCTATAGTCTAGTCTATAGTCTAGTCTATAGTCTAGTCTATAGTCTAGTCTATAGTCTAGTCTATAGTCTAGTCTATAGTCTAGTCTATAGTCTAGTCTATAGTCTAGTCTATAGTCTAGTCTATAGTCTAGTCTATAGTCTAGTCTATAGTCTAGTCTATAGTCTAGTCTATAGTCTAGTCTAGTCTAGTCTAGTCTAGTCTATAGTCTAGTCTATAGTCTAGTCTATAGTCTAGTCTATAGTCTAGTCTATAGTCTAGTCGATAGTGTAGTCTATAGTCTAGTCGATAGTCTAGTCTATAGTCTAGTCTATAGTCTAGTCTATAGTCTAGTCTATAGTCTAGTCAATAGTCTAGTCTATAGTCAAGTCTATAGTCTAGTCTATAGTCTAGTCTATAGCCTAGTCTATAGTCTAGTCTATAGTCTAGTCTATAGTCCAGTCTATATTGTAGCCTAGAATCTAGTCTATAATCTGTTCTATAGTCTAGTCTATTGTCTAGTCTATAGTCTAGTGTATAGTCTAGTCTATAGTCTAGTGTATAGTCTAGTCTATAATCTAGTCTATAGTCTAGTCTATAGTCTAGTCTATAGTCTAGTCTATAGTCTAGTCTATTAGTAGTCATATAAAAAAAAAACATAGTTTTTGCAATAACACTTTTAGCCAACAGAGCGTATACTTGTTATTTATTAATTGAAAATCACTTATACGTCTGTTAAATCTATGTTATCTTAACTTGTATAAATTTTAAAAAAGAAAAGCTGATGATATAACCAATATTTAAATAGTATTACACAACACAGCATGTGCGCTGTATGAAAAACGTATTTAAAAAAATACATTGCAGTTTAAACTAACTACATTGATTAATCCCTTAATACTCACATTGATAATAATACATTTTTCCTGATACGTGCTTTGGGTCCTTACATTATAGTAAATATAGACATTACATTTATTGTCTGCCAGTTACAATAAACTAACTAAATATGTCAGTTAAATCCTCGTTTTTTTGCAAATGTTTGTTAAAAAACCATAGATATTTTTATGACAAACATTTCAACATGTTTTTCTGTAGTTAGTTAATAATGCCACAAAATAAGTGGCTTTAGATGGGAGTTGAACAAAAAAATGAATAAACAGCTGCGGGTTTTGAAATGTCAATATTATTGTTTTAATAAAGTTAAAAAAAAAAAAAAAATAAAAGATAATTAACTATTTGAAATGTTGACACTATGCTGCAAATTTTTTTGATTTTAAAACAGGTAGTTTTGGGTAAAAATAACTGAGAAGCTAAATTTTCTAGTTGTTTCCAGAATCTTAATATTTTTGGTTAATTGAACCAAAACCTAAACAAAAACAATAAACAAGAATTATTTTAAATTTTAGCCATAAAATATACCATATTTTTAATTTATGGCCTCAGCCCTAGGTTATGCTTTAGTATTTATAATATAAATTTCAACGCGTAAATAATAAAAGCTTTAGGCTGTTATGCGGTCATTGTAATATAATAACTAATAATTGCCCGTTATAAAATTTTAAATAATATTTACTGTTGATAAATTTTGTTTAATAAGCTGTAAAGTAGGCAATTATGTTTGCATCCTCTAAGCGTATACAGCCATTAAACATTTAGGTTATAGTAAATTGTAGAGAAATGCGCCAGAGTACCAAAAAGGAAAATTTTGAAAACAAAAATATTAGAAACAAAATATTTTATAAATAACAATAATTTGTTTACAAATATTTATATAAAGCTTTGCCTTTTAGAGCAACAATTAAACATCTCTTACACTTTTTATATATTTACTTCTGAATTTCCATTTAGTTTTCTTAAATTAATAAAAACAAGTAATTAACTGTAATTTTATAGTATAAAACACTTATGTATATATTTATGCTCATAATTTTGCTCTCATACTGTAAATAAACAACATAAAGGATTTCTACTCCTTACAAATAATTTACACAAACACACACACTCAAACATACATTTACCAAAGCACAATTTACTATACAAACTTAAAGTAAACATTTTATCACAACCACATTTACATATGTATATATTTTTTCATTTCTTTACAGTTACTTGCTGATAACTGTCTTTTAGCAACAACAAAAAAAGATAAGAGAGGGAGTAATAAACAATAACATAACAGTACACAGTAAGTATGCAAACAAATTTCGACTTTTCTCCCCCACTACTGCTAATGTTGTACTCATGCAAACAAATATATATTTTTTTAATTTTATACCATAACCATGTGTTCATGTTTTTGTTGTTGTTTGTAACAACTAAAATAATATAATAACAATAAAAAAAATTATTTGTGTTTATGCAAGTGTTGCTCTGCTACTGTGGAGTTTTATATTACAAGACGTAAACGTAAACATGCGTGTAAACAGAGTAAAAAAAAAATAACAAAAAGAGCAACAAATGCAAAAGAAACATTTGTTAAGTTTTTGTGTAAAAACTGTGGCATTATACCAGCAGTTTCAAAAGGGGTTAATAGTTCACTCTAGGTAATACAAGGTACAAAGTCGCCATCTTGCCCTAGTCTAGTCCTAGTCTAGTCCTAGTCTAGTCCTAGTCTAGTCCTAGTCTAGTCCTAGTTCCTAGTCTAGTCCTAGTCTAGTCCTAGTCTAGTCCTAGTCTAGTCCTAGTCTAGTCCTAGTCTAGTCCTAGTCCTAGTCTAGTCATAGTCTAGTCCTAGTCTAGTCCTAGTCTAGTCCTAGTTCTAGTCCTAGTCTAGTCCCTAGTCTAGTCCTAGTCTAGTCCTAGTCTAGTCCTAGTCTAGTCTAGTCTAGTCCTAGTCTAGTCCTAGTCTAGTCCTAGTCTAGTCCTAGTCTAGTCCTAGTCTAGTCCTAGTCTAGTCCTAGTCTAGTCCTAGTCTAGTCCTAGTCTAGTCCTAGTCTAGTCCTAGTCTAGTCCTAGTCTAGTCCTAGTCTAGTCCTAGTCTAGTCCTAGTCTAGTCCTAGTCTAGTCCTAGTCTAGTCCTAGTCTAGTCCTAGTCTAGTCCTAGTCTAGTCCTAGTCTAGTCCTAGTCTAGTCCTAGTCTAGTCCTAGTCTAGTCCTAGTCTAGTCCTAGTCTAGTCCTAGTCTAGTCCTAGTCTAGTCCTAGTCTAGTCTAGTCTAGTCCCTAGTATAGTCCTAGTCTAGTCCTAGTCTAGTCCTAGTCTAGTCCTAGTCTAGTCCTAGTATAGTCCTAGTCTAGTCCTAGTCTAGTCCTAGTCTAGTCCTAGTCTAGTCCTAGTCTAGTCCTAGTCTAGTCCTAGTCTAGTCCTAGTCTAGTCCTAGTCTAGTCCTAGTCTAGTCCTAGTCTAGTCCTAGTCTAGTCCTAGTCTAGTCCTAGTCTAGTCCTAGTCTAGTCCTAGTCTAGTCCTAGTCTAGTCCTAGTCTAGTCCTAGTCTAGTCCTAGTCTAGTCCTAGTCTAGTCCTAGTCTAGTCCTAGTCTAGTCCTAGTCTAGTCCTAGTCTAGTCCTAGTCTAGTCCTAGTCTAGTCCTAGTCTAGTCCTAGTCTAGTCCTAGTCTAGTCCTAGTCTAGTCCTAGTCTAGTCCTAGTCTAGTCCTAGTCTAGTCCTAGTCTAGTCCTAGTCTAGTCCTAGTCTAGTCCTAGTCTAGTCCTAGTCTAGTCCTAGTCTAGTCTAGTCTAGTCCTAGTCTAGTCCTAGTCTAGTCCTAGTCTAGTCCTAGTAGTCTAGTCTAGTCTAGTCCTAGTCTAGTCCTAGTCTAGTCTAGTCTAGTCCTAGTCTAGTCCTAGTCTAGTCCTAGTCTAGTCCTAGTTAGTCTAGTCTAGTCCTAGTCTAGTCCTAGTCTAGTCCTAGTCTAGTCCTAGTCTAGTCCTAGTCTAGTCCTAGTCTAGTCCTAGTCTAGTCCTAGTCTAGTCTAGTCTAGTCTAGTCCTAGTCCTAGTCTAGTCCTAGTCTAGTCCTAGTCTAGTCCTAGTCTAGTCCTAGTCTAGTCTAGTCTAGTCCTAGTCTAGTCCTAGTCTAGTCCTAGTCTAGTCCTAGTCTAGTCCTAGTCTAGTCCTAGTCTAGTCCTAGTCTAGTCTAGTCTGTCTAGTCCTAGTCTAGTCCTAGTCTAGTCCTAGTCTAGTCCTAGTCCTAGTCTAGTCCTAGTCTAGTCCTAGTCTAGTCCTAGTCTAGTCCTAGTCTAGTCCTAGTCTAGTCCTAGTCTAGTCCTAGTCTAGTCCTAGTCTAGTCCTAGTCTAGTCCTAGTCTAGTCCTAGTCTAGTCCTAGTCTAGTCCTAGTCTAGTCCTAGTCTAGTCCTAGTCTAGTCCTAGTCTAGTCCTAGTCTAGTCCTAGTCTAGTCCTAGTCCTAGTCTAGTCCTAGTCTAGTCCTAGTCTAGTCCTAGTCTAGTCCTAGTCTAGTCCTAGTCTAGTCCTAGTAGTCTAGTCCTAGTCTAGTCCTAGTCTAGTCTAGTCTAGTCTAGTCTAGTCTAGTCTAGTCTAGTCTAGTCTAGTCCTAGTCTAGTCCTAGTCTAGTCCTAGTCTAGTCCTAGTCTAGTCCTAGTCTAGTCCTAGTCTAGTCCTAGTCTAGTCCTAGTCTAGTCCTAGTCTAGTCCTAGTCTAGTCCTAGTCTAGTCTAGTCTAGTCCTAGTCTAGTCCTAGTCTAGTCCTAGTCTAGTCCTAGTCTAGTCCTAGTCTAGTCCTAGTCTAGTCCTAGTCTAGTCCTAGTCTAGTCCTAGTCTAGTCCTAGTCTAGTCCTAGTCTAGTCCTAGTCTAGTCCTAGTCTAGTCCTAGTCTAGTCCTAGTCTAGTCCTAGTCTAGTCTAGTCTAGTCCTAGTCTAGTCCTAGTCTAGTCCTAGTCTAGTCCTAGTCTAGTCCTAGTCTAGTCCTAGTCTAGTCCTAGTCTAGTCCTAGTCTGTCTAGTCCTAGTCTAGTCCTAGTCTAGTCCTAGTCTAGTCCTAGTCTAGTCCTAGTCTAGTCCTAGTCTAGTCCTAGTCTAGTCCTAGTCTAGTCCTAGTCTAGTCCTAGTCTAGTCCTAGTCTAGTCCTAGTCTAGTCCTAGTCTAGTCCTAGTCTAGTCCTAGTCTAGTCCTAGTCTAGTCCTAGTCTAGTCCTAGTCTAGTCCTAGTCTAGTCATAGTCTAGTCCTAGTCTAGTCCTAGTCTAGTCCTAGTCTAGTCCTAGTCTAGTTCCTAGTCTAGTCCTAGTCTAGTCCTAGTCTAGTCCTAGTCTAGTCCTAGTCTAGTCCTAGTCTAGTCCTAGGTCTAGTCCTAGTCTAGTCCTAGTCTAGTCCTAGTCTAGTCCTAGTCTAGTCCTAGTCTAGTCCTAGTCTAGTCCTAGTCTAGTCCTAGTCTAGTCCTAGTCTAGTCCTAGTCTAGTCCTAGTCTAGTTCCTAGTCTGTCTAGTCCTAGTCTAGTCTAGTCTAGTCTAGTCTAGTCTAGGCTAGTCTAGTCTAGTCTAGTAGTCTAGTCCTAGTCCTAGTCCTAGTCTAGTCTAGTCCTATCAGTCCTAGTCTAGTCCTAGTCTAGTCCTAGTCTAGTCCTAGTCTAGTCCTAGCTAGTCCTAGTCTAGTCCTAGTCTAGTCCTATTCTAGTCCTAGTCTAGTCCTAGTCTAGTCGTAGTCCCTAGTTGCTAGTCTAGTCTAGCTAGTCTAGTCCTAGTCTAGTCCCAGTCTAGTCCTTTTCCAAATTTATTTAACATTACATCTGGCTTCTCCTGTCACTTTGATATAAGAAAAATATTTGTGCAAAAGCCATATTTATTTTATCACATATTTTGAAGTCATAAACTGTTAGAGCTTTATAAAATTGCCACATACATATTTTGTCGTAAAACTGAAAAATGAAGTCGTAAAATTTTATCAATAACGCTATAGATGTTATTGTTAGTGAGACAATAAGTTATGGTAATATTTACTATGTAGGCAGCTTAATATATGCAAACATTTGCTTGTGTACGCTGATGTTCTTTTCACTTTTATTTATTTGTTTTTTTCTTACTCACACACGTACTTCTAACTTTATAGATACAAATGTTTGTTATTGATTTTCTTTTAGCCTTTCTTATTAAACCAATAACAGGTTAAATGGCTAAATAAATATTTAATTTATGTTTGAAAGCTTTAAAATGGGAACTCTTTAGTTTTTAAGGATAAAAGAGGAGTGCATAGGTATATGAAAGAGCGTATGAGTCTTTTATAATTGTAAAATATTAAGTATACGTCTTGTTATCGAAAAGTTTTAGACTATAGACTAGACTATAGACTAGACTATAGACTAGACCATAGACTAGATTATAGACTAGATTATAGACTAGATTATAGAATAGACTATAGACTAGACTATAGACTAGACTATAGACTAGACTATAGACTAGACTATAGACTAGACTATAGACATGTAGACTAGACTATAGACTAGACTATAGACTAGACTATAGACTAGACTATAGACTAAACTATAGACTAGACTATAGACTAGACTATAGACTAGACTATAAACTAGACTATAGACTAGACTAAAGACTAGACTATAGACTAGACTATAGACTAGACTATAGACTAGACTATAGACTAGACTATAGACTAGACTATAGACTAGACTATAGACTAGACTATAGACTAGACTATAGACTAGACTATAGACTAGACTATAGACTAGACTATAGACTAGACTATAGACTAGACTATAGACTAGACTATAGACTAGACTATAGACTAGACTATAGACTAGACTATAGACTAGACTATAGACTAGACTATAGACTAGACTATAGACTAGACTATAGACTAGACTATAGACTAGACTATAGACTAGACTATAGACTAGACTATAGACTAGACTATAGACTAGACTATAGACTAGACTATAGAGTAGACTATAGACTAGACTATAGACTAGACTGTAGACTAGACTATAGACTAGACTATAGACTAGACTAGACTATAGACTAGACTATAGACTGGACTATAGACTAGACTAGACTATAGACTATACTATAGACTAGACTACAGACTAGACTGAAGATTACACTTTACGTTATACAATGGAATATAATATAGTGATAAAGAAGGGGTGCAAAGATAAGAGCGTATGAGTGACTTATAATTGAGAAATATTAAGTATACGCTTTGTAACCGAAAAGTGTTATTGGAAAACAATAGTTTAGTCTATGACTTTAAGCTATATTCTAGAAATAGACTAGACACTAGAAACTAGACTATGGACTAGATCATAGACTGTGCTATGGACAGGATTAAAGACTAGACAATATACTAGACTCTGTTGTCTAGACTATATTTCTGACTATTATATGTGTATCTATATAGCCTTATTAATATTCCTTGCCATAGTCTACTATATGATCCTTATTATAGTAGAAACATTTTTTAATTTTTGTTATTTTTAAACATTTCCCATATATTTAGCAACGTAGCCTAACAACAGTTTTGTTCTGCTGATTAAAATTGATGTTTCACTTATACATAAATCTCATTTAGAAATGCGAAAAAAAACTTTCATTAACATTAACGATTTCCTTCCGGGTTTTGAAGAGCTCTTTCTTAAATAAAAATCCAATTTAAATGCTAAAATATTACAAATAATTTTTAAAAGCTTTTACTTGTAATTTATATTTTAAATACTAATTTCTATGCCTTAATAACACTAGAATAAATCTTTTTTTATTTTAAACAATTATTTTAACTTTTCAACAACCAGGAAAATGTAAAAATTATAATGGTCTTCCGTTAATGGCGCTTAATATTATGTTCTTTTGCTCATTATGTGAGAGAAAAAAACGAAATCATTTCTGCCCAGTAATAAGATGTGTAAAAGGCGAATTATTTTTAATAATCTGTAAAACAAAGTGTGGGGAAATTTGGGGGGGAAACTTTAAGGGATGCTTAGATAACGATTATTCTTCATTATAGATAAGACGCTGTTTTACTTTTTATCTTTGCTTTTATCTTCATATTGTAAAGTGTCCTTTTTGGAGTGTAGTGTGCTTTTCTATTCGCTTTACTGGCTGCTCTTTTCTTGACCCTCTCGCATTTTCATTTGAATATTCCTTGTGTTCGTATTTTTTTTTTTTTTTTGTTTTAAAACAATAAATTGTTCATGCTACTTAAGTTATGAACTTCATTTGCATGTTTATTGCTAGAAAAAAAATTTATGATTCCACAAAAATACAATCTTAATGGAAAACGGAAAGATGTTTGACCAATTAAAAACATATAAATTATAATAATTTTTATGCAAAATAATGAGCAAATTACTAAATGAATTGCAATTGTTTAACGGAGACTTCACTGTGAATAAATCTAGCTAAAAATAACTAATTAATAGCAAGAAAAGTAATTGAGAAAATGTAGAAAGTTTTAGTATTTTTCTAATTATTTTAAAAATTATTTCTAGAACAATTTCAATAAAGTACTAATAGTAAATAAGAATATAATTTCAAAAGAAAATTAAAGAAATTGGAAAAATTTATGAAAATAAAAAAATTCTATAAATTGTTTAGTATAATTTCCTATAACTTTTGTTTTAAAGGTTTTATAGACATTTTATGTGAATTATCTCTGAAATGTTTACTTTTATTGTCTGTTTAAATTTCTCAAATATCTTACAAACTGGCAAAGTTATAGCCAAATTTCACTCATTACCTTTAATTAAATATTACTCATACGTCTAGTATGACAAAATTTTAAAACTTAAATAAAATCGTTGACAGTTGTGGAATTTTAAACAAACTTTAGGTTTATAAATTACATTATTTAGTGTAATGTCTCAGTAAATTTTTATCTGATTGCATTACTCCTAGCCTAACTATAAGCATTTGCAAATTTGTTCACAAAATTTCTTTTAAAAAGTCTTTTATTTTACTTAGAAATTGTTTAATCTAATATTATTTGTAGCTAATAAAGTCAAATATTGCAATTCCTAAAACATTTCCTTAAAGGCTTGAGTTAAAGTGGAAATTTGTTTAATGGAAAAATGCTTTGAAACAGATAAAGTGTAGAGTTTTTCTTTGAACTTACAAGGCTAAGCTGATAGGAGGTACTGTGTTCTTATTTGTAGAAGTTTTTGTCCACTTGGTTGTTTTCATCGTTTTTCTCTTCAAAAACTATGTGTGAAAATGTTTTTCGTAACAGCATCCTTTAGTATTCGGTTTACAACTGCTTCTTTACTTAGCTCAAAGACAAACTTGTACATTAGATAAGGAAAAACGAAATACACTGAAAAAAAATACTTCCAGAAAATTATAATTCCTTTAGACTGACAAATCCTAACAAACATTCCAAAACTAAAGATTCCGCTAGATCACACTTTCACCCAACTAAATTTTCCTACATTCCCCTAAAATTGTCTCAGTGTTTTTCCTTGGACATTACAAGTTTGTTTGTCTACTTAGCTATTTTGTTTGTGTAACGCTTGAACCAGATTATTTATGACATGCGTGTGTCCGTGTCGCTGTCCATGTCTCTGTACATGTTTGTTTGCAAGTGCAACCTAGTGTTTATAAGTAGTCAACCGGAAGTCTACAGCATTTCCACAATTGCATCGTGTTTGCAAAAGTTACCACACTACACAAGATCTTTGAAAACAAGTTGTTGTGTGTATGTAATTTTTTTGTGATTGTGTATAAGTAAGGGATGGCTAGCAATACAATTTAATTGTTGTATAGCTGTTTGATATAAAGGATATGTGTATTGTATAATCTAACACCTAATTGTGTGTAAGTTATAGCATTTGTTATTGCTTTACTACGTTGGTAACTAAGTAAGTAGGTGTATGTTAGTTGATTGGAAAATAAAGTTGCTAAAGCTTGATAAATAATTCAAAAGGAAAGATTACAATTGAAATTGAATTTTAGGTTAGTTAAAGTAAGTGCAGTAAATTGTTTGAGGTATTAAAACTAAGAAAAAGAGAGAATTTATTTAGTTCAGTTCTAGTTTAGTTATAGTTCAGTTCTAGTTCAGTTGTAGTGCAGTTCTTGTTCAGTTCTAATTCAGTTCTAGTTCAGTTCTAGTTCAGTTCTAGTTCAGCTCTAGTTCAGTTCTTATTCAGTTCTGGTTCAGTTCTAGTTCAGTTCTAGCTCAGTTCTAGTTCAGTTCTAGTTCAGTTCTAGTTCAGTTCTAGTTCAGTTCTAGTTCAGTTCTAGTTCAGTTCTAGTTCAGTTCTAGTTCAGTTCTAGTTCAGTTCTAGTTCAGTTCTAGTTCAGTTCTAGTTCAGTTCTAGTTCAGTTCTAGTTCAGTTCTAGTTCAGTTCCAGTTCAGTTCCAGTTCAGTTCTAGTTCAGTTCTAGTTCAGTTCTAGTTCAGTTCTAGTTCAGTTCTAGTTCAGTTCTAGTTCAGTTCTAGTTCAGTTCTAGTTCAGTTCTAGTTCAGTTCTAGTTCTGTTCTAGTTCTGTTCTAGTTCAGTTCTAGTTCAGTTCTAGTTCAGTTCTAGTTCAGTTCTAGTTCAGTTCTAGTTCAGTTCTAGTTCAGTTCTAGTTCAGTTCTAGTTCAGTTCTAGTTCAGTTCTAGTTCAGTTCTAGTTCAGTTCTAGTTCAGTTCTAGTTCAGTTCTAGTTCAGTTCTAGTTCAGTTCTAGTTCAGTTCTAGTTCAGTTCTAGTTCAGTTCTAGTTCAGTTCTAGTTCAGTTCTAGTTCAGTTCTAGTTCAGTTCTAGTTCAGTTCTAGTTCAGTTCTAGTTCAGTTCTAGTTCAGTTCTAGTTCAGTTCTAGTTCAGTTCTAGTTCAGTTCTAGTTCAGTTCTAGTTCAGTTCTAGTTCAGTTCTAGTTCAGTTCTAGTTCAGTTCTAGTTCAGTTCTAGTTCAGTTCTAGTTCAGTTCTAGTTCAGTTCTAGTTCAGTTCTAGTTCAGTTCTAGTTCAGTTCTAGTTCAGTTCTAGTTCAGTTCTAGTTCAGTTCTAGTTCTAGTTCAGTTCTAGTTCAGTTCTAGTTCAGTTCTAGTTCAGTTCTAGTTCAGTTCTAGTTCAGTTCTAGTTCTGTTCTAGTTCTGTTCCAGTTCTGTTCTAGTTCTGTTCTAGTTCTGTCTAGTTATGTTCTAGTTCTGTTCTAGTTCTGTTCTAGTTCTGTTCTAGTTCTGTGTTAGTTCTGTTCTAGTTGTGTTAGTTCTGTTCTAGTTGTGTTTTAGTTCTGTTCTAATCCAATTCTAGTTTTATTCTAGTTCAGTTTAAACGCTTTAAATGTTTGCTTTAGTTACCATGTTCAGTTTAAAGTAATTAAGAACTTTTTATCATTACTTCAAAATTAATAAGACTCATACGTCTAGTTGGTTAAAAATATTTAATTTGTGAACTTGTTAAAAAAATTAAATGAAAGTTAATGAAATAGAAAACTATAAAACAAGCTATCAAAAGCAAGAATTTTATTTAGGTATTGTTAAGAATATCAGATTTATAGGGATAAGAGATTATACTTCTTTAATAAACATAACTGTTGGAATATAAACAAATACTTAAATTATATTAAAAGACTTATTTATTTTACTTTTATGTATATTTATTCGATAACTTTCCTCATAAACATAAATATTTATTTATAACCATAACTTTTCAACACATGTTTCTATTTTTCTTTAACAACTCATGCTCATTGGTCTGGAAAAACTTTTGCCATGAATTGCTAACTAGAAGTTACCTTATAAATTATTACTAATAAATCAATCAAATTATAATAATAAATAAATATTTTATAGATTTGAAAGTAACATTTAGAAAATAGAAAGGAAAGTTATTTAGTTAGTAGAGGAGGCAATATATTTAGGGCTTTTTGACCATAAATTATGAATATGTAGATAGTGAGAGAGAAAATTTCCTTTAAGTGTTTTGAAGAGGTAGATTTGTTGGGGCAATGATTTTCTAGATAACATAAAAGTTTATATAATTAACTAACTATTAACATAACCTGTATACTTGCTTATAGTTTAAATAACAAAATTCTTAATAAATACATTGTACTACCCTTAACCCCGGTTGCTGTTATCATGTTCCCAACACTCCTTAATTTGAACTCATATGCTGTTACTATGTTTCCTATGCTGTTGCCTTACCAAGTGTACTGTTGCTGCTACACTAGTGTTGATACGGGTTGCTTGGTTGAAGGATTTAATTAACACAAAACAACAACATTGTATGTTCATTAAGTCCTTTAACTAGTGTATATGTATGCTTAACAATTCGTATTTAAAGTGCAAAATTGCTGCAACTACCTGCAACTACTACTTGTCACTAAAGTTTTATAAACATTTCTTTTATTATTAACACTTTTCTTCTCACTCTTAAGCACATGTTGGGCCTTTTGAAATTAGTTATGTATGTTGTTGCAGCACCATGATTTAAGCATGATTAAGTACTATTGCCACATGCAAGTTTTTTATTCCATACTGGCATACTTGTTGAACTGTAAGTAGCTAACTGGTGTATTGAATGATGCCAATACGTTTTTATGTTCTTTTTTCTCACAGCAGTGAGTTTTTGATTAACATAAAGGTGTGAGTAAGGTTTTCAATTAAATTTATAGTTTGTGAGTTGTGTAATATAAGTTGAAATTAAGGCGAATGTAGGCTGTGTATTGACATAGTTTATGGAGTTTTAAGCAATAAGTATGTTTTCAATTAAAAGTTATTTATGGCAAAACAAGTGTAAGCTTAAATAAGTTTAAAAAGCCAGAAAATATTTTTTTTAAATTTATAAAATTTTTTTATAATGTAAAATTTCTGTATTTCTGAATTCTGAAATTTATTATTTTCATTGTCTAAAGAAAGCTTAATGTCTTAACTTTAATTTGCTTTTAAAATTTTTCTCAAATCTTTATTAAAACCTGAGTTATTACACATTTTCTTTATTTACCTCTTAATTAATAATACTCATACGTTCAGTAGTACAAAAATTTTAAACTTTAATAAAATGCGAACTATTGATCACAAAGCAATGAAAGGAATATTCAAGAGCTATATTTAAGTAATCATTGCCTTTTTAAACTATAGTTAGAAGTCTTAAAATAGTCGAGTTATTTAATCTTTTATTTCTTCTTAAAAAAAAAAAAACTTTTTTTACTAAACTTTTTGATTTAAAAAATTTGAATAATTGTTCTTTTTTTCTACAGCTTTAATGCCCCTAAGTTATTTATTCATTTTTCCACACTTAAAACTTTATTTTACCTTTTCTCTACTCTGTCTTTATCACAGCTCATTATCATAATGATTTCAAATACAATTTCCAGTTATTTAGCTTTTCATTATGCATACAACAGGCTACAGAATTAAACATACAAAAAAAAAGCACACTTCTATAGAACCTTCAACATAGAAGAACCACTATCTCAGCACCTTTATCTAGCAACCATGATTGCAACCACCTAGTAACCAACAGCCAAGCTAAGGTTTGTTTTATTGTTACCTGTCATTAAGTCTAGAAAAGCAGCAATTTAGCTATTTGTGTTTTTGCAGCTGAAAATGAAAAAAAATCTAGTGGCGTTGCCTCCATGTGCAAGTGCAAAAAAAAGTAACAAAAATAACAAACAAACTGACAATCGGTTTAACAATTCCTGTTGTTTGCTGTTGTTATGATGCAGTGTGAGCGAACAAAATATTATCCTGGTGTTTAGTTTTGTATTTCCATTTTTGTTGTTTTCTTTACTGCTATTGTAATGCAATAATTGCAGTTGTAATGTTGTAAAGCAGCAGTTCTATTTTTATTTCGTTCGTTTGTTAGTTTTCCTTCTAGTTGTTGACGATGACATTAATTGCTGGGTAATTAGCTAAATGCTGCAGCAGATGATGTGGTAACAACATTGTGAGATGAGGTGGAAATAGGGTACAGGTGATGTTGAAGATAAGACAGGAGTTTTGGTTGAACAGAGAATTTTATCAAGGGCTAATCAGTAATAATGAGTCTGTTAAGGGCTTTAGAGTGCAAATAGAAGAGGCATTTTGTAGATAAATCAAGCCTTAAACGGAGATGGTTGAGGATTATTTGATAAGATAAGATTTGTTGATTTATTTTAGACAACTTCTGTAAGAAGACAATCTGTTTCAGACAATTTTTCTGTGAACAAAGTTTGTCAATTGTAGAAAACTTTTCTTTAAAAAAAGTCGACATATTATGGACAACTTTCCTCTGAGAAAAGTTGATCTGTTCTGTACAACTTTTCTCTGTGAAAAGTTGATCTCTTATAGACAACTTTCCTCTGAGAAAATTTGATCTAGTCTGGACAAATTTTCTCTGATCCAAGTAGATCTATTCTGGAAAATTCATCTCTGAGAAATGTTAAAGCATTCTGAACAGCTTTTCTCTAGGAAAAGCTGGTCTATTCTGAACAATTTTTCTCTGAGAAATTTTTATCTCTTCTGGCCAACTTTTCGCTGCGAAAAAACGATCTCTGCTGTACAACTTTTTTCTGAGAAAATTTGATCTATTCTTTACTACTTTTCTCGGAGAAAAGTTGATCTATTCTGTACAACTTTTATCTGAAAAAGGTTGATCTCTTTGTAGAACTTTTCTATGGGAAAAGTGTAACTATTCTTTACTACTTTTACGGAGAAAAGTTGATCTATTCTGTACAATTTTTCTCTGAGAAAAGTTGATATATTCTGTGCAAATGTTGATCTATTTTGGACAACTTCTATCTGAAAAATGTTGATCTCTTCTGGACGACTTGTCTCTGAGAAAAGCCGATCTATTTATTTTAGACAATTTTTCCCTGAGAAAAGTTGATCTAATCAGGATCTATTTATGACAAATTGTATCTGAAAAAGTTGATATACGTATTCCTGACAACAAAATGACTTATTCTAGACAACATTTCTCTGAGAAAAGTTGATTTCTTGTGGACAACTTTTCTCTAAAAATGTTGATCTCTTCTGGACGACTTGTCTCTGAGAAAAGCCGATCTATTTATTCTAGACAATTTTTCCCTGAGAAAAGTTGATCTAATCAGGATCTATTTATGACAAATTGTATCTGAAAAAGTTGATATACGTATTCCTGACAACAAAATGACTTATTCTAGACAACATTTCTCTGAGAAAAGTTGATTTCTTGTGGACAACTTTTCTCTAAAAATGTTGATCTCTTCTGGACAACTTCACCTTGAGGAAAGTTGTTCTCTTCTGGACAATTTTTCTCCGAGAAAGCTGATCTCTTCTGTACAATTTTTCTCTGAGAAAAGTTGTTCTCTACTAGACAATTATTCTCCGAAAAAGTTGACGTATTCTGCACAACTATTCTCAGAAAAATTTGATTCATTCTGGACAACTGTCTGTAAAAAAAATAGCGAACAATTAATTCTAATGTTTGTTTTTGATAATTTTTTTAAAAATTGTCTTTAAAATTTGATCTTGTTGCATGAGCTTAGAAAGTCTTAAGTTTTAGCTTTAGTTTTCAATTTCAGTTTTGTAAATAACTCTAAAAACAACCGAGTTATTAAGCATTTTCTCTATCAACCTCTAAATTAATAATACTCATACGTCAAGGTGTTCCAACTTTTTAAAACTTTAATAAAATCTTTAATATTAAAGCAATTTAACTCAAATTTTAGTACAATTAAAAGCTTAATGTTTACTTTAAAATCAAGTTAAAAAAATTAATTAAATTTTCTTTTCGAACTCTTAGCTTTCACCTCCCCTGAAAATCTTTATTTTATTTCATACTTCATTAAAATGTAAGAACTGCTTTTTTGTATAATTTTCTTTAGCTATTGTTTTATGTCACTAGATATTTTGTTCGAGGCTTAAAATATTCATTATCTTATTTTGTTTTAAGTTTATTTGTGCTCGCAGACTGCTTAAGAAAATGTGTCCTTTGTTAAATGTCAGCTGACCATAAAATACAATACATAAAATGTATAATTAGATGACAGCGTGTCAAAGAAAAAGTGACTTGTTTTGCTTTAAATTAGAATTTCATTATGAGTACACTTCAAGGTTTTATATTCAAAATAGTAGAACTTTTACAGTTTAAAGGGGATAAATATATTTTTGAAAGTCTAGACTATAAGTTAAACTTATTTAAAGCTACAAGGTTATATTTTGTTCAACTGAACGTATGAGTAATATATTTTCTAAATTTAAACAAATATTAAGTATACGTCTAAACACATTTAATCTCGTACCCTTTTATTTAGCAGTCTAGACCATTTAATATTTTGCTGCCCTTGCTTCCTTTTTCCTTCCTTGTACAGGGCCTTTGTTTTTAACTAATTGTCCACTAGAGTCGTTACTGTTATGCTAAGAAATTAATTAAATTTTCCCTCAGCAATAGCAGCAACAACAATAACAGCAAACTAATCCACAAAATAACCAAACAAAATTTGGTATTGTTGTTTATTGAAAAGCTGTTTATTGAAATCTCATATCCCACCCCACCTCCTATCCTTTTCATTTACCCCTTAAATGCTAAACACAAACACAAAAGTATTTTTTGATTAAAACCCACTTCAAAAGGCTTAAAACAAACTCATTGACTGCCACAACTCTGCTGCTTCTCATGTCGGCTCACTAACAGTAATTTAAACACATTGTGAATTAGTTGAGTAAATAACTGATGCGCTGCTTAATATTTCATAACAATGCAAATTTGCTAAAGAGTTAATTAAAAATGCATTTAACTTTTTTCACCCCCCCCCCCCCCATTTTGTGGGAGTCGTCAATGTTTTTTGTTTAGATTTCATTTAAAATGGACATATCCAAAAGGATTTGTTGTCTGATATAATGACAAAAAATCATTAACTATAGACAATTTTTTAAATGAATTAATTGGGAAAAATAAATATTTAGCGAGACTGTCAAATAAATAATAAATAAAGTTAGAAAAATAAAACTAAATCAGGTACTAATTTCAATAGGGAGTTTGTCATTTAAATGAGGAATAAGCAAAATCAATAATAGGTCCTTAAATAACGCTCCAATAGAGAGAATAGTCAAAATCTAATATTTCTCAAACATGTCATTAACATTCTATAAAAGGGAGTCAGTTTAAGTTGTGATCGTGTTTCCATAGAGTGATCGGTTGAAGTGCCATGGTCCTGTAAAGAGATCAGTTTGTGCAATGTAGTACTGCATGAAGATCAGTTCTCGTAGGAATCTTGTTTCTATTAAAGTATCACTTTTCGTAGTGATCGTGGTTATGTTTTGTGATCAGTTGCAGCCAATATTTTAGTTCTTTAAGGGATCAGTATGTGCTGTGATCATGGTTATATATGAGGACCAGTTGGTGCAACAATCATGGCATATCTTTGAGTTTTGAAAGTGGTTTTTAATGAAGATCAGCTGAAACAATGTAGTTCTGTATAAAGATCAGTTCTCATTGGAATCTTGATTCTATTAAAGGATCACTTTACGTAGTGATCGTGGTTTGTAATCATTTGAAGCCAATATTTTAGTTCTTTAAGGGATCAGTATGTGCTGTGATCATGGTTATATATGAGGACTCTTTTAAAGGATCACTTTGCGTAGTGATCGTGGTTGTATATGGTTTTAAATGAAGATCAGCTGAAACAATGTAGTTCTGTATAAAGATCAGTTCTCGTTGGAATCTTGATTCTATTAAAGGATCACTTTGCGTAGTGATCGTGGTTTGTAATCATTTGAAGCCAATATTTTAGTTCTTTAAGGGATCAGTATGTGCTGTGATCATGGTTATATATGAGAACGAGTTGATGCAACAATCATGGCATCTCTTTGAGTTGTGAATGTGGTTTTAAACGACGATCAGCTAAAACAATGTAGTTCTGTCTGAGGATCAGTTCTCGTAGGAATCATGATTGTATATTGCGATCATTTGAAGCCAATATTTTCGTTCTTTAAGGAAATCAGTATCAGTAAAAATCTATAAGGGAATCAGTTTAAGTTGTGATCGAGGTTCAGTTGAAGTGACAAACATTGTTCTATAAAGGATTCAGTTTGTGCTGTGATCATGGTTATATGTGAGGATCAGTTGAAGCAACAGTTATGGTCTTTAATGGGCTTCACTTTGAGTTGTGAATGTGTTGTTAAATAAGAATCAGTTCTAGTTACAATCTTGTTTCTGTTAATGCATCATTTTGTGTTATGATCGTGGTTTTAAATAGTGATCAGTTGAAGATAAAATCTTAGTTCTTTGAGGAAATCAGTTTGATCTCAGTTTGGTTTCATATGAGGATCACTTGAACTTACAATAGTTCTACTTTAACGAGATCAGTTTGTATTGTAATCACGGTTTTATAAGATGATCAATTAAATCAAAAGTCATAATTCCATAAGCGAATCAGTTTAAATTGTGATCATAGTTCTATATGAGGATCAGATTTATTATATATAAATCTGTCTTATAGATAATTCTGTTTGCGTTATCATGGTGGTTCATTATGAGGATCAGTTGATACAAAATTCTTAGTTCTATAAGCGAATGAGTTTAAATTGTGATCATGGTGCTATAGGAGGATCAATTTTATTAACAATCTTGTTTCTATAAATAAATCTATTAGCTTTGTGATCGTAGCTCTATACAGTGATCAGTTGAAACGACGTCAATGAATCTTAGTTCGAGATGTGATCGTGGCTCTATATAGTGATCTGTTGGAGTGACAATGATCTTGTAATGCAATCGATGCATGTATTATGTGTTTCTATGGCTGTTCCACTTCTTCTCCTACCCAACCTATTGTTTTTAACTACAGTTAAAAAATCTGTGTGTAAAAACAAACAAAACGTAAACTGAAATCATTTTGACTGAAATGTATGATAAATTTATATGTGAATATTTCGCATAAAATATGTATTAACTAAGAGCCTTGTTGTTGTTGCTGCTGTTGTTTCCTGCCTCCAAGGAAAATTTTGTTCATTTTTTTCTGTACAATATTTTAAGGCGATTATGTATGTATATGTTTTATATTTTTGTCTTATGGGAGTAACGTAAAACTGTTACAGCTTAAAAATGTTGGGTAATTATTTTAATGTTCCATTACAGGAATTAATATATCAATGGAATAAAAAAAAATTGTGTATCTGTAGGTACTCATATGCAGGTAAATATGTCAATTTGAAACAACATTATATATAATGGTTTTTGAGTTAATACTGTAAGGAGTAAAATTATGTAGAGGAATGTAAAATTTAAATAAATGATTTTTTTTTGGCGTTGTAGGCTTGAGGATGGAAGGATAGAATGTGCATGTTAAGTTAATAAGAAAACAAACAGACTTAAAATGAATTCCATTACGTATAACATTTAAGTTGAAAATGGTTTCAAGGCTTCGGAAGAAGTTAGTCCTTGCTGCAGCAGTAGTGAAAGAAAACTTATCGCAGTGTCTGTGTATGACGATCGTAACTTTTTGAACAATGAACAATTTGAACAACAATTGTGGCTGCGATCGTGGTTATTTTTAAGGATCAGTGTGTCGATCAATTGTGATTCGATAAATCATCATGTGATCATTTTCAGTTTATATGATGATCGTGATTCATTTTAACTCAGGGTATCAATTTGAACTATAATAGTGGTTTTATGTAAAGATCAATTTGATCTTTAAAAGGATATGTGATCGTTGTTGTAATAGAGGATCTGTTGGATATAGAGAGATCAGTTGGAATTGTGATCGTAGTTTTATATAAGGGTGCTCTCTGTAGTAATAAGTTTGAGCTGTGATCTTAGATGAATAGAGTGATCAGTTTGAGTGACAGTCATGGATCTATAAAGTTATCAGTATATGTTGTAATGTTGTGAGCATCATGATCAATTATGATACCCTATTTGAATCTTTTTGAGTTTTGATCATAGTTCTGAATAGTGATCAGTTAGAGCAACAAACTTGGTTTTAGAAAGGTTTAAGTTTGAGCAGTGATCGTAGTTTTATATAAGGATTAGTTTGTGCAAAAATCATGTTTCTTTGAGAGATATAAATGTATAAGGATCAGTTTTAGTTAGAATTTTACTTTTATAAATAGATCAGTTAGAGCTGTGATTTGAACAACAGTTTCAGCTTCGTAAAGAGATTAGTATGATCTGTGTACGTGGTTGCATTTAAGGATCAGTGTTTGTATAAATTTATCAATATGTGTTCATTTTGGTATTTGAGGATCAGTTTAAATGGTGATCGTGTCTTACACAATGGTTCTATATAGTGATCAGTTCGAATTGTGATCGTAGTTTTATATATGTAGTAGGCAATAGAGTGATCAGTTTGAGCGACGATCATGGATCTATAAAGTGATCAGTTTGTGTTGTAATCGTGTTTTTATTTAAACATAATTTGGAGCAATCATTGTGTGGTCAATTGGTGCTACAATCGTGGTTGTATAAAGGGTTGATGTATCAGTTATAGTAACAATCTTCTATCTATAAATAGATCACTTAGAGTGATCAGATCAATAGAGTGATCAGTTTGAGCGACGATCATGGATCAGTTTGTGTTGTAATCGTGTTTTTATTTGAACACCATTTGAAGCAATCATGGTGTGATCAATTGGTGCTGCAATCCTGGTTGTATAAAGGGTTGATGTATCAATTTTAGTAACAATCTTCTTTCTATAAATAGATCACATAGAGTTGTGATTCCAGTTCTATGTAGTGAGTAGTTTGATCAATATTTATGACTTTATAAAGGGATCAGTTTAAGTTGTGATCGTAGTTTTATAGGAAAAGTAGTAGAAAATACAATTATGAGTTTCTGTGGTTCGTGGCTATAGCGATCAGTACGAAGCAATGATGAGATTATAAAGAGATCAGTTAGAGCAATAATCATAGTATTATTAGGGATCATGATCGTGGTTATATATTAAAAAGAGATCAGTTCATGCTGATCTCGTGGTGTTATGTAATGATTGTATTTCCTAGAAACGATCTTGTTATACAGTGTGCAATTGTGGTATCAAAATTATAAGGTTTAATTCGCTTTTAGTGTCGAATTCTTACTACAATTTTATTCAGCTTGTATTACTTTTTCAATAGAAAATATTTATTAAAATTTTTTTCTTTATCTTCTTTATTATGCCTCCATATATTAATGGAAAATAATCTAAAACCCACATTTTTTTGTCTGAAAATTTCATTAAGGATTTACAGTTAACTATCAAGTCCCTGCCGCCAGCTTCTAATCATTGTTTTTTTATTCATTTAAATGACACATTGATTTATCTGTTTTATTACATTTTTTTTTGCAACTTTTTTTTTGCTTTTGTAACTTTCCTGTAACAAGAAATCAAATTACATTAACTTTTGTGTAAAATCTCGGTGCTAAATACTTTAACAAATTCCTGGTTAGTAGTTTCTATCAAAGCATTTAGTCATTGCAAATGTATTTGGTTTTGATTATCAGTTCGTTTTTTGCCTCTAACCCTTTTTTTTTTTCGTTTCATTTTTTTCCAATTTCTTATTTCGCTGTAAATTTTTTTATAACATGTTTAACGTTGTGTAGTAAATTCCGTTTCCTGCTGATGGCTGTTTTTCTATTTTCTATATAGTTTTTTTTTTTGTTTTTATTTTTTCATCAAGTAAATTGAATTTTAATTGTTTTAGACGACAACTGTCTAAAACTTTAGAGCGAAATTTTGCTGCACAAACAGCAGTTTTCTAAGTATGAAGGATGATAAATGAATACAAGAGTATTATAAAATATATAGACAGGATGCAATTAAGACAGGATAATAATACAGTAACCAAAATTGTATTTTACTAAGAGGGAAAACGTGGGAGGCCAGTAAATGAAAAACAGATTATTTTGTTGGAATTCTTTGAAAATTTGCAAATATTTTAAGAAGATTAAAATAAAATTTTTGCTTAAGTTTTAATTATATACATAAAACAGATTTAACTAAATAGATTTAAAATTTATATCCTTAAACGTGTAATTTTATTAAATTTCCTTAAGCCAAATAAAAGGCAACAACTGGTTATCAATTTTAAGTCTAAAATTTCAATTACTATTTGCACATGTTTTTCTCTTATTGGCAATTATTTTCGGTTTTATGCCAAAAAAGTAAGTAATTCTGTATGAAACTTCCGTTTCCAATTTACTACGAAAAAACTACTAAAAATGTTTGTAAACTATATATTACTGTATGTTGCATTTGTGGTATTTACTGTTGCATGTTAAAGTGTAGTTAATTTACAATTGTTGCTCATTTTTTTTTTGTATTTTACCTCCCATACTACTCCCCTTCTTTACTCCCACTTGTACCTAAACTAGTTTAAACCTCTCAGGAATCTATTGTACAATTTTCAGTTCGTTTGTGCAACAAAATTTTAACAATAATTTTGTGGCATTCTATACATTTGTTAGTTGTTACTATATAATTTGTGTTCGCAGTTTGTGCTTTTGTTGTTTGGTGTTTTCCACAAGAAAACCAAAATCAAAACTTAGTTGCATTCAACCGATGAAATTTTTGCTCCACCTATGGGATATTTAATGAGATTTTCTGATGTGGCAAACGATAAATAAGTAAATAAGTATGTTGAAAATATGATTACATACTTTAGGGAAATATTTGGAAAAATATAAACAAACAGTTAGTTAACTAGAATTGTTCTTTTCGAAATTATGACTCATTCTATGGACATGGTTGTAGTCTGGTGTGTAATCTGATCTATAGTCTTAAGAATGGACAACAAACTAGCCTAAAGTTTATAGCCTTGACTATAATCAGGTCTATGTTCTGAACTATAGTCTATTAAGGTCTTGACTATAGTCTAGTCAAATTCTGATCTGTCGAGGTCTATAGCCTCGTCTACAGTCTGGTCTATAGTCTTGATTGCAATCCGGTAGCTCGGAGTCTGGTCTATAGTCTTGACTATAGTGTAGTCTATAGTCTTGATAATAGTGTAGTCTATAGCCTTGACTATAGCCTTGACTATAATCTGGACTATAGTCTACTCTGTAGTCTCGAGTATATTCTGGTCTATAGTCTAGACTATAGTCTGGTCTACAGTCTTCTCTATAGTCACTTTTGGAATCTGGTCTAGAGTTTTGATTGCAGTCCAGTTTATAGTCTCGATTAAAGTCTGATCTATAGTGTAGACTATAGTCTGATCTGTAATCTTGTCTATAGTTTGGTGTATAGTCTGGTGTATAGTCTGGTCTATAGTCTGGTATATAGTCTGCTATATAGTATGGCATATTGTCTGGCTATAGTCTGGTGCATAGTCTAGACTATAGTCTGATCTATAGTGTAGACTATAGTCTGGTCTATAGTCTTGACTATAGTCAGGTTTATTGTCTCTTGACTATAGGTCAGGCTATAGACTATAGGTCAGACTCTAGTCGAGATTATAGCCGATACTCTAGTGAGACTATAGTATAGACTATAGTCTGGTCTACAGTCTTGACTATATTCTGATCTGTAGTCTGGTCTATAAGTTTGACTATAGCCTGGTCTATAGTCTTGACTAAAGTCTTGTCTATAGTCGTGACTTTAGTCTGGTCTATAGTCTAGTCTATAGTCTAGTCTATAGTCTAGTCTAGTCTAGTCTATAGTCTAGTCTATAGTCTAGTCTATAGTCTAGTCTATAGTCTAGTCTATAGTCTAGTCTATAGTCTAGTCTATAGTCTAGTCTATAGTCTAGTCTAGTCTAGTCTATAGTCTAGTCTATGGTCTAGTCTATAGTCTAGTCTATAGTCTAGTCTATAGTCTAGTCTATAGTCTAGTCTATAGTCTAGTCTATAGTCTAGTCTATAGTCTAGTCTATAGTCTAGTCTATAGTCTAGTCTATAGTCTAGTCTATAGTCTAGTCTATAGTCTTGACTATAGTCTAGTCTATAGTCTTGACTATAGTCTAGTCTATAGTCTGGACTATAGTTGGTCCGTAGTCATGACTATAGTCTGGTTTATAGTCTCGACTAGAGTCTTGGCTATAGTCTCGATTAAAGTCTCGGCTATAGTCTCGACTAGAGTCTTAAGTAGTCTGCTCTATAATCTAGGTTTGACTATAGTCAGATCTATAGCGTCGAGTATAGTCTGATCGATTGTCTATACTGATTGCAGTACGGTTTATAGTCTCGACTATCTTCTGGTCTATAGTTTGCTCTATATTCTTGACTTGAGTCTGGTCTATAGTCTTCACTATAGTCTGGCCTATATTTTTTACTAGGGTCCGGTCTATAGTCTGGTCTATAGTCTTGTCTATAATCTTGTATATAGTCTAGTCTATAGTCTAGTCTGCAGTGTAGTCTATAGTGTAGTCTTTAGTCTAGTTTTTAGTCTATATAGTATAGTCTACAGTCTAGTGCAGTCCGGTTTGTAGGCTCGACTATCGTCTGGTCTATAATCTGGACTGCAGTCTGGTCTATAGCGTGTTCTATAGTATTGACTATAGTCTGGTCTATAGTCTGACCAATTTTTGAATACAGTCTGGTGTATATAATATTAAGACTATATACCAGACTATAGCCTTTAGTCTTCACTGGTGTCTAGTCTAATGGCTTGACTATAGTCTTGTCTTTAGTCTTAAATATTTTCTGGCTATAGTCATGACTATAGTCTGGTTTATAGTATGGATTGCAGTCCGGTATATACATATGCCTCTAGCTCTGTCTGTTTTATAGTCTCGACTACAATCAATTCTATCGCCTTGCACAATAGTCTGATTTATAGTTTAGTCTGTAGTCTTTACTATAGCGTGGTGTATAGCCTGATGTATATGCTAGACAGAAGTCTGATCGGTTGGATCGAATGTAATCTGGTCTATTGTTACGACTATAATATAGGTTATAGTCTGAACTGCCTCGATATCAATACTAAAACATAACTAATTCTTGGGAAATATTCCGTCATCCTTAAAAATTTCAAATACGTCCTAAAACTAACAAATAGTTTACTTTATCTCCAGCTATAAAATATACTCTTAGTACAACATTCAACCTAATAACTGAAAATGTTTTTCTCATTGAGTAAAACTAAAATTGACCACACACATCAGAAAATGTGCCAGGCATTTATAACACTGTGTGTGTTTTTTTTTTTTGTACTTTTATTTTCCAGTTACTTTTCTATGGCTTAGATACTAGAGAAACTAAACGCAATTGTTAAGAGCTTAATTTTTACTTTTACAGTTTTGCGGTAGTGTGTTCTTTTTGTACATTTCTGCTTTTTGTTGGTTTACATTTTCCAACAGGAAGTTGTAATGCCGCAATTATACTGTTTTAGAAGATAGGAACATGAAAATAATAGCATTGAAAATAAATAGGGGAAGGTATGCCGATGCGTTGTTTCCTGAAAAAGTCGTACTTTAGTATTCTGAGATTATTTTTAAAGAAAAACTTTCATAACTGCAAAATGTCCTACAGTGCGTATGATTAATATTAATTATTGACTTATTTCGTATAATTTGCCATAACCTAAAAATTTTAATGATTTTTTCAAAAATTCAAAGAGCTACTAAATTTTAATTAAACATATGCTAGCCGTGAAAGTAAAATTTCAAGGCGAAATTGCGTTTCAACATATTTTTTTACTTATTATTCAAGGGCTTCGTTCCCCTTTTATGAAAGCGAAAACATTTGTCCTCCTATTACAATTTAATTCAATTTTATTTAAAAGCCAAGAAATTATAACCAAAATTCGTAAAAAAATAAACTCCCTTAACTCGGCTAAATGAAATTATTACACACTCTGCAAAAAAAAAAAAAAAAAAAATACCAAACAAGTAATGAACATTTTTTCAAAAGTGGTGGTATGTGTTTTTAATCTTTTTTTGGTGTTTAAACTGTATAATACAAACAAAAAAACCGGACCAAATATTTGTTCATACAAAAACCTAGATTTGGGACTTAAAAGTAATATAACAGTAAATACTTTTTCTAATATAATTTTCAAATTATAAGCAGTAACACACATTAGGGGCAGAAGGAGCCTGTTAAGGTTTAATTTTTTGGGTATTAAATGATTTTGGCAAATGCCAGAACACAAGGCAGCAAACACTTTTTTCTCTTTTTGAGAAAAGCAAATATTTTGAAAAAGTTAATATTAAAATGGCAACTTTAAGTCTTAAGCGATTTAAAATATAAATTGGAAAGTAATCTTTATGCACTAGAAGATAATAACAAAGAAAATAACATTATAATGGAGAGCAAAAAGTAATAAATGTAAGGATTTAAAAAGTATTTTTATAGAAAAATATCTTAACAGTTTTCTATAGAAATGTATTTTTGTCTAGAAAATACTCCAGGCTTTATAGGCTACCGTCTGAAGTATAATCTAGTTTCTAGACTAGATTATAGTTCAGACTGTACGTTAATTAAAAGTCTGGACTATAATGTAGGCTATAGTGTAGTCTACAGTGTAGCCTATAGTGTAGCCTATAGTGTACTCTATAGTGTAATCTGTAGTCTAGTATATAGTCTAGTGTATAGTCTAGTGTATAGTCTAGTGTATAGTCTAGTGAATAGTCTAGTCTATAGTCTAGTCTATAGTCTAGTCTATAGTCTAGTCTATAGTCTAGTCTATAGTCTAGTCTATAGTCTAGTCTATAGTCTAGTCTATAGTCTAGTCTATAGTCTAGTCTATAGTCTAGTCTATAGTCTAGTCTATAGTCTAGTCTATAGTCTAGTCTATAGTCTAGTCTATAGTCTAGTCTATAGTCTAGTCTATAGTCTAGTCTATAGTCTAGTCTATAGTCTAGTCTATAGTCTAGTCTATAGTCTAGTCTATAGTCTAGTCTATAGTCTAGTCTATAGTCTAGTCTATAGTCTAGTCTATAGTCTAGTCTATAGTCTAGTCTATAGTCTAGTCTATAGTCTAGTCTATAGTCTAGTCTATAGTCTAGTCTATAGTCTAGTCTATAGTCTAGTCTATAGTCTAGTCTATAGTCTAGTCTATAGTCTAGTCTATAGTCTAGTCTATAGTCTAGTCTATAGTCTAGTCTATAGTCTAGTCTATAGTCTAGTCTATAGTCTAGTCTATAGTCTAGTCTATAGTCTAGTCTATAGACTAGTCTATAGTCTAGTCTATAGTCTAGTCTATAGACTAGTCTATAGTCTAGTCTATAGTCTAGTCTATAGTCTAGTCTAGTCTAGTCTAGTCTAGTCTAGTCTAGTCTATAGTCTAGTCTATAGTCTAGTCTATAGACTAGTCTATAGTCTAGTCTATAGTCTAGTCTATAGTCTAGTCTATAGTCTAGTCTATAGTCTAGTCTATAGTCTAGTCTATAGTCTAGTCTATAGTCTAGTCTATAGTCTAGTCTATAGTCTAGTCTATAGTCTAGTCTATAGTCTAGTCTAGTCTAGTCTATAGTCTAGTCTATAGTCTAGTCTATAGTCTAGTCTATAGTCTAGTCTATAGTCTAGTCTATAGTCTAGTCTAGTCTAGTCTATAGTCTTGTCTGTCGTCTAGTTTATAGTCTAACCAATAGTCTAATCTATAATCTGGTCTATAGTCTAGTCTATAGTCTAGTTTATAGTCTACTCTATAGCCTAGTCTATAGTCTTGTCTATAGTCTAGTCGCGTCTATAGTCCAATCTATTGTCTAGTTTATAGTCTAGACTATATTCTAGTCTAAAGTCTAGTCTGTAGTTTAGTCTACAGTCT
Source organism: Lucilia sericata (assembly GCF_015586225.1). Taxonomy (NCBI): domain Eukaryota; kingdom Metazoa; phylum Arthropoda; class Insecta; order Diptera; family Calliphoridae; genus Lucilia; species Lucilia sericata. The sequence goes on from NW_023994251.1 coordinate 52,869, forward strand.
AGTCCATAGTCTAGTCTATAGTCTAGTATATAGTCTAGTCTATAGTCTATAGTCTAGTCCTCGTCTATAGTCCAATCTATTGTCTAGTTTATAGTCTAGACTATATTCTAGTCTAAAGTCTAGTCTATAGTTTAGTCTACAGTCTAGTCCATAGTATAGTCTATAGTCTAGTCTATAGTCTAGTCTATAGTCTAGTCTATAGTCTAGTCTATAGTCTAGTCTATAGTCTAGTCTATAGTCTAGTCTATAGTCTAGTCTATAGTCTAGTCTATAGTCTAGTCTATAGTCTAGTCTATAGTCTAGTCTATAGTCTAGTCTATAGTCTAGTCTATAGTCTAGTCTATAGTCTAGTCTATAGTCTAGTCTATAGTCTAGTCTATAGTCTAGTCTATAGTCTAGTCTATAGTCTAGTCTATAGTCTAGTCTATAGTCTAGTCTATAGTCTAGTCTATAGTCTAGTCTATAGTCTAGTCTATAGTCTAGTCTATAGTCTAGTCTATAGTCTAGTCTATAGTCCTAGTCTATAGTCTAGTCTATAGTCTAGTCTATAGTCTAGTCTATAGTCTAGTCTATAGTCTAGTCTATAGTCTAGTCTATAGTCTAGTCTATAGTCTAGTCTATAGTCTAGTCTATAGTCTAGTCTATAGTCTAGTCTATAGTCTAGTCTATAGTCTAGTCTATAGTCTAGTCTATAGTCTAGTCTATAGTCTAGTCTATAGTCTAGTCTATAGTCTAGTCTATAGTCTAGTCTATAGTCTAGTCTATAGTAGTCTATAGTCTAGTCTATAGTCTAGTCTATAGTCTAGTCTATAGTCTAGTCTATGGTCTAGTCTATAGTCTAGTCTATAGTCTAGTCTATAGTCTAGTCTATAGTCTAGTCTATAGTCTAGTCTAGTCTAGTCTATAGTCTAGTCTATAGTCTAGTCTATAGTCTAGTCTATAGTCTAGTCTATAGTCTAGTCTATAGTCTAGTCTATAGTCTAGTCTATAGTCTAGTCTATAGTCTAGTCTATAGTCTAGTCTATAGTCTAGTCTATAGTCTAGTCTATAGTCTAGTCTATAGTCTAGTCTATAGTCTAGTCTATAGTCTAGTCTATAGTCTAGTCTATAGTCTAGTCTATAGTCTAGTCTATAGTCTAGTCTATAGTCTAGTCTATAGTCTAGTCTATAGTCTAGTCTATAGTCTAGTCTATAGTCTAGTCTATAGTCTAGTCTATAGTCTAGTCTATAGTCTAGTCTATAGTCTAGTCTATAGTCTAGTCTATAGTCTAGTCTATAGTCTAGTCTATAGTCTAGTCTATAGTCTAGTCTATAGTCTAGTCTATAGTCTATAGTCTAGTCTATAGTCTAGTCTATAGTCTAGTCTATAGTCTAGTCTATAGTCTAGTCTATAGTCTAGTCTATAGTCTAGTCTATAGTCTAGTCTATAGTCTAGTCTATAGTCTAGTCTATAGTCTAGTCTATAGTCTAGTCTATAGTCTAGTCTATAGTCTAGTCTATAGTCTAGTCTATAGTGTAGTCTATAGTCTTGTCTAGTCTATAGTCTTGTCTAGTTTATAGTCTAACCAATAGTCTAATCTATAATCTGGTCTATAGTCTAGGTCTATAGTCTAGTCGCGTCTATAGTCCAAGCTATTGTCTAGTTTATAATCTAGACTATATTCTAGTCTAAAGTCTAGTCTGTAGTTTAGTCTACAGTCTAGTCCATAGTCTAGTCTATAGTCCAGTATATAGTCTAGTCTATAGTCTAGTCTATAGTCTAGTCTATAGTCTAGTCTATAGTCTAGTCTATAGTCTAGTCTATAGTCTAGTCTATAGTCTAGTCTATAGTCTAGTCTATAGTCTAGTCTATAGTCTAGTCTCGTCTATAGTCCAATCTATTGTCTAGTTTATAGTCTAGACTATATTCTAGTCTAAAGTCTAGTCTATAGTTTAGTCTACAGTCTAGTCCATAGTATAGTCTATAGTCTATTCTATAATCTAGTCTATAGTTTAGTCTACAGTCTAGTCCATAGTCTAGTCTATAGTCTAGTCTATAGTCTAGTCTATAGTCTAGTCTATAGTCTAGTCTATAGTCTAGTCTATAGTCTAGTCTATAGTCTAATATATAGTCTAGACTATCGTCTAGTCTAAGTCTAGTCTATAGTCTAGTCTATAGTCTAGTCTATAGTCTAGTCTATAGTCTAGTCTATAGTCTAGTCTATAGTCTAGTCTTAGTCTAGTCTATAGTCTAGTCTATAGTCTAGTCTATAGTCTAGTCTATAGTCTAGTCTATAGTCTAGTCTATAGTCTAGTCTATAGTCTAGTCTATAGTCTAGTCTATAGTCTAGTCTATAGTCTAGTCTATAGTCTAGTCTATAGTCTAGTCTATAGTCTAGTCTATAGTCTAGTCTATAGTCTAGTCTATAGTCTAGTCTATAGTCTAGTCTATAGTCTAGTCTATAGTCTAGTCTATAGTCTAGTCTATAGTCTAGTCTATAGTCTAGTCTATAGTCTAGTCTATAGTCTAGTCTATAGTCTAGTCTATAGTCTAGTCTATAGTCTAGTCTATAGTCTAGTTCTATAGTCTAGTCTATAGTCTAGTCTATAGCTAGTCTATAGTCTAGTCTATAGTCTAGTCTATAGACTGTCTATAGTAGTCTAGTCTATAGTCTAGTCTAGTAGTCTCGTCTATAGTTAGTATAGTCTAGTCTCTAGTCTTCTATAGTCTAGTCTATAGTCTAGTCTATAGACTAGTCTATAGTCTAGTCTATAGTCCTAGTCTATAGTCTATAGTCTAGTCTATAGTCTAGTCTATAGTCTAGTCTATAGTCTAGTCTATAGTCTAGTCTATAGTCTAGTCTATAGTCTAGTCTATAGTCTAGTCTATAGTCTAGTCTATAGTCTAGTCTATAGTCTAGTTCTATGTCTAGTCTATAGTCTAGTCTATAGTCTAGTCTATAGTCTAGTCTAGGTCTAGTCTATAGTCTTGTCTGTTCGTCTAGTTATAGTCTAACCAATAGTCTAATCTATAATCTGGTCTATAGTCTAGTCTATAGTCTAGTTTATAGTCTACTCTATAGCCTAGTCTATAGTCTGTCTATAGTCTAGTCGCGTCTATAGTCCAATCTATTGTCTAGTTTATAGTCTAGACTATATTCTAGTCTAAAGTCTAGTCTGTAGTTTAGTCTACAGTCTAGTCCATAGTCTAGTCTATAGTCTAGTATATAGTCTAGTCTATAGTCTATAGTCTAGTCTCGTCTATAGTCCAATCTATTGTCTAGTTTATAGTCTAGACTATATTCTAGTCTAAAGTCTAGTCTATAGTTTAGTCTACAGTCTAGTCCATAGTATAGTCTATAGTCTAGTCTATAGTCTAGTCTATAGTCTAGTCTATAGTCTAGTCTATAGTCTAGTCTATAGTCTAGTCTAGTCTAGTCTATAGTCTAGTCTATAGTCTAGTCTATAGTCTAGTCTATAGTCTAGTCTATAGTCTAGTCTATAGTCTAGTCTATAGTCTAGTCTATAGTCTAGTCTATAGTCTAGTCTATAGTCTAGTCTATAGTCTAGTCTATAGTCTAGTCTATAGTCTAGTCTATAGTCTAGTCTATAGTCTAGTCTATAGTCTAGTCTATAGTCTAGTCTATAGTCTAGTCTATAGTCTAGTCTATAGTCTAGTCTATAGTCTAGTCTATAGTCTAGTCTATAGTCTAGTCTATAGTCTAGTCTATAGTCTAGTCTATAGTCTAGTCTATAGTCTAGTCTATAGTCTAGTCTATAGTCTAGTCTATAGTCTAGTCTATAGTCTAGTCTATAGTCTAGTCTATAGTCTAGTCTATAGTCTAGTCTATAGTCTAGTCTATAGTCTAGTCTATAGTCTAGTCTATAGTCTAGTCTATAGTCTAGTCTATAGTCTAGTCTATAGTCTAGTCTATAGTCTAGTCTATAGTCTAGTCTATAGTCTAGTCTATAGTCTAGTCTATAGTCTAGTCTATAGTCTAGTCTATAGTCTAGTCTATAGTCTAGTCTATAGTCTAGTCTATAGTCTAGTCTATAGTCTAGTCTATAGTAGTCTAGTAGTCCTATAGTCTAGTCTATAGTCTAGTCTATAGTCTAGTCTATAGTCTAGTCTATAGTCTAGTAGTCTAGTCTATAGTCTAGTCTATAGTCTAGTCTATAGTCTAGTCTATAGTCTAGTCTATAGTCTAGTCTATAGTCTAGTCTATAGTCTAGTCTATAGTCTAGTCTATAGTCTAGTCTATAGTCTAGTCTATAGTCTAGTCTATAGTCTAGTCTATAGTCTAGTCTATAGTCTAGTCTATAGTCTAGTCTATAGTCTAGTCTATAGTCTGGTCTATAGTGTAGTCTATAGTCTTGTCTAGTCTATAGTCTTGTCTAGTTTATAGTCTAACCAATAGTCTAATCTATAATCTGGTCTATAGTCTAGTCTATAGTCTAGTCGCGTCTATAGTCCAAGCTATTGTCTAGTTTATAATCTAGACTATATTCTAGTCTAAAGTCTAGTCTGTAGTTTAGTCTACAGTCTAGTCCATAGTCTAGTCTATAGTCCAGTATATAGTCTAGTCTATAGTCTAGTCTATAGTCTAGTCTATAGTCTAGTCTATAGTCTAGTCTATAGTCTAGTCTATAGTCTAGTCTATAGTTAGTCTAGTCTTCGTCTATAGTCCAATCTATTGTCTAGTTTATAGTCTAGACTATATTCTAGTCTAAAGTCTAGTCTATAGTTTAGTCTACAGTCTAGTCCATAGTATAGTCTATAGTCTATTCTATAATCTAGTCTATAGTTTAGTCTACAGTCTAGTCCATAGTCTAGTCTATAGTCTAGTCTATAGTCTAGTCTATAGTCTAGTCTATAGTCTAGTCTATAGTCTAGTCTATAGTCTAGTCTATAGTCTAGTCTATAGTCTAGTCTATAGTCTAGTCTATAGTCTAGTCTATAGTCTAGTCTATAGTCTAGTCTATAGTCTAGTCTATAGTCTAGTCTATAGTCTAGTCTATAGTCTAATCTATAGTCTAGTCTATAGTCTAGTCTATAGTCTAGTCTATAGTCTAGTCTATAGTCTAGTCTATAGTCTAGTCTATAGTCTAGTCTATAGTCTAGTCTATAGTCTAGTCTATAGTCTAGTCTATAGTCTATAGTCTAGTCTATAGTCTAGTCTAGTCTAGTCTATAGTCTAGCCTATAGTCTAGTCTATAGTCTAGTCTATAGTCTAGTCCATAGTCTAGTCTATAGTCTAGTCTATAGTCTAGTCTATAGTCTAGTATATAGTCTAGTCTATAGTCTAGTCTATAGTCTAGTCTATAGTCTAGTCTATAGTCTAGTCTATAGTCTAGTCTATAGTCTAGTCTATAATCTAGTCTATGGTCTAGTCTATAATCTAGTCTATAGTCTAGTCTATAATCTAGTCTATGGTCTAGTCTATAGTCTAGTCTATAATCTAGTCTATAGTCTAGTCTATAGTCTAGTCTATAGTCTAGTCTATAGTCTCGTCTATAGTCTAGTCTATAGTCTAGTCTATAGTCTAGTCTATAGTCTAGTCTATAGTCTAGTCTATAGTCTAGTCTATAGTCTAGTCTATAGTCTAGTCTATAGTCTAGTCTATAGTCTAGTCTATAGTCTAGTCTATAGTCTAGTATATACTGTAGACTATAGTATAGTAAATAGTCTTGTCCATAGTCTAGTCTGTAGTCTGGTCTATAATCTGGTTAATTTTCAGGACTTTAGTATGAAATTTAAAACTAATTTAATTCGTAATACAAATATTATCTACTGTTATAACAATTGTTTAGCCTAGGTCACGCCCCGGCTTCAAATTAAACTTACATGTGGTTTTAATTAAAATCGTGATTTTCTGTTAACATTTCACGGCAACTAAAGTGGTCAAAACAAAAGGATGCCATATATAAACGTAAAAAAATTTGTAAGCCTTTCAACAGCATTAAATTTACAACGGAAGTGCAGAATATATAAAGATAGTAAATTTCAAAATATATATTTGCTAACAAAAAAATGGCAACAGGAAGTAGCTGTAGATGTGTTGTTGTGTTAGTAAATACTCCTGATACCAAAGAAAAAAATACACGAGTTTGTTTGGGTGTTGTGAATAAGAGCTTATAGCGGTAACATTTTTATGTAAATTTATGTTAACATAATAACAAAACAAATAGTGTTACAACAAAATGGCTAAAAGTTAAAAAATAACAAATGGTATATATGAAAAATAAAGGATATAAAATATATGCAAGGTAAAATAATGAAACCCAGCAGACATTTTGAAAAACAAGTTAAAAGGAAGTTCCTATTAAGTAGAGACTCAGCATAGTAATGGATAGGCTGGTATACAGCAGATTGTAAGGACTTTATGGTGATTTAAGTTTCGTTATTTGTTATCCTTTTGTTCGCTGGTATGTTCACAAAAAAAGCTCTTACACCCCATTTTAAAGCCACTTCAGCCACTGTGCATAAATCCTAGCAATTTTACTGTTGACTTTTAACAAAACAGCAGCTTTTTTTGTTAACAGCTTAAATGAAACTACAAAAAAAAAAAACGAAGTTGTATACAAAATGAACAACATTAACAACTGTGTATAAATACAAGTTATTAACAACTCAACTGGAGACCAAAATAATGCGAATGATGATGATGATACCATCTAAGGGTGTTGGGAAAATATAAATGCATATTTTAACAATTATTAATTTTGTTTTTGTACAGTCTTTAGTTACAGGTAAGAACAAAGGATTAAATGGAAACATAAACATATAGGGCACAAAGTACTTTGGTCCTAAAAGGATACTTATTGCATTTTTCAGCCCAATTCTAAAGAAATTTGTTTCGCTTTCAAATTATGTTTAATTTTATAAATTTCTCTGTTATTTGCCACTTCCTTTTCCGGTTTATTTACATTTCAATTTAAAATATTTTCCTTTAACTTATTTTCCAACTAATTTTGTTGCATGTTTAAGTGTAGTTAATTTACAATTGTTGCAGTAAATGTAACTTAATAAAGTTTTAAAAAGATATAAAAGCACAAAAACTTGCAACATGTCTACAATATGTTGCCAAGAAATTGTAAGTGTTTTGTTGAATTCACAAGTCGAACAAAAAAATTGTCATGTTATAAAGCAGGAAGTGGTGTTGCATATGCAAGTTTTCAAAAAGTTTTTTTATTTTTCTGAACAGGAAACAATTTAACACAAGAGGAATAAAGAAACCTTAAAAAACATACCAAAAGGGAAATACAAGTATAATTGTTAACTAATATTAACTGATAAGTAACGACTAACTTTATTACAGAGATTTCTTCAAATCTCCAAGTTATTATATCGATTTTTATTCTGTTAATTTTCCTCTCGACTTTACACTGTTATCGCCTAAACATTTCCATTTCCTTATTGGCTCGTTTTAATTACAACAATCCTACGCCTATTTCCACATTTAAGTGGAAAACTTTACTAATTAATAACAGCAAAAGTTTGTTAACAAATTGCTAGAAATAAATCAATCAAATTATTATAAATAAATTAATGATTAAGAGAAGGTAATATTAACATACATATATTTTGTTTAATTAAAACGAAAATATGTGTATGAAAAGAAAAACTTTTATTATTCATATAACAACCTGAAATTGTTTACATGTCCATGTTTTTAATAAACATGTTGCAACTACAAGTAGTTGCATAAATTTGCCACAAAATGTTAATGTTTCTCATATGACAGATTTTACTTTAATGTTTGCAAACAATAATGCGAAATCAATTAATTTCGTTTTACCTCAAATTCAAGTGAAATACAAAATGTTTGTTAAATTATTATGGCACAGTATAAAGACTTAACTAGCGCTACATTAGACTAGGCTATAGACCAGACCTAGATACCTAGACTAGACTATAATATAAACCGAAGGCTGGACTATAGGCCGGACTATTGAAAGGACTTTTATTGTCCAGACTATAGACTAGACTATAGTCCATACTACAGACTGTAATACAGTCCAAACTATATAATAGACTATAGTCCATTGTAGACTATGATATGATCCAGGCTATATGTAGTCCAGACTAAAGACAAGACTATGGTTGAGACTGTAGACAAGAAGCTATAATTTAGTCCATAAAATAGACTATACTTCAGACTATAGTCCAGACTATAGTACACTCTATAGATTAGACTATAGTCCAGACTATAGCCCAGATTATAGACTATAAACTAGACCATAGTCTAGACTAGACTATAGTCTAGACTATAAACTAGACTTTAGTCAGACTATATACTAAGCTATAGTCCATACTATAGATTAGACTATAAACTAGACTATCGTCCAGACTATAGACTAGACTATAGTCCAGACTTTAGAATAGACTATAGTCCAGACTATAGAATAGACTATAGTTCAGACTATAGAATAGACTATAGTCCAGACTATAGAATAGACTATAGTCCAGACTATTGAATAGACTATAGTCCAGACTATAGAATGGACTATAGTCCAGACTATAGAATATACTATAGTCCAGACTATATTGTCAGAGTATAGACTAGACTATTGTCCAGAGTTTAGACTAGACTATTGTCGAGAGTATAGATTAGACTATTGTCCAGAGTATAGACTAGTCTATATGTATTCCAGAGTATAGACTAGACTATAGTCTAGACTGTAGTATACTGTACACCAGGTTATAGTCAGACTATAAGCTAGACTATAGTTCGGACTATAGACTAGATTATAGGTCTGAATATATACTATTCTATAGTCCAGACTATAGACTATACTATAGCCCTGACTATAGACTAGACTATAGCCCTGACTATAGATTAGACTATAGACTATAGTCCAGACTGAGCTGGACTCTACTCCTGACTATGTACTGAACTACAGTCTAGACTAAAGATTGTGGCCGCAGACCGACTAATAGTCCACACTGTGTATACTATAACTTAACCAAACTATTTGCTAGAATATAACCTTTTTTTGTTTTAATTTCAAATCTATCAGCAATTCTCTCATATCCCATCATATCCATGTAGCATACATAATTACATTGCAATCATTATTACAAACATTATAATAACAGTTCTGGTGTTAAGTACGCATCACTGGCAAATACTTGGTCAATTTATATGTTCATTTTAACATACATGGTTGTACATGTTATTTCTGCTAAAATTACTTACACAATCAACACTTTAATGTTGTCATATTTAGTTGTCATAGCATAAATGAAGCCAGCAAGCATATGCCATAGTACTCTTTCATTTTAATTGGCAGATTAAAGACAATTGTTAGAGCATATAAATTAATTGAAAATAATGAGAAATTGTTAGATTGAAAAAAAGTTACTATTCTGACAAAACTAGAGGTGCTAGGGCCAAAAGCATAAAATTTTGTTGAATGCAAACTCTAAACTATGGCCAAACTACTTTCATTGCTTATGTATGATCTTTGTTGGTGTGGGTTTGCTTTTATTTCCTGTTTTATTGTTGTTTGGTAGTAATGTGTGGTGTTGTTAATATGTAAATATTTTTTTTATTTGTCTGTTTGCTGCTGGTAGTTGTATCTATATAAAGCTTTTTTTATTTAAATATTTGTTGGTTTGTTATCACAACATCGATTTTATGCGGTACATGACCTACTTACCTTTTGATCTGTTTATTGTTTGCTGTCTGTTGGCTGCTGCGCTCTCTGCAGCAATTGCCAATTGTAGTTTATTTAAATATTGATATCAATTTAATGGTTAAAACAAATAATTGGCTATTTAAAGGAAATTAAATAAAGCTTTTATAAAGAACTAACATATTAAGGATATTAAGTAATAAGTTAAAAAATTTACAAAATATAATTTGATATCCTTGATAAATCGCTTGCTATTTTTAATCTTTTCTATAAAAATAAGAATTTTTCTTTAATTTCAAAAACATCTAAAAATTATGATAAACCACTTATAAAAATATTTGTTATTAAAAATATCAAACCAAAACAATTCTTACCCACAACAACTTACATTATATTCCGAACAACAACAACAAATTTCATAAGAAAATATTTTTCTAAGAAAATAAAGAAAAAAAAAATCACATAAAACTTTCATCATTTATAAAATAACTATAACACAACATTTTGTTAAGATTTATTTATATATTAAAGATTTGCGGTCGAACTCCCACATAACAAAACTACAGCAAGGAAAACTTTAAACATAACAAAATTATATAAAAAACTCATTCTTACAACATTGCAGTTCTACAAGTCCACATACACATGTATAAGATATATTAAAGTAATCTAACATACTACATTTCATGTGTGCATTTTCTTGTGATTTCTTACTCCATACAAAGTAGTTTTTCTTAAAATAACAACAATTGAAAATCATCTACAGTTTTAGCTGCTGCCTTCTCTATCTTTCATGCTGTTTTCTGAAGATTCGAACCATGCAAAAGATTAATGTTTTTCAATTTATACCCGCAAAGCATAATCCAAACCATATTGTTTAAATGGGGTTTAGGTTGTGTACATTTTTAAATTAAATAGATGTTTGTTCGTTTTAAAATTGTGTTTTTCAACATATGAGGTATTGAGGTCAACCGTTAGTTGGTGAGAGAGGGAGAAAATATGACATATAGCCATTCCAGGAATAAATGATTTTGATATTAAATTAATTTTTAGTTAAACTATTGAATGGACTATAGACTAAACTATGAAATAGACTATGGAATAAAATATAGACTAGACTAAAGACTAGACTAAAGACTACACTAAAGACTAGACTATAGACTAGACTAAAGACTAGACTATAGACTAGAATATAGACTAGACTATAGACTAGACTATAGACTAGACTATAGACTAGACTATAGACTAGACTATAGACTGGACTATAGACTAGACTATAGACTAGGCTATAGACTAGACTATAGACTAGACTGTAGACTAGACTATAGACTAAACTATAGACTAGACTATAGACTAGACTATAGACTAGACTATAGACTAGACTATAGACTAGACTATAGACTAGACTATAGACTAGACTATAGACTAGACTATAGACTAGACTATAGACTAGACTATAGACTAGACTATAGACTAGACTATAGACTAGACTATAGACTAGACTATAGACTAGACTATAGACTAGACTATAGACTAGACTATAGACTAGACTATAGACTAGACTATATACTAGACTATACTACTAGACTATACACTAGACTATAGACTAGACTATAGACTAGACTATAGACTAGACTATAGACTAGACTATAGACTAGACTATAGACTAGACTATAGACTAGACTATAGACTAGACTATAGACTAGACTATAGACTAGACTATAGACTAGACTATAGACTAGACTATATACTAGACTATACACTAGACTATACACTAGACTATAGACTAGACTATAGACTAGACTATAGACTAGACTATAGACTAGACTATAGACTAGACTATAGACTAGACTATAGACTAGACTATAGACTAGACTATAGACTAGACTATAGACTAGACTATAGACTAGACTATAGACTAGACTATAGACTAGACTATAGACTAGACTATAGACTAGACTATAGACTAGACTATAGACTAGACTATAGACTACACTATAGACTAGACTATAGACTAGACTATAGACTAGACTATAGACTATAGACTAGACTATAGACTAGACTAGACTATAGACTAGACTAGACTATAGACTGGATTATAGACTGGACTATAGACTAGACTATAGACTAGACCATAGACTAGTCTAGTCTATAGTTTAGTCTTTTTAATGATTTCATATTTTCTTTGATTATCTTGTTCTACCATGTCTTTTAAAAATAAGCCGTTTTGTATGCTTTGTCATTTAGTTAACTTATTGCTGTTGACAGCTGTTAGCTATGTCTATCTGTCTAAAGTTAAATCTATGATAGTAAAGAAAAATAAGCAAAAATATAACAATTACTGAGTACTAAGTACAATTCTTTTGATTTTTCAATGTGGAGCGTATGTGCTTGTGTGTGTGTGTGAGAATTGTATGTTGCAAACAGTTATTGCATTATTTTGAGTGTATAGTTTAAGGATAAAACAAGAAATGATATAAATACTTCATTAAATAGAGAGGCAAATTTTGGAAACAAATAATATCAATGAATTAAAGAATTATAATTAATTTTTTGTGAAGTTTATCATTTTCTGTGCTGTTCTAGTTTTGATTCTACATTGTATCGATTATTGTTTTGTCCTTGGAAATCTTGCCTTTTAACGTTTATTTTTGCTATCGCATCAAAGCACTAAAATGTCTTCAGGGAATTTGTATAAAATATTATAAAAATATATTTTTTCATTGTTTGCAGTTTTTCCCGTTAAATTGTTAATAAATCAATCATTTTGAGATTATTCATAAAATGAGCAATGGGCAAAGAAAGTAAAAATAGTGTGTTTGCTGCTGGTATGTTACTATAGGGACTGATGGGAAATATAAGAAAGAACAGATGACTTAATAACAACAATTTATAGCTAAAAATCTTTTTTTTCCAGCAGAATGGTAAATGCTTGATTATTACTTAAGTATTTGTAGCTAGAAGATAAAAACAGTCTTTCAATTGTAAGCAACTTCTAGGTCAAGCAAATATTTTGCCCTTTATAATGTTAGCCTAAAGGTATGCTACCGTAAATGTGTTAATATGATTTGGCTTTTTAAAATAATTATATTGTTTTTAGATTTCTTGTTGGTTTTAAGATGTTGAGTGAGTGGAATAATTCTATTAAAATCTTTCTATCAAAATTAACCTAACCTAATGTACAAACTTTGAGTTACACCAAAAATCTTTACATTCACACATGTACAAGGTGGAAATGTTATGCTGACAACAAACACTTGGTGTGTTTAGTATTTCTCTTCTACTAACACCTTTAACCTTTAATATTTTACTTAGTTTGAAGCCTTAGTATATGCTTCAAAAAAGTAAATTAACTAAAAAGGAAAACTAACACCAAAACAGACTTCTTAATCATCTTTTGTAGTTGGTATCTATTAGATACTTTCCTATAACATAATAACAACACTTTTAGTTCATTCTTTAGTGTTTTCTTTTATAAAGCACTTAGTTAAGGTTGGTGTTAAAACAAGTTTAAAGGATTATTGGGGTTAATGCTTATGGGTGTGTGTGCATGAGTAAGTGTTTTTGTGTGTCCTTAAAATACATATTTGTAATATTAACTTTTAAAAGGGTTGTGGTTTTCTAATGAATTTAAATAAAAAGCGTGAGACCCAAGCTGAACATATCTCAAAGATTAAAAAACTCTAGAAATTAAATACTCATTTAGGAAAATTTCTCTTAAAATTCATATTTTCAAATTTTAAGCAAACAATTGCTACTAAATGTTCATCTAATCGTGTCCAAATTATTTAGTTCAAAAGGTAACTAGGCCATGTAGTTTCGTGTTCCCTAGCATAGCCATAGCAATCTAGAAAACAGTTGTATTGCAAAACCCAAATGTTTGTCCCAACAATGATTATTAGTTTTATGATAAGAAGCGAATACATAGTGTGAACAATTTGGCCTCAATTGTATGTTAACAAATGGACAAAATTAAATACCAAATATAAACTAAATAAGTAAAATATAAATGCTAAACTTCAAAATACTAAAATACTAATATTTCCCCACAATTCTTATTACAAAGTTGTTTTAACTTTATGCAAATATTTCTTTAAAATATTCAAATTTCCACAAGTTCTGTTTTATTTTTATGGCAAAATATTTGTACAAAAATTATATATTTTTTTATAAATCTTAATATTTTACGCAGAGTGACACGTCTTTTTTATGGCAAAATATTTATTCGTTAGTGTCCTATTTGCAAAAAGCTATAACCATAAAAATACACCAAATTATGCCCACTAATAGAGATATTGCAAAATATGCTGTGGTAAAAGTATGACAATTTGTTGTCATAAATTTTTAACAGTTTTCCATTTCTTCAAGTATTAGGAGGCTATTAGAAACAAATGTTTTATTATGCAAATTTCTAATAAAACGTATTCAAGTAAGCCACAATATTATGCTGCTCAATAAGTGTAATATGGTTTATTTCATTTTACTTTGGTAATACAAACTTTATGCCATAAACTATTTATGCTAATTTTGAGAAATTTATTGTGGTTTTCAATATTTTTTTTTAAATTGCAGATATTGATGATCAAGATAATAGGCAAAGATACGCAACTAACTGTTGGCAGATATTCACTTTCTAACAGCAAATGGACCATATTTTTAGAGTTTAGTTAGTTAATTAGTTAGTTAGTTAGTTAGTTAGTTACTTAGTTAGTTAGTTTGTTAGTTAGTTAGTTAGTTAGTTAGTTAGTTAGTTAGTTAGTTAGTTAGTTAGTTAGTTAGTTAGTTAGTTAGTTAGTTAGTTAGTTAGTTAGTTAGTTAGTTAGTTAGTTAGTTAGTTAGTTAGTTAGTTAGTTAGTTAGTTAGTTAGTTAGTTAGTTAGTTAGTTAGTTAGTTAGTTAGTTAGTTAGTTAGTTAGTTAGTTAGTTAGTTAGTTAGTTAGTTAGTTAGTTAGTTAGTTAGTTAGTTAGTTAGTTAGTTAGTTAGTTAGTTAGTTAGTTAGTTAGTTAGTTAGTTAGTTAGTTAGTTAGTTAGTTAGTTAGTTAGTTAGTTAGTTAGTTAGTTAGTTAGTTAGTTAGTTAGTTAGTTTAGTACTCTATAGTCTAGTCTATAGTCTAGTCTAGTTTATAGTCTATGGTCTAGTCTACGGTCTAGTCTATAGCTAGTCTATAGTCTAGCCTATAATCTAGTCTATAGTCTAGTCTATAGTCTGGTCTGTAGTCTAGTCTATAGTCTAGTTTATAGTCTAGTCTATAGTCTAGTCTATAGTCTAGTCTATAGTCTAGTCTATAGTCTAGTCTACAGTCTAGTCTATAGTCTAGTCTATAGTCTAGTCTATAGTCTAGTCTATAGTCTAGTCTATAGTCTAGTCTATAGTCTAGTCTATAGTCTAGTCTATAGTCTAGTCTATAGTCTAGTCTATAGTCTAGTCTATAGTCTAGTCTATAGTCTAGTCTATAGTCTAGTCTATAGTCTAGTCTATAGTCTAGTCTATAGTCTAGTCTATAGTCTAGTCTATAGTCTAGTCTATAGTCTAGTCTATAGTCTAGTCTATAGTCTAGTCTATAGTCTAGTCTATAGTCTAGTCTATAGTCTAGTCTATAGTCTAGTCTATAGTCTAGTCTATAGTCTAGTCTATAGTCTAGTCTATAGTCTAGTCTATAGTCTAGTCTATAGTCTAGTCTATAGTCTAGTCTATAGTGTAGTCTAGTCTAGTCTATAGTCTAGTCTATAGTCTAGCCTATAGTCTAGTCTATAGTCTAGTCTATAGTCTAGTCTATAGTCTAGTCTATAGTCTAGTCTATAGTCTAGTCTATAGTCTAGTCTATTGTCTAGTCTATAGTCTAGTCGATAGTCTAGTCGATAGTCTAGTCTATAGTCTAGTCTATAGTCTAGTCTATAGTCTAGTCTATAGTCTAGTCTATAGTCTAGTCTATAGTCTAGTCTATAGTCTAGTCTATAGTCTAGTCTATAGTCTAGTCTATAGTCTAGTGTATAGTATAGTCTATAGTCTAGTCTATAGTCTATAGTCTAGTCTGGTCTATAGTCTAGTCTAGTCTGTAGTCTAGTATATAGTCTAGTCTAGCCTTTAGTCTAGTCTATAGCCTAGTCTAATAAAATGATAAATAGAAAAGTCTATATTCTAGTCTATAGTCCAGTCTAGCCTAAAGTGTCTTTTGTGTAATCAGTAGTTTGCCCTAAAGTCTAGAGTCGATTCTGTAGTCTAGTCCTTATTCAGTTCTATAATCTCGATTATTGCCTTTTAAAACTTACAGAACTGAATAAAAGACAAAAATTTTTATTTTCTGGTAAATTTTAACTGTTTTCTCAAATTTAGTATTCCTTTAAAATTTCCTTTTGTTTAAGAACTCACAAAAATTATTTTTTTTTCAATAGTCTCCCTTGCATCTTGATTGTCGAACAATTTGTTGTTTGCAAATTTGCAAAATTGTAAACAGTAGCTTCATTACAATTGGAGCAAATACCCAAAATCTATAGATAAAAAAGCATAAACTCCCATATACATACACATAACTATCATATACACTATAAATAGTTGTTACGATAAAGAAAAATACAAAGCATACTTTAGAGAGTATTGAGAAATTTTGTGGTAGAAACAAATTTACTGAGAAAATACTACACACACGCATACAGATAAAGTACAATATAAAATTTCTTACAAAGCCACTCGACTAAAGGAAAAATTGCTGATAATTTTCGTTTTAAAAGAAAGAGATTTTGATATGCAACTTAAAGTATGCTTTGGATTTTTTATGTTTTATGTTTTGTAATAACAATTATACTGGTTTTAAAGCAAAAATCATAAATTATTATAAAATTGCTTTAAATTCATACTGTGATTTATGTTTGCCACCTAAAAATATACGTTTTTTTACTATGGATAATATATCCCTATAAATATGCATTAAAAAATGAAATATTTTTATGGCATTTTACTTTAAACTCATGCATGTAATAATAATAATAATAATTGTTGTAAAATTTATAAACAAGTTGTTTAATGTATGACCAAGTTAATAAGGTTTTTGTAGGAGAGAAAATAAATTAACTTTAACATATGCTAAGGAGACGCAGTGCATTAAAATGAAAAGACCTGAAAGGTTAAATGAAGTCTCTTTCTTTTCTTTTCTTTTCTATTTATTATTTTTAATAATACTTTAGCTTTAAGGAGATGATGAAATATATAAAAGTGTAATAAACAAGAAATTATAGGTTTTTGTAGTCTATTTTAGGGCTTCAAAAGCATGAACATTAAACAAACAGCTTAAAATAAATATATGTTTTGTTATTATAATAAACGTGTCAAGTTTTAAGAGTCTTTTAAAGTGAAATGTAAAATTTTTTAGAAGAACTTTACATGATTGATACAATATTAGGAATTTTTAGTAATTTTCTTTATAAAGAATAGTTTTCAATATTGGAAGACTTGTGAAAAGTTTTAGTTTGAATTGTTTTTAATCCTTAATATTCTTCCTGTTTGATATTATTATGTCTACTGCTTGAAAATTACTTTATTTAACTATACTGTTTGTAACGGAAACTTACAAAACTATTCAAGCGAAACGAAATTGCTTTATTTATGCCTAAAATTATACAACATTCTTTTCGCATTACTCTTTTCAATCACTTGAGTAAGTATAGTTGTTTCTTAAGTAAAAAAAAAAATACTATTTTGCAAATGAATTGATAAAGACTTTATACATCTTAGTGTATAATAAACGAACGACTCTTAACTATCAAAGGCATTGCGGGATTAATACTTTTGCGTTTGGGTTAAATGAACCAGAAATAATGTTTGCAATAAATAACTACATTTTCTGCTCTTTTTTTTCTGTTTGCCACAATACAAATAGTTTGTTGTTTATCCCTAAAAATATACTTAGAGTAACGATACTATTAGTTTATTATTAAGCCCTAAATGTATACTATGGTTTTAAAGCATTAAAGCAGCCTTAAAGTATGTTATAGATGTGGTTTTGATTTAGACAACATAGAAAGCAGTTGAAAGAAAATACTGTTAGTAGAAACATATTTGAATGGCTTAACATTAACCTTACACAAAAAAAGCCTTAAAGTAGGCAACAAATTATTAAATATTAATAAGAAAGCTTTCAAGTGTTTAGTATTAAATTTTTTCATAATGAAAACGCAGAAAAATCTAGTGTTAAGATTGAAATTATATTTTTATTCTTTTATTGCTACCCTTTCTATAAAACCTCCTTAAAGTATGCTTTACTTTTAAATTTCCCTTTTAAACTGTAGCTTCTCAGTACTTATTTTTTGTCTTCTTTGTCAAAATATTTTAAATTTTCTGCTTCACTTTTTTTCTTTTGCTTCAGGCTCATAACAAAATCAGCATTTCGAAAATGTTTGATGGTATTTCTGTTAGATTGCACTTTCAAATATTTTTGATTGCATAATTTTAGGGGGATGAGTGGGCGGTTGGTTGTCTTTATAAGGCATAATGCTTGTTTATGCAAATGCTATAGCATGCACCTGAGTGTTATATAATATTTATGTTAATATTTTCTATTTGCTGTAGAGTTATTTGAAAAAAATTCGTTTTAAGGAGACCAGGGATTGATTGTAGAAGGCAAAGGAAGAGTGGGAAAGAAAACTAGGATAAAATAGAAAGTTGTGTATTTGAAAGGGGATTTGAATTGTAACTTTTAAAAGATATAGATTTTTAATTTTCAAGAAACAAATTTTTCTTATTTTGCTAATTTTTTTCACATAATTTTGTCTTAAAGGATTACAAATTTTATGTAGTTTTCTAATATACAATCATTTTCTTAAATATCCTTATTCTGTTGATAGTCCACTATATATCCTTTTTTTGTGTTCAATAAATTAAAAAAAAAATTTTATATTTTTAAAAGCTTTTCAATCGTTAAAAAATTACTATAAATTATTTTCTTAAGAAAAGTTAATTTTTAAAACTTATACAAACATTTTTTTTTGTGTAAAATTTTTTAAAAAATTTTCTTCCATAAAGGACGCTAAATTTACTGTAGTTTCTAAATATAAAATAATTTCTTTAAAATTTCCTATTTTTCTTATAGTCAGCCATATATCCTTTTTTTGAATTGTGCAATTTCTTCAAAAATCTTTTAATATCTCTGCAGTTTATTAAATTTTATAAAATTCGCATAAATATTTTCTCTAAAATTTGTTTTTTAATTTTTTGAAAAAATTTTATTTGTTAACATTTTTTAAAAGAAATATCTTCCGTAAAGGACATTAAATTTACTATAGTTTTGCATTAAAAAATAAGTTTTCAAATTTACTTAGCTTTCTTTTAGTCTACCCTATATCCTTTATTTGAATTTCGTAATTTCGTATCAAATTTTATATAATTTTCAAAATTTTTTAAAAATAAATAAAAATTAGATTTTTATAAAATTTTTAACAAAATTTTCTTACTTAAAGGATGTTAAATTTACTGTAGTTTCGTATTACAAAATAAGTTTTCTAAATTTCTTTTGTTTTCTTTTAGCCACACATATATCCTTTATTAGAATTTTGTAATTTTTGGAAAATTTATTAAATATTTTTGATGCTAGTTAAACTTTATACAATTTCCGTAAATTATTTTCTACAAAAAATCTATTATTTTAAACTTTTATCAAACAAATTTAGCTATTAATGAATATTTTTCAAAAACATTTTCTTCCATAAAGGACGTTAGATATGTCGTAGTTTTTGCATATGTAACAATTTTTTCAAATTTCCTTATTTTTCTTATAGCCTGCCATATATCCTTTTTTTTTGAATTTTGGTACATTTTAAAAATTTCTTATACTTTTTCAAACTTTTAAAAATTTATACAAATTTAAAAATTATTTTCGTGCTAAACTTTTTATACCAACTTTTATTGAAAGCTGTGGGTCTGCAAAATAAAATTTTTCAAAAAGTTTTCTTCCATAAAGGAGGTTAATTTTAATGTAGTTTTAGATTATACTAGAAGTTTTAAAAGAATCTTATTTTTTTTTATAGCTCACCATATATCCTTTTTTGGATATTTATAGTTTAAAGCAATTTTCTTAGCTAATTTTAATAGTAAGTATAAAATATCAAACCAAAATTTATTATTTGTTTTTCAAACAAAAACCTTTATGAACAATTTCAACGGTTTATTAACATATTTTTTTGAACAAATTTCTTTTGTAAAGGATGTTAATATTATTTCACTTTTAAAATAAAACACAATTTATGCATTATTTGTCAGTTTCCTTTAAATCTCTTTTATTATGACAAACTTTTTGTAAAAAAATAATTTTTTTTTTGAATTTTTGAAAAATTTTTTTGATTAAATAAGATTTTTCGAAAAATTTTCTTCTACAAAGGTTGTTAAATTTGCAGTAGTTTTAAAATATATAACAAGTTTTTAAAAATTCCTTTTAGTACTTGTACCTAACCATATATCCTTTTTTTGAAACTCGTGATTTCAAGCAAATTTCTTAATTATTTTTAAAGTTCATAAAATATTAAGCCAAAATATATATATTTTTTTTTTTAATTGAAATGTTTTTCAAACTTTTGTCAACCGTTTTTATAAAATAGAAAAATCTTTTTAATCAAATTTCTATTAAAAATGTCTTTAAAATTTGTCTATTTTCTGTATATTTTAACATTTTTTAAATATTTATTATTTTGTCTTAGACTGTCATATATCCTTTTTTTGAGCTTTCAAAGATTTTTAACAAATTTTGTTAATAATTTAGAAATTTGTTTCTTTATGTGTACTTCTGCTTGTTTGTAACAAGCTAAATATGTTGGTTTGTTATTTTCTGCCTTTTTCTTACTCTCTCTAGACTTTCTTTACACTCTTGTTTTCATTTAAGAGCTAAAAGTATTTCTCTTAGTTTGTTTTCTTTTCTGCACGACCTTGTACAATTTTTGTAATTTCTTTTTTGTTTTTGAAAATAATATGAACTTTCTTGTCTAGGTTAAGAACTGAAAGCCAAAAAAAAAAAAAAAATTAAGAAAAATGTTTAACAATAAATATTGACTAGAAAACAACTAAAAAAAGGGAAACAAAATAAAAATAACGTTTCACCTAGGTTTTGGCAGATGTAGTAGAGTAACTGAAAAATTTTAAGATAAAAATATTAGAAAATTTTTATAAATTATGTTAAGAACGTGTAGAACATTTAGATTTTCAAGTTAGTTTTACAAAAGTCCTTTTCTAGTTATTTTTTGTAACTTTTCAATCAAATTCTTTTCATAAGGACTATTTGTTAAGCAATTTGTTTAATATATTTTAAGTTTTATAACAAATCTTCCCAGGATTTTAACTTCCCCTGTGTAATTCAACTCATTAAATATTCTTTTCCTTTGGGATTTATTGCTATATTTTATAAATTACTTTTTAAATCATTTCTCATTCATTTCTACCCTTTTAAAAATTACAGCTTAAAAGAGAAATAAATATATAGCCTTAAAATATGCAATAGTATTTATATTTTGCATATATTTAAACCTAAGCCTCAAAGTAGTTTAGAGTAGATTAAAGGATTTTTCTTGCAAAAACAAAGTTAATTTGTAAAGGATTTGTTTAACAAAGTTATGGAAAATACAATTTCCTTATAAATACTTAGAAATATCAAAAATATATATAATTCCCTTTTTTGGGCTTACACACACACATGTATACATTTCAATCATTTAGCTTATGCAGCCCTAGAGAATTTGAACAATATTTTTTATGAGTGTTAGGTTTTATATGTTTCTTTTTTCTATAAAAAAAAACATTTATTTCTCATAAAATTTTATGTTTCTGGTCTTCCTTACAAAAAAAAAATGTGTCCTTGCCCTAAAGTATGCTTTCAAGATTTCATTTTTTCATTTCTTTTACATCCTTTTCCTACATCCGAACAGTTTTTTTTTTTATAATAACCTTAATAACAACTACATAAACATATTTGTGCAGTTTATTGCCAAACCAAAACATGTTTCAACAATTAAATTTGATAAAGCCTATAAGTAGGCTTTACTATTTATACAACTATATAGCAAGTACTAAAGTGACAAGTAGCCAGTAAAAACAAAACAAGCTATAAATATTGTTTATGAGACAAAAGGATTTAATGTTCTAAGTCATAAAATCTTATCAAATCTTGAGGTTTTAATCTCACAATGCAATAGAAATAATCAAGCCTAAATGTATGCCAACAAAATACTAACCATACACTAAATATAAATTTGCAGTAAACTATACATTTCTTAGCAATACTTTTAACTTTAGTTTTCTTAAAGGTGCTAGTGTTTAGTTAATAATAAATTTCTCTTACTTCCTTTGCAGTTTATAGCAATATTTCGAAAACTTTTTAAAAAATATTTCCACAATTATAATGACTAAATAATTTATTGCTAAAGTTGCTAACGTAGTTGCTTTAAAATAAAGTTTTCCCTTTTTCCTATACTTTTAACGCCATAACTGCTGGCAACTGTCTAGATTTAGTCAAGAAGGTGTGTGTTTTAGTTAAAGGAAAATTTGTTTCATACAATACTGTGTGTACTAAGCAATTAATGCTGCTGTTGGTTGTTTACTTTTAAAACTATTTACTCTTTATTTTGCTAAATAGTTGCAAAATATTTATCAAACACAAAAGGATATTTTCTCTATATAAAGTTTTTAACTTACAACAACACTTTTAGAAAGTAAATGATAAAGTTAGGGAATCTTTAAACAAGCAAAACAAAACTTTGTTAAGTAAAAAACAGAAATTGTATTACTTTTTCGTACCATTGACCCCTGGCTGTTACTTAGTAATGGCCTTACCAGCATAACATTTTCAAAAAATTCAGTTTTCCTCTCCAAAACATTTTCAAATACTTGTACATAGTTAAAAATCTTTTTTGATTGTCTTTATTCAACAAAAATGTCCTTTGCTCGAAATCATATTTTCCTTTTAAATTATTCTCTCCTGTCTTAACAAACCCCTTTTTCCAAAATGCAACCAATTAAAATTCTATTTCTAAGTTTTATTTTATGCCTCTCAATGAGTAATCTTTTATACTTACTCCCAGGAATTTAGTTTTCATAATCTTGTAAAGAAATTTATTTCATTTATACTTTTTCATATCCTTTCACATCCTTTCGTTTATAAATTTGTTCCTACTTTTTCTCAAAAGTTATGAAGAGAATTTCCATTTTCAGCTTGATAAAATTCAAAAGGCGTATGAATTTAATGAATTCCTTGGGGATACATAGATAATGTATTTTATGGATTCTATTGTGTAGATGGCCTTTGAAGGAAGTTAAAGGAAAAGTATAACATTAAATTTTTGGAACAGAAAAATACCTTAAAATGCTGCCAAAATGGCTTATATAAAAGCTCCTAACAAGACTATATGCTAGAGAATAGACTAGACTATAGACCAGACTATAGACTAGACTATAGACCAGACTATAGACTAGACTATAGACTAGACTATAGACTAGACTATAGACTAGACTATAGACTAGACTATAGACTAGACTAGACTAGACTATAGACTAGACTATAGACTAGACTATAGACTAGACTATAGACTAGACTATAGACTAGACTATAGACTAGACTATAGACTAGACTATAGACTAGACTATAGACTAGACTATAGACTAGACTATAGACTAGACTATAGACTAGACTATAGACTAGACTATAGACTAGACTATAGACTAGAACCTATAGACTAGACTATAGACTAGACTATAGTAGACTAGACCTATAGACTAGACTATAGACTAGACTATAGACTAGACAATAGACTAGACCTATAGACTAGACTATAGACTAGACTATAGACTAACTATAGACTAGACTATAGACTAGACTATAGACTAGAATATAGACTAGACTATAGACTAGACTATAGACTAGACTATAGACCTAGATTATAGACTCAAATACTAGACTACTAGACTAGACTATAGACTAGACTAGACTTGACTATAGGACTAGACTATAGACTAGACTATAGACTAGACTACAGACTAGACTATAGACTAGACTATAGACTAGACTATAGACTAGACTATAGACTAGACTATAGACTAGACTATAGACTAGACTATAGACTAGACTATAGACTAGACTATAGACTAGACTATAGACTAGACTAGACTAGACTATAGACTAGACTATAGACTAGACTATAGACTAGACTATAGACTAGAATATAGACTAGACTATAGGCTAGACTGTAGACTAGACTATAGACTACACTATAGACTACACTATAGACTAGACTATAGACTAGACTATAGACTAGACTATAGACTAGACTATAGACTAGACTATAGACTAGACTATAGACTAGTCTATAGACTAGAATGTAGACTAGACTATAGACTAGACTAGACTATAGACTAGACTATAGACTAGACTATAGACTAGACCATAGACTAGACTATAGACTAGAATATAGACTAGAATATAGACTAGAATATAGACTAAACTATAGACTAGAATAAAGACTAGACTATAGACTGGAATATAGACTAGACTATAGACTATACTATAGACTAGACTATAAACTAGACTATAGACTAGACTATTGACTAGACTATAGACTATACTATAGACAAGACTATAAACTAGACTATAGACAAGACTATGGACTAGACTATAGACTAGACTATAGACTAGACTATAGACTAGACTATAGACTAGACTATAGAATAGACTATAGACTAGACTATAGACTGGACTATAGACTAGACTATAGACTGGACTATAGACTAGACTATAGACTAGACTATAGACTAGACTATAGACTAGACTATAGACTAGACTATAGACTAGACTATAGACTAGACTATAGACTAGACTATAGACTAGACTATAGACTAGACTATAGACTAGACTATAGACTAGACTATAGACTAGACTATAGACTAGACTATAGACTAGACTAGACTATAGACTAGACTAGACTATAGACTAGACTATAGACTAGACTAGACTATAGACTAGACTATAGACTAGACTATAGACTAGACCATAGACTAGACTATAGACTAGACTATAGACTAGACCATAGACTAGACTAGACTATAGACTAGACTATAGACTAGACCATAGACTAGACTATAGACTACGCTATAGACTAGACTATAGACTAGACTATAGACTAGACCATAGACTAGAGCATAGACTGTACATTTTCCATTGTTTGCCAATGCGTATGTATTAATATATAATTGAAAGTCAAAGAAATATTAAGTATACGTCTTTTGTTGGGATCAATCACGAAATTCATTTGTTAAAATGAATATGAAATTATTTCGAATTGTTTGCCTTGCAAGGAGATCTTAGCTCTTCAATCATTGACTACTTATAATTTTTCTGCGTTTAATTGGCCACTTTTAAGCCATTAATTAGAAAAAAAACAATTTAACATTATTGCTTTACTATGGAAACTGTTAAAACAGCCTTCTTTGTGCTCACTCTGTCTCGGCAAACAAATAATGTATGTGGTAAGTAATTTTCCAAGAGAATATTGTTAAGCAGGTGTTTTAACGGAAATAATTTTAAAGATGAAAAAATAAGAAAAGCGATTATAAAATGCTAATAAGCAACCAATGTATAATATAACAAGACGTTAGCAGAATGTATACTTAAATCTAAAGTAATTGGATATTAAGTATACGTCTTAAGAAGAAATTGAAAACAAAAGTTGGAAGAAAATTAAACGTACTTTAAGAATAGAAAAATTAAGTAAACAATTAAGTAAAACAATAAAATATAAACTAAGACTCCATATACATATTTATTCCTAACTAACGTATGAGGAATATGTAATTCTAACTTAGATAAATATTATGTATACGCTATACGGAACAAAACAAAAAAGCCATTTAGCGGCATAAATATGTAAATAGGTACGAATCATGTTAACCAAATGCCTACAAATAAAAACAATGAAAACTATGGTTTTCAATCCAAATAAATCACTTTGCCATTAAGAAACAAATCTCAAATTCTACAATATCAATTAAACACCTCCTTTAACTTTCACATTACTTTAAAACATTGTAGTCTAGTCTTTTCATTTGAACTTTAACATACTAGATGATGGTCACATTCATCTTCTTGCATTTATATATCATTCCGGAACATATCTTATGCAGTTTCTTGTGTTCAATTACTTAAGTTTTACAACATTTTTAGCACATTTTCAGGGCAGTAAATTTTAGTAACAATATGAACTTTACAATGTTTACTTGATCTCAAAAAATGTCTTTTACTCACATACACAATCATACTTCAAATTGACACATTATTTCGGGGTGGGTTGTAAAATAGGGATGACACTTACGGACATTTGTGGTCATATTGTCTTTCTGCAAAGGATTGTAAAAGGGCTGGATAATAAGTCTTGTGTGACAATTATGTTGTGGTTAAAGGAGCAGCAAAAAAATATCTTGAAACTGAGATATTAAGATTATTAAAAAGTTTTAAAATTAAATCAAAAAATTCTAACAACAATCACTAACAGCTAAAATTTTGCTTTTCAAAAAAGTTTTCCTTTTACACCATCCGAAAAAATACTCATAATCTTTACACTTCACTTAATATTTACGATAATGCTTATCGCCAATTTATTTCCATTTTCATGCACTTTATACTTCCTGTTCATTCGCCCAATCATAATAAGTGTCGATAACAATATTCCTGATTGCAAACGAAGTATCAATAGTTCTATTAAACGTGTATTTGTTTTCTTTTTTGTTTCGACTGTCTTTATACATTTTCATCTATCGCTTAAAAAGGATATTTGTCATTTCTCGTTAACGATTGTCTTTGTCTTTAATGTCAAACGACACAGCGTCATTCAAGTGTATTGTATTTTATTTGGCTGTGAAACAAAAAGATTGAAATGCCATCATAACTGATGTTTCGAAATGCACATTGTTGCAAGACAAAAGTAAATACGCAAAGAAATTCTGAAAATACATGGCTGCACACAGATAAAGACTTGAAATGGCATCGGAAAAGAAAGCAAAGTAGAAAATCACAAGAATGTAATAAAATGTAAATTGTTAAATGTTACTATAGTCTTGTCTATAATCTAGTCTATAGTCTAGTCTATAGTCTAGTCTAGTATTAGTCTAGTCTAAATATTCTAGTCTAGTCTAGTCTATAGTCTAGTCTATAGTCTAGTCATAGTCTAGTCTATAGTCTAGTCTATAGTCTAGTCTATAGTCTAGTCTATAGTCTAGTCTATAGTCTAGTCTATAGTCTAGTCTATAGACTAGTCTATAGTCTAGTCTATAGTCTAGTCTATAGTCTAGTCTATAGTCTAGTCTATAGTCTAGTCTATAGTCTAGTCTATAGTCTAGTCTATAGTCTAGTCTATAGTCTAGTCTATAGTCTAGTCTATAGTCTAGTCTATAGTCTAGTCTATAGTCTAGTCTATAGTCTAGTCTATAGTCTAGTCTATAGTCTAGTCTATAGTCTAGTCTATAGTCTAGTCTATAGTCTATGTAGTCTATAGTCTAGTCTATAGTCTAGTCTATAGTCTAGTCTATAGTCTAGTCTATAGTCTAGTCTATAGTCTAGTCTATAGTCTAGTCTTATCTAGTCTATCTAGTCTATAGTCTAGTCTATAGTCTAGTCTATAGTCTAGTCTATAGTCTAGTCTATAGTCTAGTCTATAGTCTGTCTATAGTCTAGTCTATAGTCTAGTCTATAGTCTAGTCTATAGTCTAGTCTATAGTCTAGTCTATAGTCTAGTCTATAGTCTAGTCTATAGTCTAGTCTATAGTCTAGTCTATAGTCTAGTCTATAGTCTAGTCTATAGTCTAGTCTATAGTCTAGTCTATAGTCTAGTCTATAGTCTAGTCTATAGTCTAGTCTATAGTCTAGTCTATAGTCTAGTCTATAGTCTAGTCTATAGTCTAGTCTATAGTCTAGTCTATAGTCTAGTCTATAGTCTAGTCTATAGTCTAGTCTATAGTCTAGTCTATAGTCTAGTCTATAGTCTAGTCTATAGTCTAGTCTAGTCTAGTCTATAGTCTAGTCTATAGTCTAGTCTATAGTCTAGTCTATGACTAGTCTATAGTCTAGTCTATAGTCTAGTCTATGGTCTAGTCTATAGTCTAGTCTATAGTCTAGTCTATAGTCTAGTCTATAGTCTAGTCTATAGTCTAGTCTATAGTCTAGTCTATAGTCTAGTCTATAGTCTAGTCTATAGTCTAGTCTATAGTCTAGTCTATAGTCTAGTCTATAGTCTAGTCTATAGTCTAGTCTAGTCTAGTCTATAGTCTAGTCTATAGTCTAGTCTATAGTCTAGTCTATAGTCTAGTCTATAGTCTAGTCTATAGTCTAGTCTATAGTCTAGTCTATAGTCTAGTCTATAGTCTAGTCTATAGTCTAGTCTATAGTCTAGTCTATAGTCTAGTCTATAGTCTAGTCTATAGTCTAGTCTATAGTCTAGTCTATAGTCTAGTCTATAGTCTAGTCTATAGTCTAGTCTATAGTCTAGTCTATAGTCTAGTCTATAGTCTAGTCGTCTAGTCTATAGTCTAGTCTATAGTCTAGTCTATAGTCTAGTCTATAGTCTAGTCTATAGTCTAGTCTATAGTCTAGTGTCTATAGTCTAGTCTATAGTCTAGTCTATAGTCTAGTCTATATCTAGTCTATAGTCTAGTCTATAGTCTAGTCTATAGTCTAGTCTATAGTCTAGTCTATAGTCTAGTCTATAGTCTAGTCTATAGTCTAGTCTATAGTCTAGTCTATAGTCTAGTCTATAGTCTAGTCTATAGTCTAGTCTATAGTCTAGTCTATAGTCTAGTCTATAGTCTAGTCTATAGTCTAGTCTATAGTCTAGTCTATAGTCTAGTCTATAGTCTAGTCTATAGTCTAGTCTATAGTCTAGTCTATAGTCTAGTCTATAGTCTAGTCTATAGTCTAGTCTATAGTCTAGTCTATAGTCTAGTCTATAGTCTAGTCTATAGTCTAGTCTATAGTCTAGTCTATAGTCTAGTCTATAGTCTAGTCTATAGTCTAGTCTATAGTCTAGTCTATAGTCTAGTCTATAGTCTAGTCTATAGTCTAGTCTATAGTCTAGTCTATAGTCTAGTCTATAGTCTAGTCTATAGTCTAGTCTATAGTCTAGTCTATAGTCTAGTCTATAGTCTAGTCTATAGTCTAGTCTATAGTCTAGTCTATAGTCTAGTCTATAGTCTAGTCTATAGTCTAGTCTATAGTCTAGTCTAATAGTCTAGTCTATAGTCTAGTCTATAGTCTAGTCTATAGTCTAGTCTATAGTCTAGTCTATAGTCTAGTCTATAGTCTAGTCTATAGTCTAGTCTATAGTCTAGTCTATAGTCTAGTCTATAGTCTAGTCTATAGTCTAGTCTATCGTCTATAGTCTAGTCTATAGTCTAGTCTATAGTCTAGTCTATGTCTAGTCTATAGTTAGTCTATAGTCTAGTCTATAGTCTAGTCTATAGTCTAGTCTATAGTGTAGTCTATAGTCTAGTCTATAGTCTAGTCTATAGTCTAGCCTATAGTCTAGTCTATAGTCTAGTCTATAGTCTAGTCTATAGTCTAGTCTATAGTCTAGTCTATAGTCTAGTCTATAGTCTAGTCTATAGTCTAGTCTATAGTCTAGTCTATAGTCTAGTCTATAGTCTAGTCTAGTCTATAGTCTAGTCTAGTCTAGTCTATAGTCTAGTCTAGTCTATAGTCTAGTCTAGTCTAGTCTAGTCTATAGTCTAGTCTAGTCTATAGTCTATAGTCTAGTCTATAGTCTAGTCTAGTCTATAGTCTAGTCTAGTCTATAGTCTAGTCTAGTCTATAGTCTAGTCTAGTCTATAGTCTAGTCTGTCATAGTCTAGTCTATAGTCTAGTCTATAGTCTAGTCTATAGTCTAGTCTATAGTCTAGTCTATAGTCTAGTCTATAGTCTAGTCTATAGTCTAGTCTATAGTCTAGTCTATAGTCTAGTCTATAGTCTAGTCTATAGTCTAGTCTATAGTCTAGTCTATAGTCTAGTCTATAGTCTAGTCTATAGTCTAGTCTATAGTCTAGTCTATAGTCTAGTCTATAGTCTAGTCTATAGTCTAGTCTATAGTCTAGTCTATAGTGTCTATAGTCTAGTCTATAGTCTAGTCTATAGTCTAGTCTATAGTCTAGTCTATAGTCTAGTCTATAGTCTAGTCTATAGTCTAGTCTATAGTCTAGTCTATAGTCTAGTCTATAGTCTAGTCTATAGTCTAGTCTATAGTCTAGTCTATATAGTCTAGTCTATAGTCTAGTCTATAGTCTAGTCTATAGTCTAGTCTATAGTCTAGTCTATATCTAGTCTATAGTCTAGTCTATAGTCTAGTCTATAGTCTAGTCTATAGTCTAGTCTATAGTCTAGTCTATAGTCTAGTCTATAGTCTAGTCTATAGTCTAGTCTATAGTCTAGTCTATAGTCTAGTTCTATAGTCTAGTCTATAGTCTAGTCTATAGTCTAGTCTATAGTCTAGTCTATAGTCTAGTCTATAGTCTAGTCTATAGTCTAGTCTATAGTCTAGTCTATGTAGTCTATAGTCTAGTCAGTTCTAGTCTATAGTCTAGTCTATAGTCTAGTCTATAGTCTAGTCTATAGTCTAGTCTATAGTCTAGTCTTAGTCTAGTCTATAGCTAGTCTATAGTCTAGTCTATAGTCTAGTCTATAGTCTAGTCTATAGTCTAGTCATATAGTCTAGTCTATAGTCTAGTCTATAGTCTAGGTCTATAGTCTAGTCTAAGTCTAGTCTATAGTCTAGTCTATGTCTAGTCTATAGTCTAGTCTATAGTCTAGTCTATAGTCTAGTCTATAGTCTAGTCTATAGTCTAGTCTATGTCTAGTATAGTCTAGTCTATAGTCTAGTCTAGTCTAGCTATAGTCTAGTCTATAGTCTAGTCTATAGTCTAGTCTATAGTCTAGTCTATAGTCTAGTCTATAGTCTAGTCTATAGTCTAGTCTATAGTCTAGTCTATAGTCTAGTCTATAGTCTAGTCTAGTCTAGTCTAGTCTAGTCTATAGTCTAGTCTATAGTCTAGTCTATAGTCTAGTCTATAGTCTAGTCTATAGTCTAGTCTATAGTCCTAGTCTATAGTCTAGTCTATAGTCTAGTCTATAGTCTAGTCTATAGTCTAGTCTATAGTCTAGTCTATAGTCTAGTCTATAGTCTAGTCTATAGTCTAGTCTATAGTCTAGTCTATAGTCTAGTCTATAGTCTAGTCTATAGTCTAGTCTATAGTCTAGTCTATAGTCTAGTCTATAGTCTAGTCTATAGTCTAGTCTATAGTCTAGTCTATAGTCTAGTCTATAGCTTATCTAGTCTCGGCTATAGTCTAGTCTATAGTCTAGTCTATAGTTCTAGTCTAGCTAGTCATAGTCTAGTCTATAGTCAGTCTATAGTCTAGTCTATAGTCTAGTCTAGTCTAGTCTAGTTGTCTATAGTCTAGTCTATAGTTCTAGGTCTATAGTCTAGTCTATAGTCTAGTCTATAGTCTAGTCTATAGTCTAGTCTATAGTCTAGTCTATCTAGTCTAGTCTAGTCTATAGTCTAGTCTATAGTCTAGTCTAGTCTAGTCTATGCTGTCTATAGTCTAGTCTATAGTTAGTCTATAGTCTAGTCTATAGTCTAGTCTATAGTCTAGTCTATAGTCTAGTCTATAGTCTAGTCTATAGTCTAGTCTATAGTCTAGTCTATAGTCTAGTCTATAGTCTAGTCTATAGTCTAGTCTATAGTCTAGTCTATAGTCTAGTCTATAGTCTAGTCTATAGTATGTCTATAGTCTAGTCTATAGCTAGTCTAGTCTATAGTCTAGTCTATAGTCTAGTCTATAGTCTAGTCTATAGTCTAGTCTATAGGGTCTAGTCTATAGTCCTAGTCTATAGTCTAGTCTATAGTCTAGTCTATAGTCTAGTCTATAGTCTAGTCTATAGTCTAGTCTATAGTCTAGTCCTATAGTCTATCTATAGTCTAGTCTATAGTCTAGTCTATGTCTAGTCTATAGTCTAGTCTATAGTCTAGTCTATAGTCTAGTCTATAGTCTAGTCTATAGTCTAGTCTATAGTCTAGTCTATAGTCTAGTCTATAGTCTAGTCTATAGTCTAGTCTATAGTCTAGTCTATAGTCTAGTCTATAGTCTAGTCTATAGTCTAGTCTATAGTCTAGTCTATAGTCTAGTCTATAGTCTAGTCTATAGTCTAGTCTATAGTCTAGTCTATAGTCTAGTCTATAGTCTAGTCTATGTCTAGTCTATAGTCTAGTCTATAGTCTAGTCTATAGTCTAGTCTATAGTCTAGTCTATAGTGTAGTCTATAGTCTAGTCTATAGTCTAGTCTATAGTGTAGTCTATAGTCTAGTCTATAGTCTAGTCTATAGTCTAGTCTATAGTCTAGCCTATAGTCTAGTCTATAGTCTAGTCTATAGTCTAGTCTATAGTCTAGTCTATAGTCTAGTCTATAGTCTAGTCTATAGTCTAGTCTATAGTCTAGTCTATAGTCTAGTCTATAGTCTAGTCTATAGTCTAGTCTATAGTCTAGTCTAGTCTATAGTCTAGTCTAGTCTAGTTCTATAGTAGTCTAGTCTATAGTCTAGTCTAGTCTATAGTCTAGTCTATAGTCTAGTCTAGTCTATAGTCTATAGTCTAGTCTATAGTCTAGTCTAGTCTATAGTCTAGTCTAGTCTATAGTCTAGTCTAGTCTATAGTCTAGTCTAGTCTATAGTCTAGTCTAGTCTATAGTCTAGTCTATAGTCTAGTCTATAGTCTAGTCTATAGTCTAGTCTATAGTCTAGTCTATAGTCTAGTCTATAGTCTAGTCTATAGTCTAGTCTATAGTCTAGTCTATAGTCTAGTCTATAGTCTAGTCTATAGTCTAGTCTATAGTCTAGTCTATAGTCTAGTCTATAGTCTAGTCTATAGTCTAGTCTATAGTCTAGTCTATAGTCTAGTCTATAGTCTAGTCTAGTCTATAGTCTAGTCTATAGTCTAGTCTAGTCTATAGTCTAGTCTATAGTCTAGTCTAGTCTATAGTCTGGTCTATAGTCTAGTCTATAGTCTAGTCTATAGTCTAGTTTATAGTCTAGTCTATAGTCTAGTCTATAGTCTAGTCTATAGAGTCTATAGTCTAGTCTATAGTCTAGTCTATAGTCTAGTCTATAGTCTAGTCTATAGTCTGGTCTATAGTCTAGTCTATAGTCTAGTCTATAGTCTAGTCTATAGTCTAGTCTATAGTCTAGTCTATAGTCTAGTCTATAGTCTAGTCTATAGTCTAGTCTATAGTCTAGTCTATAGTCTAGTCTATAGTCTAGTCTATAGTCTAGTCTATAGTCTAGTCTATAGTCTAGTCTATAGTCTAGTCTATAGTCTAGTCTATAGTCTAGTCTATAGTCTAGTCTATAGTCTAGTCTATAGTCTAGTCTATAGTCTAGTCTATAGTCTAGTCTATAGTCTAGTCTATAGTCTAGTCTATAGTCTAGTCTATAGTCTAGTCTATAGTCTAGTCTATAGTCTAGTCTATAGTCTAGTCTATAGTCTAGTCTATAGTCTAGTCTATAGTCTAGTCTATAGTCTAGTCTATAGTCTAGTCTATAGTCTAGTCTATAGTCTAGTCTATAGTCTAGTCTATAGTCTAGTCTATAGTCTAGTCTATAGTCTAGTCTATAGTCTAGTTTATAGTCTAGTCTATAGTCTAGTCTATAGTCTAGTCTATAGTCTAGTCTATAGTCTAGTCTATAGTCTAGTCTATAGTCTAGTCTATAGTCTAGTCTATAGTCTAGTCTATAGTCTAGTCTATAGTCTAGTCTATAGTCTAGTCTATAGTCTAGTCTATAGTCTAGTCTATAGTCTAGTCTATAGTCTAGTCTATAGTCTAGTCTATAGTCTAGTCTGTAGTCTAGTCTATAGTCTAGTCTATAGTCTAGTCTATAGTCTAGTCTTATATGTCCTACAGTAACTACTTCTTTCATAGTTTTCGTTTTTCCGTAAGTAAGCTTTACTATTTGTCTTCTTTTCACTCTTTTCGTCAAAGAAATTCTATAAACTGCTTGAAATCTTGTGTAAGTTATAAATAGTTTCCAATGTATTTTCTATGAATTTTATGTGTTTTGTTTTATTGAGTCAAACCGCAACATGTATTTTACTGCTCTCATTTTCATTGGTCTTAAGGATTTTCATATCTTTTGTTTTTCTTTAATATAAATAGAGTTATAAAAAAGTTTACAGCCACTTGATATCTTTTAAAATTTGAAAATAAAAATTCTAGCAGTATTGGAAATAAAGGGTTTGTACGTTGTTTATTACTTTTCCTTCCAGCAATGTTTCATGTTACATTGTTTCTTTTGAAAAAGTTTTCTTTTTAATTGAATTAACACAAGTTGTGGCTATAAAGATAATCTGTTGAATTTGGTTTTACTTTATTATGCTTTTCAAGTTTAAACTTCAAGTGTTAAGTGGCTTTTCTTTTCTTTTTTTTCGTTTTTTGTTGCAATAAAAAAACGTTATATACTTGCCTTTAAAAAAGGTCACTGTAACTAAAGTTTATTTTACTAAAACTCTCGCAACTTATTAATTATAACTTTTGGAATTTTAATTAACATTATTTACATATAACATTTTAATTTTTTTTTGACTAAAATCCATAAGCTATAAAATGTTTAAAATGGACTACGAAATAAATTTTTTAACAAGGAAATAACTCAGAGAATATTTTCTTATATTAAAGATGCTATATAAAAAATGTTCTTCAAATACTTTTACTTTTTTTCCCCAGTTAAGCCTTAAGCTGTTTGTTTAAATGTTCACAAAATCCTATTAACAACATTTTAATCTTTTTTATGTCTATAAACGTTATTTTATATAACGTCTCTTTTGTTTTTACTTCCTGTATCAAGTTTTTATCCCACCTACACAACTGCTTACATCTTATTTCATACAATTTAAGTTAATATTATTCCACTTTTTAATTATGCAAAGTATTAAAGATAAAGTTTCTTTTTTTATTTTGGAATGTTGCCTAACAACGGCTACAATAGATGCTTAAGTAGCTACAACTATATTTACTTGCTTCAGCCACACATACAGGGAAGTGGGAGCATACTTTTAGGCTAAAAGCAAAGATTATGTGTAAATAAAGACAAACTTTTAAACATTTTACTTACACACTCATAATGTTTGTTTAACAGTGGAAGCAGTAAATTAACAAAATAGTTCACCATAGCAAAGCAGGCTATAGACCATACTTATACAAACCGAGACTATATACTAACGACCAGGCCAGGACTAGACTATATACTAACCTATACACTAAACTATTGGCTAGACAATATATAAGACTATATACCATAGACTAAACTATAAACAAGGCCGTAGACTAGACTGTAGACACGACTATTGACTATACTAAGGACTAGATTATATGTATACTAGATTATGGACTTGATTATAGACTAGGGTAGACAGTGGACTAGACTAAACTGTAGACTAGACTAGACAATTGAGTAGTTTCTAGAGTAGTCTACAGACTAGACTATAGACCAGACTATAGACTAGACCATAGACTAAAATATAGACTAGACGATAGACTAGACGATAGACTAGACTAGAATATAGACTAGACTATAGACTATACTATAGACTAGACTGTAGACTAGACTATGGGCTAGACTATAGACTAGACTATAGACTAGACTATAGACTAGACTGTAGACTAGACTATAGGCTAGACTATAGGCTAGACTATACTATAGAGTAGAATATAGACTGGACTATAGACTAGACTATAGACTAGACTAGACTATAGACTAGACTATAGACTAGACTATAGACTAGACTATAGACTAGACTATAGACTAGACTATAGACTAGACTATAGACTAGACTATAGACTAGACTATAGACTAGACTATAGACTAGACTATAGACTAGACTATAGACTAGACTATAGACTAGACTATAGACTA
Source organism: Lucilia sericata (assembly GCF_015586225.1). NCBI lineage: Eukaryota > Metazoa > Arthropoda > Insecta > Diptera > Calliphoridae > Lucilia > Lucilia sericata. The sequence goes on from NW_023994251.1 coordinate 88,452, forward strand.
GACTATAGACTAGACTATAGACTAGACTATAGACTAGACTATAGACTAGACTATAGACTAGGACTATAGACTAGACTATAGCTAGACTATAGACTAGACTATAGACTAGACTATAGACTAGACTATAGACTAGGACTATGACTAGACTATAGACTAGACTATAGACTAGACTATAGACTAGACTATAGACTAGACTATAGACTAGACTATAGACTAGACTATAGACTAGACTATAGACTAGACTATAGACTAGACTATAGACTAGACTATAGACTAGACTATAGACTAGACTAGACTGGACTATAGACTAGACTATAGACTAGACTATAGACTAGACTATAGACTGGACTATAGACTAGGACTATAGACTAGACTATAGACTGGACTATAGACTAGACCAACGGTTCCCAAAAGGGGGTCCGCGGACCCCTAGTGGTCCGTAGCAAAATCCTAGGGGGTCCGCGAAGACGAACGAAAAAATCATGAATAAAAAATATTCTCTATATGTTACAAAATATTAAAAATATCTCCAATTTTTCATAAATACTAAAATACACAATTTTTATTCAATAATCCCAGATTTGTTGGTGACTCTTTGAATTTTATTGTTTCGGTCGTTTATCAGGATGAAGCTAGGCGCTACAAATTTATTGTTTCACTTTTATAAAGTAAAGTATTACGTGATTTGTAATTTATATAATTATATATGTATCGAAATAAATGTTTTTATAGCAGACGGATAATGATTTGCCTTAGAATTAAATACTGATACTAGTATCCCGGAATATGAAGTTAGGTCACATTTCATAATATTTTTTTAAATTGTAAGCAAAAGTGTTAATCTAGTTAATTTTAAATATAAATATTCCATTCCAACGTGATACACAGATTTTAACTTCATTTTGTTGTCCAATATTATTAAATCAACATCAGAAAATTCATAGCGTTTTGCGTAAATAGTCAAAACCACGCAGTAAAATAATTCGTAGGTATTTTAAAATTCAAATTTAAGATCCAAATTCACAGTACATTCGCAAAGAGTTCAGGTCATATTTTATGTGGGTAACGCATTCCGCAACAACATCGAAGAAGTCTAACTTTCACATATTTTCCCGAAAACTTAGCTTACATACTCAGCTCACTCCTATGCAATCGCAAAAAAATTTAGAAACATGACTCTTTAAGCACATGTCGACAATACTTGTTAAAGAAACCTTTTCTCTACCTTGACGAGAAATGAACATGAAAGCTCTCACGATCATAAAATTAAACATCATGTTAGAAGTCATTCTATATTTAAACCATGAAATTGAAAACATCTCCGAAATACTAAATGTTCTCAATGTACGGGAATATTTTATAGGGTTTATGGACCAGGACTAAGACAATTTTCGGACGAACAATTACACAGTGATACAGCAAAAAAATGCAGGGGTTCTCATATACCAATTCCATTTCGTTATAGTCCATAGAGTAGGAATTTATTTTTAATTTTTCCCGATCACTTCGTTTAGTTCCTTTTTAAGAGCAAAAGTTGTGAAAAAGAGCTATTTTTGAAGTTTTAACTTTAAAAAAATATATGTCTGGTAGTTTGCAACCGATTTTCAAATTGGATATTTTGTTTTAAAGATACAAGTGTTGTCTTTCAACCCAAAAAATAAATCTAAAATTTATGATTAATGTCTTGGTTACGGCCATTTAAGTAAAAAAACTCACACTTTTTTCACAATTTTTAATTTTCATACTGCTCTACGTTGGCCATGAAGCAATAACTTTAGCTTTTATTACATTTGAAAAAAGCCACATTAAGTTGGGTTTCCAATGATGGTCAATTTATGATAATCGATGAAAAAGGTTATGAGTTGTGCTAAGTTTTATAAAAATATAGCATATTTCTTCCATACAAAAACGTTCATGTTTCTGGTTTTCTTTGTAACAAGTTTAAAAAATGTTTATAAACATTTTTATACAAAAATTAATTTGTATGGAGAAAACCAAAAATTCGAGAAACATGCTATTAGAAAAATTGGCATAAATTATCCAGTTTTTCATAGATTTTTATGAAGTAACAAGTTTTAGAAACCTTCCTTTATGTGATTCTTCAGGAAAGTAATAAAAGATGAACTCACTGCCTCATGGTCAAAGTAGAGCATGATGAAAATGAAAATTTTTTAAAAAAGTGTGAGTTTTTTTACTTAAACGACCGTAACTCAGACATTTGACCATGAATTTTGGATTTCTTTTTTTGGATTAAAAGACACTTGTATCATTAAAAAAAAATCGGATTTGAAAATCGGATGAAAACTACTAAACTTATGATTTTTCAAATTTAAAACTTCAAAAATGGCTCTTTTTCGCATCTTTTGCTCTTAAAAAGTAAGTTAACGAAGTGATAGGGGAAAACTAAAAATATATTCGTACTCTATGGACTATAACGAAATAGAATTGGTATATGAGAACGCCTGCGTTTTATTTTTCTTCACTTTTGTATCACAGTGTTATTTATAACAATAAGATATCAAAATATGTATGGGGGTCCGTGAAATTAAATAAATTCCTCAAGGGGTCCGCGAAGTAAAAAATGGTGGGAACCGCTGGACTAGACTATAGACTAGACTATAGACTAGACTATAGACTAGACTATAGACTAGACTATAGATTAGACTATACACTAGACTATAGACTAGACTGTATATTAGACTATAGACTAGACTATAGACTAGACTTTAGACTAGACTATAGACTAGACTATAGACTAGACTATAGACTAGACTATAGACTAGACTATAGACTACACTAAAGACTAGACTATAGACTAGACTATAGACTAGACTATAGACTAGACTATAGACTAGACTATAGACTAGACTATAGACTAGACTATAGACTAGACTATAGACTAGACTATAGACTAGACTCGACTATATATAGACTCGACTATAGACTATACTATGGACTATACTATAGAGTAGACTATAGACTAGACTATAGTTATCACTATAGACTTGACTATAGTCATTACTATAGACTAGACTATAGTCATCACTATAGACTAGACTACAGCCCATACTATAGGATTCAATATGTTTTATGGATAATTTACAAATATTTATTTCTTGAAACTCTTCTCAATATTGTTACTTCAATTTTCCTTATAATTTTTCTTGAATAAGCCTACAGATTGTCTTCGCAATAACAACAGTAACCTTAACAACAAATATTTGTCTGTCAATTTTGCTTGAGTACCTCGTGTAATATTTATTTTTGCCTGTCGAAATACATAACACGTGTCAGTAAAGCCTCCGAATGTGTGAAATATTTTTGTTTATTTTATATTTTTATATTTCTTTTACATTAATGTATTTGCCAGGAAAATGGATCAGGTGCTGGAACGTGTATTTGTATGAAAGCTAATATTTGTACATTACAAAACCAGAAGAATAAATCCAAATTTATTTCAAAGAAATATATTGAACAAATACTATAATTTAGACGTATGAGTCATATTGATGGAAATAATTATTAATCATACGCATGGTGATTTTTGATTGTAGGAAAATATTAAAGTAAAAATAATTTTAAACCTAATTTTATTAAAAAAGCGAGATTATTTTTAGAAATTAGAGAAAAACTAAAGTAAACACTTTAAAATCTTATTTGGTACATAAATGTCCTACGTTGCATTTTAAATATTGTTCTTCCAAAAAACAAATTCATCTACATAGTCCTTTGATCACCCTAACTCAATTATTTAGTTCAAAAGGAATTTGTAGCGAAATTTTGTGACAGTTTGGAAATCCCTCTTCATTTATAAAATTCCTTTTGAAATCTTTGTGCTGAAAATCTTATTTAAATTTTGTGCATAGAGATTTTAGTACGTGGTACTTGCAGGTCATATTATAAATATGAAGAGTTTTTTTGCAAAAAAGTAATGAATAGTGCTAAAGAATTAATTCTGTAACAACATTAAACTGAAACTAGATCTTAAATGGAACTGAAGTAAAAGTGATGAAGCACTAAAGAAAAACTGATGTAGAACTGAACTAAAACTAAACTAGTACTGAACTAGACTGAACTAGAACTGAACGAACTGAACTAGAATGAACTAGAACTGAACTAGAACTGAACTAGAACTGAACTAGAATGAACTAGAACTGAACAGAATGAACTAGAACTGAACTAGAACTGAACTAGAACTGAACTAGAACTGAACTAGAACTGAACTAGAACTGAACTAGAACTGAACTAGAACTGAACTAGAACTGAACTAGAACTGAACTAGAACTGAACTAGAACTGAACTAGAACTGAACTAGAACTGAACTAGAACTGAACTAGAACTGAACTAGAACTGAACTAGAACTGAACTAGAACTGAACTAGAACTGAACTAGAACTGAACTAGAACTGAACTAGACTTACTAGAAATGAACTAGAACTGAACTAGAACTGAACTAGAACTGAACTAGAACTGAACTAGACTGAACTAGCTGAACTAGAACTGAACTAGAACTGAACTAGAACTGAACTAGAACTGAACTAGAACTGAACTAGAACGAACTAGAACTGAACTAGAACTGAACTGGAACTGAAATAGAACTGAACTAGAACTGAACTAGAACTGACTAGAACTGAACTAGAAACTGAACTGAACTGAACTAGAAACTGAACTAGAACTGAACTAGAACTGAACTAGAAACTGAACTAGAAACGAACTAGAACTAAACTATGAACTGAACTAGAACTGAACTAGAACTAACTAGAACTGAACTAGAACTGAACTAGAACTGAACTAGAACTGAACTACAACTGAACTAGACAACTGAACTACTAAACGACTGAACTAGAACAATGAACTAGAACTGAACTAGAAATGAACTAGAACTGAACAGACTGAACTAGAACTGAACTAGAACTGAACTAGAACTGAACTAGAACTGAACTAGAAACTGAACTAGAACTGAACTAGAATGAACTAGAACTGAACTAGAACTGAACTAGAACTGAACTGAAATAGAACTGAAACTAGAACTGAACTAGAACTGAATAGCTAGAATGAACTAGAACTGAACTAGAACTGAACTAGAACTGAACTAGAAACTGAACTAGAACTGAACTAGAACTGAACTAGAACTGAACTAGAACTGAACTAGAACTGAACTAGAACTGAACTAGAACTGAACTAGAACTGAACTATAAACTGAACTAGAACTGAACTATAACTGAACTAGAACTGAACTAGAACTGAACTAGAACTGAACTAGAACTGAACTAGAACTGAACTAGAACTGAACTAGAACTGAACTAGAACTGAACTAGAACTGAACTAGAACTGAACTAGAACTGAACTAGAACTGAACTAGAACTGAACTAGAACTGAACTAGAACTGAACTTGAACTGAACTAGAACTGAACTAGAACTGAACTAGAACTGAACCAGAACTGAACTATGCTAGTACTGAATGAATATAAGAATGTAAGTGGTTAATATGTCTTCAATTCCCTGGACTACTTATTACCTCAACTAAAATTTTTTGAAAAACAATTGTCAACCAAGGGCTTCTGACACGCTTTCCATAACTTTGGTTATGATTTTTAACGTAAAAACAACCAACAAAACCGGGACAAAGAACAAAATATTTAGGACAGGCAAAAATGGCGTTTAAGTAGAGGGAGAGCTTAATGTGGCAGCAAGGTTTCTCAAATGCAGGCAGTCGAAGCTGAATAATAAAGTGGAAGAACATTTTTGTTGTAATTTTTAAGAGTAAAAATCATAAGTTGAGAGTGGCTAGCAGTCAGTTTTTTACCAAGCAGTGGCTGTTGCTTTTCGTGGGTGTAGGTAGTCCCTTGACAAGTTACTCTGGCTGTTATTTCATATCGTATAAAACCATTGTCCTGTAGCTGTTATTTAAGCTGTTTCAAATTGTTGACAGTTTCACTTGTGTGTTGCTATTTTTGTTGACTTCTTTTCTGTTACTTAAGGCTTTTTGTTTTAAAATAATTTTGAAAAGTCTTCATATTTCTCCTGTTGTTTTATTTGGTCACACTACTGGGACAAATTATATGCTAACACAATACAACACTCCCCAGTGAGTGTTAATAATGAGTGGCGACCTATATATAGTTTCCGGCTTTTTTTCTGCACAATTTAAGGCTGTCAAAAATAGTTAGAAAACAAATTGTAAGGAATTTAATAAAATTGTAAAAAGAACATTTATTTAGTTTTCCAGAGAATTACCAAATTAAATTTAAGACAAGTTAATAAATAACTGCCAGCGTATGAGTAATATTATTAAATTAATATTAAGTATACGTTGGCAGCAAATATATTTTAAAAAAATGTGGCATACTTTTGGGGGAATATTATTGTTAATGTCATGCCTTGTTTCGTTAGTTGTAATATTGTTAACTATACAAATTGCTTGATTTTCTTTCTATTTTGTTGAAATATCAATTGACCTTTTACAGCCATCAATATAACAATATTCTTTGACAAATGTTTAACTGTCAATGTGTCATGTACTGAAATATCAAATGGCAACTTCATGACATTTATAAAGTTTCCTACAAATTGAGGGTAGTGAGTTGTATGAACTTTATAATGAATTTCCTAGGAAAAGTTAGCAAATAATTAAGTTCGTAAAAAAAGAGAAAACCAAAACTGCAAAATAAAAAATTCAGTAAAACTTTAAATTCTAGTTGTAGTATCCTCAATATTTCAGTTCAGTTCTAGTTCAGTTCTAGTTCTAGTTCAGTTCTAGTTTAGTTCTAGTTCAGTTCTAGTTCAGTTCTAGTTCAGTTCTAGTTCAGTTCTAGTTCAGTTCTAGTTCAGTTCTAGTTCAGTTCTAATTCAGTTCTAGTTCAGTTCTAGTTCAGTTCTAGTTCAGTTCTAGTTCAGTTCTAGTTCAGTTCTAGTTCAGTTCTACTTCTGTTCTAGTTCTGTTCTAGTTCTGTTCTAGTTCTGTTCTAGTTCAGTTTTAGTTCAGTTCTAGTTCAGTTCTAGCTCAGTTCTAGTTCAGTTCTAGTTCAGTTCCAGTTCAGTTCTAGTTCAGTTCTAGTTCAGTTCTAGTTCAGTTCTGGTTCAGTTCTAGTTCTAGTTCAGTTCTAGTTCTAGTTCAGTTCTAGTTCAGTTCTAGTTCAGTTCTAGTTCTAGTTCAGTTCTAGTTCAGTTCTAGTTCAGTTCTAGTTCAGTTCTAGTTCAGTTCTAGTTCAGTTCTAGTTCAGTTCTAGTTCAGTTCTAGTTCAGTTCTAGTTCAGTTCTAGTTCAGTTCTAGTCAGTTCTAGTTCAGTTCTAGTTCAGTTCTAGTTCAGTTCTAGTTCAGTTCTAGTTCAGTTCTAGTTCAGTTCTAGTTCAGTTCTAGTTCAGTTCTAGTTCAGTTCTAGTTCAGTTCTAGTTCAGTTCTAGTTCAATTCTAGTTCATTCTAGTTCAGTTCTAGTTCAGTTCTAGTTCAGTTCTAGTTCAGTTCTAGTTCAGTTCTAGTTCAGTTCTAGTTCAGTTCTAGTTCAGTTCTAGTTCAGTTCTAGTTCAGTTCTAGTTCAGTTCTAGTTCAGTTCTAGTTCAGTTCTAGTTCAGTTCTAGTTCAGTTCTAGTTCAGTTCTAGTTCAGTTCTAGTTCAGTTCTAGTTCAGTTCTAGTTCAGTTCTAGTTCAGTTCTAGTTCAGTTCTAGTTCAGTTCTAGTTCAGTTCTAGTTCAGTTCTAGTTCAGTTCTAGTTCAGTTCTAGTTCAGTTCTAGTTCAGTTTCTAGTTCAGTTCTAGTTCAGTTCTAGTTCAGTTCTAGTTCAGTTCTAGTTCAGTTCTAGTTCAGTTCTAGTTCAGTTCTAGTTCAGTTCTAGATCAGTTCTAGTTCAGTTCTATCAGTTCTAGTTCAGTTCTAGTCTAGTTCAGTTCTAGTTCAGTTCTAGTTCAGTTCTAGTTCAGTTCTAGTTCAGTTCTAGTTCAGTTCTAGCTCAGTTCTAGTTTAGTTCTAGTTTAGTTCTAGCTCAGTTCTAGTTCATTTCTAGTTCAGTTCTAGTTCAGTTCTAGTTCAGTTTTAGTTCAGTTCTAGTACAGTTCTTGTACACAATTTCTTGTAAAAAATGTTGCTGGGTTTCCTAATCTACAAAATGGAAGTGTGAATATTAAAATGCTGATAGTGAATGGCAAATAATTCCATAAATGGAAGATTTGATGAAGCGCTTAATGAAGACTTAAGAAACTACAACAGTATTAAATAAGAGAAATTTAAATTAAGAAAAGAGGATTACAATAAATGAAATGAAAGCAATTGGTATTTTGAACTATTTGAATCAGTTTGCGTATGAATAATGATAATTTGTTTGAAGAAATCGTAATCGTATTAGTCATATGATTTAAAGGAATGTTTTAAGGAAAATCACAAATAGTTTAATATGTTCCTACAAAAACACTTATACAATCTATTTTACATTTTTGGTTCTTAATAAATAAAACTTATTTGTAGCTGACAACTACTTTTGTTTCTCTGCTTTTTGCATTTATTCTTTTCTCGTAGTTTTCTCCACCATTGACATAAGCTGTCAAATGAACTTTGAAAGTTGTGCAATTGTGTTAAATGTTCTATGAACCATGAGATTTTTTTTGTTTTGATTCCACAGAAATGTTGCAAAGTAAATCTTGTTTCTGTTTAGTTATCGAAATGCAGCAATAAAAACTTCCATTGCAACAATATGAACAAAATATTTGTCTTGAGAAAATGTTAGAAAAACAAATATGTAAAAACAATTGAATCGAATGAAATGTCTTATGGTGCGTATAAGTGCTATTTGGTTTTGGATGACAAATTTAGGGTCATATCGGAAAATATATAGTAATATGTATTAATACATTTTGAAATTATAATTAAACGAGTTTTTAAAATTTGATTTAAATAATATTAGTTATACCCCTAAGTATCAACATATCTCATATTACTCATACGCTGGGAATTTAAAAATTTTTGGTTCTTTGTAATTTAAAAATTTGAATCTAAAAGTATATTAATTACCACTCATACATTTAACACTACAATAACAAAACTATTTCAGAAATATAAACAAATATTTAAATTAAAAAAAATTGCTGCAATAATTCTTGATTGTTTTTGCTATATTAAATGCCTAACATTGTTTTTCATTTATTTGTTTTTGTAGACTTTGATAAAGTGGGGGAAAATTATAAAAAAATTTAAAATAAAAACTTTTTTAAGTACAAATCACTCCCATTTATTTTTTTTAAGGCGATTTATTGGTCTAAAACCAGACAAAAATGAAAAGAGAAAGTGCAATAAAAACCAATTCACAGGTGCTGTGCAAACAGTGTATATCCGTAGGCAATATGTTTACATTAATAATATAAAAAATGTTTATATTTATGCAAAAAAATATAGTAAACAAAATTATGAAGAGAAAAAAAAAAAACATTAAAAATTCATTGAAAAAAAAATTAAAATAATAAAATTAAATTAACCGAAAACTTTATAATGAAAACTGAACTAGAACTGAAGTAGAACTAGAACAGAACAGAACTAGAACAGAACTAGAACAGAACTAGAACAGAACTAGAACAGAACTAGAACAGAACTAGAACAGAACTAGAACAGAACTAGAACAGAACTAGAACAGAACTAGAACAGAACTAGAACAGAACTAAGAACAGAACTAGAACAGAACTAGAACAGAACTAGAACAGAACTAGAACAGAACTAGAACAGAACTAGAGCAGAACTAGAACAGAACTAGAACAGAACTAGAACTTGAACAGAACTTGAACAGAACTAGAACAGAACTAGAACAGAACTAGAACAGAACTAGAACAGAACTAGAACAGAACTAGAACAGAACTAGAACAGAACTAGAACAGAACTAGAACAGAACTAGAACAGAACTAGAACAGAACTAGAACAGAACTAGAACAGAACTAGAACAGAACTAGAACAGAACTAGAACAGAACTAGAACAGAACTAGAACAGAACTAGAACAGAACTAGAACAGAACTAGAACAACTAGAACAGAACTAGAACAGAACTAGAACAGAACTAGAACAGAACTAGAACAGAACTAGAACAGAACTAGAACAGAACTAGAACAGAACTAGAACAGAACTAGAACAGAACTAGAACAGAACTAAAACAACAACTAGAACAGAACTAGAACAGAACTAGAACAGAACTGGAACAGAACTAGAACATAACTTGAACAGAACTAGAACAGAACTAGAACAGAACTGAACAGAACTAGAACAGAACAGAACTAGAAACAGAACTAGAACAGAACAGAACTAGAACAGAACTAGAACAGAACTAGAACAGAACTAGAACAGAATAGAACAGAACTAGAACAGAACTAGAACAGAACTAGAACAGAACTAGAACAGAACTAGAACAGAACTAGAACAGAACTAGAACAGAACTAGAACAGAACTAGAACAGAACTAGAACAGAACTAGAACAGAACTAGAACAGAACTAGAACAGAACTAGAACAGAATAAAACTAAACACAACTAGAACAGACTAGAACAGAACTAGAACAGAACTAGAACAGAACTAGAACAGAACTAGAACAGAACTAGAACAGAACTAGAACAGAACTAGAATAGAACAGAACAGAACTAGAACAGAACTAGAACAGAACTAGAACAGAACTAGAACAGAACTAGAACATAACTAGAACAGAACTAGAACTAGAACAGAACTAGAACAGAACTAGAACAGAACTAGAACAGAACTAGAACAGAACTAGAACAGAACTGGAACAGAACTAGAACATAACTTGAACAGAACTAGAACGGAACTAGAACAGAACTAGAACAGAACTAGAACAGAACTAGAACAGAACTAGAACAGAACTAGAACAGAACTAGAACAGAACTAGAACAGAACTAGAACTGAACTAGAACTGAACTAAAACTGATCTAAAACTGAACTAGAACTGAACTAGAACTGAACTAGAACTGAACTAGAACTGAACTAGAACTGAACTAGAACTGAACTAGAATGAACTAGAATTGAACTAGAACTGAACTAGAACTGAACTTTAACTGAACTAGAACTTAACTAAAACTGAACTAGAACAGAAGTAGAACAACTTTTGTATTATTTCTCTTTTCAATTTATTCATTGTTGTAAAATATCTTTTGTTTTTCCACGTTTTCTACCCTAAAACAAATAAAATATTTCTAATTTTATAATATGTCCTCTCTAAGACATGTTCATTACTCAAAATGTCAACATAAATGTTGCATGAATTTAAATGTTAATATACATATTACTTAAAAACTATTAAACATTTACACATTAACACAATATACAAACAACATTTTAGCATTGTCTAATGCAACCACATATCAAAATCAGCAGACAGTAAGACTAAAATATTTAACAAAATTTTAAATGAAATAAAACACAATCTTAAATATAATGTTTTGCATATTTACTTTAAATACAGTCTAAACTGCAAGGAAAGGACTAATACTTAGGAATAGATCATGGAATTTTTAAATATTTCGTTGGAAGGCCTAACAGGTGTGGTTTCACTTTGCTGGTAATCCTTTCCAAATATTTGTCATGAAATCAGTTTTCTTATTTATGTGCTAAGCTATTTGTAGTTGTATTTTATAAATCTTATTTAATTAAATAGCATTTTGACATAAAGAGTTTTGTAATGAAGATAATTTTCTAATAAATTTTATTTAAGCAAAATTTGCCAGATTTTAATGTTTAACTAAAATAAATTATATATTTATTTAGTTTAATACAGAATGGATTTTCGGCATTAGAATATTGGGTAGTAGGTAACAGCAGGAATGAATGGGTGATAATTTGACAGTGGTTGTGATATAAATTTATAGTTTCTTTATAGCTCGGTCTCTGTTGAAGCCTGTAGTATGATATGTAGTTGCGTATTTGATTGGCTTTACAGTCCGGTCTATAATTGGGTCTTTAGTGGAGGCTATAATTCGACCTATGGTCTAGACATGAGTTTGGTCTATAACCTATAAAAGTTGGATGTGTAGTGTAGAGTTACTATTAGTCTGCTTTAGTAAAGTTTTATCATTACTCTAATCTATAGATCAGACTATAGAGTATATAACATTTTTACTTTTTATCTGAACATTTTGCCTTTATAAAGTCATTAATTTAAATTTAAATCTAATATTTATAAATGTTTGTGGATGTTATGTAAATTACACTAGATTTTCAAAACTAAATGCTAACAAAGTTTCTATTAAATTGTAATTTTTAAAACTACTCTTCATATATAAAACTATTTAACTTTAACATTGCTTACATACATTGGCAAATATTCGCATATGTTTGTATGTTAGTTAGCAAATGTCCTCACACATGAACACGTTCCACTCTACTACATAATAATACAAAATGTCTACTTTATGTATGAAAGGATTAAAAATTCAAAAAGTTTTGCAAAAAATAAAACAAAATTATTCATTATTACAGAACTACAGCATTTAACCAGAAGGAGTGTTTAACTGTATAATGGAAACGGCAAACATGTTAGAACTGATGGATCTAAGTTCGAGTCCATTTTGTTACATATATGGCCAAAGTTGTAAAGTTTCTCTATTACAAAATTATATTTGTTTAGGCTGTGGAGTAAAAATAATTTATAAACTTTATGAATTTTAAATATGTAAAAAGAAAGAATTTTCATAATTAATTTATAACTACAAGTTAAACGTAAAAGGCAATAGCACAGCACAGCACACTTTTGTGAACGTCTGTAGTTTTAAACATAAACCACTTGTATTCCCACTCTTTCTCTGTCTCTCTCTCTCTCTTAATACCCCATTTAAATCAACCACAGTAGCGGCTGCTATTCCTTCTGCTTAAAAAGGTTGCTACTATTTTTGTGGCATATATTAGGGCGTTTTTATAGCACGTTTACACCACAGAATACAATTTTATTACAATACAATTTTTCCTGGAATATTGTCTGCTTTGCAAATAGTGCGTTTTTCTAAAATGTGTTAAACATTTGAGTTTTTTATTAAAGAAATAACTTTTTATTTAATTTGTCAGTTTTTTAATAAACTTTCTTCTCGTTTAAAAAATCTACATTTTACCTTTAAAATTAAATTATTTTCGACAATACTGTTTATCAAAGATAAAAATTTAATTAGATATTTTAACATAACTTGCAGCTTAATTGGAAATGATCAAAAAATATTTATATATTAATACAAACTTTCTCATGTCTTCTTTAAATTATTTTTTTTGTTGAATATTTACCTAAAAGTAGAAACTATGTATAACTTACACCCACATGTTATAGAAACACATTTTCCTAATTTCATTATCAGCTTAAAATTATACATACTTACCTCAACTCAAACCAAATGTCTTGATGATTTTCTAATAATATCACGTAGAATTTTATTCGTTTTTTGCCATTTACATACACGTCAAGTATGGGTGTTAGTTTTTTTTTCATGGCAAAAGCAAAAGTTGAAAGTTACAGACACGTTTTATATAAAGTAAATGTAGAGCATTACTACCAAAATACTCGCATATGTCTTCAATATAAATATATAGATAGAAAACTTAAAAAATTAAAAGGACTCTTAGGATTTTATAATTTACTAAAGTTGTGCTATAGTTAAGACTTTTTTCTCAATCAGTTCATAAGTGTAAGTACTATGCTGAAATTCAATTTGAGTTCAGTTCAGCTGATGTTCAATTCTAGATCAGGTTCTAGTTCAGTTCTAGTTCTGTTCTAGTTCTGTACTAGTTCGGTAACTAGTTCTCTTCTAGTTCTGTTCTAGTTCTGTACTAGTTCTGTACTAGTTCTTTTCTAGTTCTGTTTCCTAGTTCTGTTCTAGTCTGTTCTAGTTCTGTTCTAGTTCTGTTCTAGTTCTGTTCTGAGTTCTGTTCTAGTTCTGTCCTAGTTCTGTTCTAGTTCGTTCTAGTTATATTCTAGTTCTATTCTAGTTTCTATTCTAGTCCTGTTCTAGTTCGTTCTAGGTTCTGTTCTAGTTTCTGTTCTCGTTCTGTCTAGTCTGTCTAGTTATGTCTGTTCTAGTTCTGTTCTAGTTTCTGTTCTGTTCTAGTTCTGTTCTAGTTCTGTTCTAGTTCTGTTCTAGTTCTGTTCTAGTTCTGTTCTAGTTCTGTTCTAGTTCTGTTCTAGTTCTGTTCTAGTTCTGTTCTAGTTCTGTTCTAGTTCTGTTCTAGTTCTGTTCTAGTTCTGTTCTAGTTCTGTTCTAGTTCTGTTCTAGTTCTGTTCTAGTTCTGTTTAGTTCTGTTCTAGTTCTGTTCTGTTCTAGTTCTGTTCTAGTTCTGTTCTAGTTCTGTTCTAGTTCTGTTCTAGTTCTGTTCTAGTTCTGTTCTAGTTCTGTTCTGTTCTAGTTCTGTTAGTTCTGTTCTAGTTCTGTTCTAGTTCTGTTCTAGTTCTGTTCTAGTTCTGTTCTAGTTCTGTTCTAGTTCTGTTCTAGTTCTGTTCTAGTTCTGTTCTAGTTCTGTTCTGTTCTGTTCTAGTTCTGTTCTAGTTCTGTTCTAGTTCTGTTCTAGTTTGTTTCTAGTTCTGTTCTAGTTCTGTTCTAGTTGTGTTCTGTTCTAGTTGTGTTCTAGTTGTGTTCTAGTTCTGTTCTAGTTGTGTTCTAGTTGTGTTCTAGTTGTGTTCTAGTTGTGTTCTGGTTGTGTTCTAGTTGTGTTCTAGTTGTGTTCTAGTTCTGTTCTAGTTGTGTTCTAGTTGTGTTCTAGTTGTGTTCTAGTTGTGTTCTAGTTCTGTTCCAGTTCTGTTCTAGTTCTGTTCTAGTTCTGTTCTAGTTCTGTTCTAGTTCTAGTTCAGTTCTAGTTGTGTTCTAGTTGTGTTCTAGTTGTGTTCTAGTTGTGTTCTAGTTCTGTTCTAGTTCTATTCTAGTTCTGTTCTAGTTCTGTTCTAGTTCTGTTTTAGTGCTGTTCTAGTTCTGTTCTAGTTCTGTTCTAGTTCTGTTCTAGTTCTGTTATAGTTCTGTTCTAGTTCTGTTCTAGTTCTGATCTAGTTCTGTTCTAATTTTTTTTGTTCTGTTCTAGTTCTGTTCTAGTTCTGTTCTAGTTCTGTTCTAGTTCTATTCTAGTTCTATTCTAGTTCTATTCTAGTTCTATTCTAGTTCTATTCTAGTTCTGTTCTCTTCTGCCATTTGTGCTACAAACTGCTGTATTTCATCAAACTTTAAAATTTCTTTATAGACGCTAAATATATAACTTATTATTGAAGTTACAACTCAATAACTTTGCCATCAAAAAAATTTTTTTATATAATATTTTAGCTTAAGCCCTCAGGGGTTTATTTTTAACTTTTGCTTATAAACAGAAAATTAAGAAAACAACACGTCTTACAAAGTAAACTTTAAGGCCGAAATTGATTTTCATTGTAATTTTACTTTTCAATGCTTTTGTTTTACACTACAAAATATGTATATAAAGCCCGAAGCCTTAAAAAGGCAACAACATTTCATTGAAATTCTCTCAATGATTTTTGTCAAGATTATAGATTTATTGTGTGTTGAAATAATGATTGGTTCGATGATACCACACAGTATTAGAAAGAAGGCAGACAATAGCAAAAATCTTTTAAAATTATATGTTAGCTAGAAGACAAACCTGCAATAAGATAAAGACTTCTACAATATAAATTTATTATTTAGCTATGAAAGGTATGTACTCCTGCAGTAGGTCAAAGAATTTATTATTACGTTAGTAAGGAAGGCAAATTTGTTGTTGTGCTATTGGTTTAAGGATATCGAATAAATTTTTTCCTGGTTGACTTTTTTTTATTTTTAGTAAAGATATTCTTTCGAGTATTGAATTCCAAATGAATATTGACATTTTTGTAAAAATTTCACAAGTAACCAAAGACAAATTTAATACCCAAGAGAAATTGTTATCACTTGGCATCCTTAGCATGCCATAAAAGAGGCAACAAAAAAGTGAATCATTATGTGTACTACGGATAGTATGAGTAATAATTTTATAATCTTTAATTTGTGGTTTTTCAAATCATATTTTTGTTAAATTTTTACTGAAAAATTCTTGTCTTAATTTTAAATATTTTATTTGAACAAATTTTAGCAGTAAAATTATGATTATTAAAAGTAAAATTTTAAACAAATATAAATAAATTAAAATCAATACTTCGCACCTGCTGTCGCCCCAAGGTGTTTATGGTTTTGGCTTTGTATTAAAGACTTGTTGTTAAAACTTTTTTATTAATGTTTTGTTCAAAAATTCCCAACTTTTTTTTAAAGTCTTTTAAAATATTTGTATGAAAAAGAAAATATAAAATCAAAATTAACTTTTACTTAAGTTATATAAAAGAAAAAAATTTCAAATATTATTTTATCTAATTTCTATGGTTTATTTTCCTCTCACAATTCCTTTAAATAACATTGGGTTTGTTACCTGGGTTACCTGTCTGTTATTGCAACATCTGTGTCCTGTAATCTGTAGAAGAATGTTGCAACTTTTGCCAAAAGATTTATTACTAATAAAGTCATGCTTAATATGGACAACTATTAGAAAGTTATGAACTTTATAACTAAATACCAATGAAACTACTAAAAAGAAAATGAATTTGTTTTTAATAAACTGCAGTAATGACCATTAGATAAAGGAAATAGTTTTAGGAAGAAAATATGGGAAATTTTAAAATAGTTTTTATGGCAAAAAATAAGGTAAAGAAAAACAATTAAAAAGAAACTACATCAGCTCGAGTTCTTTCTAGTTCTGCTCTAGTTCTATTTAGTTCTGTTCTAGTTCTGTTCTAGTTCTGTTCTAGTTCTGTTCTAGTTCTGTTCTAGTTCTGTTCTTATGTTCTAGTTCTAGTTTCTATTCTAGTTCTGTTCTAGTTCTGTACTGTTCTAGTTCTGTTCTAGTTTGTTCTAGTTGTCTAGTCTGTTCTAGTTCTGTTCTAGTTCTGTTTCTAGTTCTGTTCTAGTTCTGTTCTAGTTCTGTTCTAGTTCTGTTCTAGTTCTGTTCTAGTTCTGTTCTAGTTCTGTTCTAGTTCTGTTCTAGTTCTGTTCTAGTTCTGTTCTAGTTCTGTTCTAGTTCTGTTCTAGTTCTGTTCTATTCTGTTTCTAGTTCTGTTCTAGTTCTGTCTAGTTCTGTTCTAGTTCGGTCTAGTTCTGTTCTAGTTCTGTTCTAGTTCTAGTTCTGTTCTAGTTCTTAGTTCTTAGTTCTGTTCTAGTCTTGTCTAGTTTGTTCTAGTTTGTTCTAGTTTGTTCTAGTTTGTTCTAGTTTGTTCTAGTTGTTCTAGTTTGTTCTAGTTTGTTCTAGTTTGTTCTAGTTTGTTCTAGTTTGTTCTAGTTTGTTCTAGTTTGTTCTAGTTTGTTCTAGTTCTGTTTCTAGTTCTAGTTCTGGTTCTAGTTCTTTCTATTTGTTCTAGTTCTGTTCTAGTTCTGTTCTAGTTCTGTCTAGTTCTGTTCTAGTTCTGTTCTAGTTCTGTTCTAGTTTCTGTTCTAGTTCTGTTCTAGTTTCTGTTCTAGTTCTGTTCTAGTTCTGTTCTAGTTCTGTTCTAGTTCTGTTCTAGTTCTGTTCTAGTTCTGTTCTAGTTCTGTCTAGTTCTTGTTCTAGTTCTGTTTCTGTTCTAGTTTCTGTTCTGTTCTAGTTCTGTTCTAGTTCTGTTCTAGTTTCTGTTCTAGTTCTGTTCTAGTTCTGTTCTAGTTCTGTTCTAGTTCTGTTCTGAGTTCTGTTCTAGTTCTGTTCTAGGTTCTGTCTAGTTCTGTTCTAGTTTCTGTTCTAGTTCTGTTCTAGTTCTGTTCTAGTTCTGTTCTAGTTCTGTCTAGTTCTGTTCTAGTTCTGTTCTAGTTCTGTTCTAGTTCTGTTCTAGTTCAGTTCTAGTTCTATTCTAGTTCTGTTCTAGTTCTGTTCTGGTTCTGTTCTAGTTCTGTTCTATTTCTGTTCTAGTTCTGTTCTAGTTCTGTTCTAGTGCGTTCTAGTTCTGTGTTAGTTCTGTTCTAGTACTGTTCTAGTTCTGTTCTAGTTCTGTTCTTTTGGTTCTAGTTCTGTTCTAGTTCTGTTCTAGTTCTGTTCTAGTTCTGTTCTAGTTCTGTTCTAGGTTCTAGTTCTAGTTCTAGTTCTGTTCTAGTTCTGTTCTAGTTCTGTTCTAGTTCTGTTCTAGTTCTGTTCTAGTTCTGTTCTAGTTCTTTTCTAGTTCTGTTCTAGTTCTGTTCTAGTTCTTTTCTAGTTCTGTTCTAGTTCTGTTCTAGTTATGTTCTAGTTATGTTCTAGTTATGTTCTAGTTCTGTTCTAGTTCTGTTCTAATTATGTTCTAGTTATGTTCTAGTTATGTTCTAGTTCTGTTCTAGATCTGTTGTAGTTCTGTTCTAGTTCTCTTCAAGTTCTTTTCTAGTTTGGTTCTAGTTCTGTTGTAGTACTGTTCTAGTTTTTTTCTCTGCTCTATTTCAAGTTTATTGAAATATTCAACATTTTTCCTTTTAGAGAATTTCGTTATTGTCTCCTTTGATTTAACTTGAAATAGTTTCAGCAACAATCTTTCTATTTCTAGACAAAGTTTCTTTTTATTTAAAATTTGCCATGAACTTTACTATGTAAATAATAATCCTATTTTGTAACAAATGGTGCCATTTTAGAGTAAGAGAATGCAAGTTAAAGTAATTTAAAAAAAAATACTTTTCTAATAATAAAGTTTGACCAAACACTAGAAATTAAATAAACTATTTGTTTTTGTAATAAAAAAGTTTCTCTTAAAGAAGAGACTTTATTAGTTTAGGTTAAAATCTGAATTTTCTTTAGTAAATTGTAGATTAAATAACTAAAAGTGTACTACAATGTCAGTTAGAATGTCGTCTGTATAAATTTGTTCTGAATGTACATTGTTTTATCGGTTAAAATTTTATTAGTTTTGTTTGCATTTTTTTTAAAATTTCATAC
Organism: Lucilia sericata; assembly: GCF_015586225.1. Taxonomy (NCBI): domain Eukaryota; kingdom Metazoa; phylum Arthropoda; class Insecta; order Diptera; family Calliphoridae; genus Lucilia; species Lucilia sericata. The sequence goes on from NW_023994251.1 coordinate 107,334, forward strand.
TTAGGTAATATAAAATTTTCAAACTACACACAGTGGTATAGGAAAAAAAAAAGAGGGAAATAATTCGGTAACTTCTAAACGGTTAATCCGATTTTAATGAAATTTGGTGTGCACAAAGAGGAGGTGTTGTCGAGTTTAGGTTTTGAATTTGGACCTTATAGGCCAACCGGGGGCCCGGCGGGGGGTCATCAAATTAGGACACCTCGGCTATGTTAAATTTTTAAAACGATCCTATTTCTTCATTTGAGTTCCGATTTAAAAAAAATTTCGTATATAGAATCTCCTCATCGAGCACTATAAAAAATGTTGTCATAGCAGTAAATTATCTCTTATAGTTTAGGAGATATTCGCATTTGAAAATTAAAATTTTAAAATTTTTACCGTCCTTACTTTAGTTTTTTTTGATAATAGCAGGTCCAAATATTCCCGATTTTCGCCATTTTGTTTTATTCGCTTAACAACAAGTTTATATATCAAGCAGTGAAAGAATTATGTAAAAATCATGACTGAGTCCAAAGTTATAGGCATTTTAATTTAAAAAATTAAAAAAAAGGCGATTTTTTGTCATTTTTTTGGGAAAAAAGTATCTTTTTCTTTTTAAGTTATCTAAAAAGTTTCTAAGAAGATGTATATAGAATTTATACTTTTTGGAAAGCTGACTTTACATAAAGTACGATAAATGAAACAAAACCTAAAAAATTTTGATACCGAGGGGACCAGGTCCATCCAAAAAAACCCTATTTTTTATGGAAAATTAAATTTTGAGCAAAAATTCTCAAATCGCATAGTCGATATCAAATTATAGTGACCTGTTTTATATGACCCAATAAGTTCTTAATCATTTTGTAACGGGTTTCGATAACCCCGCCCCTGGTATGGATATAATAGGCAAAAAACTAAAAAATCCCATTTTTGGGATTTTTTAAAACTTTTTTGGGAATTCCGGGATTTCTAATAAGAAAATTCGAAATTTTGATTTAATTTTGGATTTTAAGGTTAACTCTTAAATTTGTTACATATATGGATGAAAATAATAGTGCTAGGTAAATTTTCTAAAAGATGTTGAGTTTTCCCTAATTAATTTGTCACTTAAAAAACATTAGGTAGGCATGTTATATATCAATGGAAAGGTAATTTTGTCTATTTTTCAAAACTGTATATAATTTTTGAAAATTAAAAAATTCGCGGAATACTTTTTTTAAAAAAAATTAAAAAATGTTTTTTATTCAGTTTTTGCGAAGATACAAATTTTTCAAATTGCAATAAAAATTTTATTTATGAATATTTTTTGATGAAATTTTACAGTTAGGTAGATTTTTTTACTCAAAATCCAAAATTAAATAAAAATTTCGAATTTTCTTATTAGAAATCCCGGAATTCCCAAAAAAGTTTTAAAAAATCCCAAAAATGGGATTTTTTGTTTTTTTGCCTATTATATCCATACCAGGGGCGGGGTTATCGAAACCCGTTACAAAATGATTAAGAACTTATTGGGTCATATAAAACAGGTCACTATAATTTGATATCGACTATGCGATTTGAGAATTTTTGCTCAAAATTTAATTTTCCATAAAAAATAGGGTTTTTTTGGATGGACCTGGTCCCCTCGGTATCAAAAATTTTTAGGTTTTGTTTCATTTATCGTATTTTATGTAAAGTCAGCTTTCCAAAAAGTATAAATTCTATATACATCTTCTTAGAAACTTTTTAGATAACTTAAAAAGAAAAAGATACTTTTTTCCCAAAAAAATGACAAAAAATCGCCTTTTTTTAATTTTTTAAATTTAAATGCCTATAACTTTGGACTCAGTCATGATTTTTACATAATTCTTTCACTGCTTGGTATATAAACTTGTTGTTAAGCAAATAAAAAAAAAATGGCGAAAATCGGAAATATTTGGACCTGCTATTATCAAAAAAACTAAAGTAAGGACGGTAAAAATTTTAAAATTTTAATATTCAAATGCGAATATCTCCTAAACTATAAGAGATAATTTACTGCTAGTATACGAAATTTTTTTTAAATCGGAACTCAAATGAAGAAATAGGATCGTTTTAAAAATTTAACATAGCCGAGGTGTCCTAATTTGAGGACCCCCCGCCGGGCCCCTGGTTGGCCTATAAGGTCCAAATTCAAAACCTAAACTCGACAACACCTCCTCTTTGTGCATACCAAATTTCATTAAAATCGGATTAACCGTTTAGAAGTTACCGAATTATTTCCCTCTTTTTTTTTTCCTATACCACTGTGCTATGTACGTGTTTTTGTGTAAATAATTTTGTTGTGTAAAAATGTAAAAATTTATTATTACTTCTATTTTCAGCAATTTGTTTCTAGTTTTAAACAAATTTCCAGGAATTCTATTTCTAATTTCAATTTTATTTTTATTTTCAGTTTGATGCTTTAGAAATTTTATTAACAAATTTGACCAGAAAGTCACGTTTATGCTGCAGTACAGGTAAATTAAAGTTTTAGTTTTTAGTTTACGATTTTAGCAATTATATGGAAATGCCAGTATAAATGAAATATATTGAAAATAATTATTTGAAATTTCTTATTTTTAGGTTTTTTTTTTTCGTAAAATTTTTATTTTTTTATAACTTTGTCGTATATATTTTAAATATTTCTCATTGCAATAACTTTATACAAAATTTGTGTATTTTAATATTTTTTTATGTAGAATTTTATGAGAGTGTTTTTTGCTGTCAAAAACGTCAGCACTTGAAACAAGATGTTGTTTTTATTTAGTGGTTTATTTTCTTTTGTTTTATTAGATTTTTGCAAAAATTTTTTACCATAAAAATTCAAACTAAAGTGATACTTTGTTTTCATAAACGACACATTTCTTTAGTCCCTACTAAGTGTTGCTTGTTATTCACCAAGTAGAGGCAATTTCGCACAACAATAATAACAAATGTGGTAATAAAAATTTGGTCATCAAGAAGACTTGTTGACTTGAATGTCTTTGCAAAGACAGGCATACACGAAAACAACAGGCAACCATGAAAACCAATTGTGGCCAAAAGATTGGAAGCAATAAAAATAAACAAAAACGCAAAATACTTGAGAATGTGGTGGATAATGTTGAGGGACAGAAAGTAGAAACTGATGGTTTTTACAAAAAAATAACAGTATCCCAACAGTACCTTTAAATAGTTCTGATTACAATTGTTTTGAGTACCCCAGTATGTATGATTATTACCTAATTCCCTTCCAATTAAATAACACTCATACGCCACAGTGGTTGTCAAAAGTTCCATTTTTGTTATTTTCACTTGCTTTCTTGTAATTAAACAAACAATTCATTGTGCAAAAATCATCTTTTTCATATTGCTTGAAACTCCTCCTCCTTTTTTTATTAATTTTTAATTTATTTAATTTTATTGCCCTCACTGTAGTTACTTTTTTGTTTGGTTTTATTTATTTGCATAACTTAATTACAAATACATACATAGTTTGCTTTTTCAACTTTTTATTTCAATGATCCTTAAAGAAAAGTTTGCAGACCGAAAATTGTATGCCTCAATAAGTAGCCACAGAAGGACAAAAGTTTCTTGGAGATGCTGGCTAAGTTTTCCAAGGAAACAGCCACGAAATTGGCAAATTTGTATAAAACTCAAGGGAACACAAAAAACGAACAAACTGCAAAATATTTTCCCAAAGTCAGCCGTAAAGTATGCTTTAGAAAACTTAATTATGTTTTGTAGTTAAAAAACAACGAAACTTATACTAGACTAGATTATAAACTAGACTAGACTGTAGACTATACTATAGACTAGACTGTAGATTAGATTAGACTATAGACTAGACTATAGTCTAGACTATAGACTAGATTATAGACTAGACTATAGACTAGACTAGACTATAGACTAGACTATAGACTAGACTATAGACTAGACTATAGACTAGACTATAGACTAGACTATAGACTAGACTATAGACTAGACTATAGACTAGACTATAGACTAGACTATAGACTAGACTACAGACTAGACTATAGACTAGACTATCGACTAGACTATAGACTAGACTATCGACTAGACTATAGAGTAGACTATAGACTAGACTATAGACTAGACTCTAGACTAGACTATAGACTAGACTATAGACTAGACTACAGACTAGACTATAGACTAGACTATAGACTAGACTATAGACTAGACTATAGACTAGACTATAGACTAGACTATAGAGTAGACTAGACTATAGACTAGACTATAGACTAGACTATAGACTGGACTATAGACTAGACTATAAACTATACTATAGACTAGACTATAGACTAGACTATCGACTAGACTATCGACTGGACTATCGACTAGACTATCGACTAGACTATCGACTAGACTATCGACTAGACTATCGACTAGACTATAGACTAGACTATAGACTAGACTATAGACTAGACTAGAGACTAGACTATGGACTAGACTATAGACTAGACTATAGGCTAGACTATAGACTAGACTAGACTATAGACTAGACTATAGACTAGACTATAGACTAGACTATAGACTAGACTTTAGACTAGACTATAGACTAGACTATAGACTAGACTATAGACTAGACTATAGACTAGGCTATAGACTAGACTATTGACTAGACAATAGACTAGGCTATGGACTAGACTATAGACTAGACCATAGACTAAACTATAGGGTATGAAATACCGTAGATTAGAGCGGTGTAGTGTACAGGAGAGTAGATTGGCATACAGAATCGTATACTGCGCGTGAGTGAAGTAGTAGAATTTTTCAATCTGCTAATGACCCCATTTCCCGATGCAACTACATAATAGTAGCATTTCTTTCACGATTAAACATCATAATGTCATTAATCATAACTGTTGGTAGAAATAAAATAAAATTTTAACATAAAATTTTATAAACTGAGTCATAACTCATGGGGATTATCAGTTGCATTATCCTTATATAATCTAACATTATGATGGGGTACAACGTGAAAGGTAACTAACTATTGCTTTTCTTTACTATTGCGTAAAATGAAATAAAATTTAACATTATCTGCAGTATTGCACTCATAGATAATAAACACAAATGCCCTAGATAATATTATGGTAGAGGAGAAGATGTGAATATAAAATGGGAAAAGTTATAAAAGTGTTACACTTATTTATGACTTATAAAGGGGAGAGAAATTAGAGAAATAAACTGAAATTATAAATTATTAATATTTGATCTGGTATTTGTGGTAACATGTATATTGAAATTATGATATGTAGATAAGGAAATGTTCTGATTCCCTTAAGATAACCTTTTAGATGTTGAAAAAGAATAACGTTTCTTACGTTTAATTGTTTTAAATTTTCATGTCTTTTACCAGTTGACTAACACTGACATACACTTAAGTATTTAGCAGCAACTTCACAATCATCAATATTTAATGCCATTAAGGCCTCTAGTCAATGTTATCTGATTGATTTGAATTGCAAAAGGATACTTTTGTTTTGACTGCGTCCTATTTAGCCATTTGCAATGCAGATAAACCTAGTGGAAAACAATGATCATACTTTGGAAGTTTGCTTTCAAACTGTACTTGTTAGGTGAGTCTATTCTTCACTTTGCCTACTTCCCCTAGAAGGCAAGCTAAAGGACTCCCAGTTTTATTTACTCCTGTGCAAATATTTGAATACACACTTATGTAGGCATCAAAACTTAGTCATGCATTAAGAATTTAAGTGACAGACAAGAGAAAAAGTGTATGTTGCAATTGTTGAACACATAATCAGAATAAGACAAAACAGAAACGTAGGAGTATTTATGCAAAGTGTTGCTAAAAGGACGGTTTTGAAGAAAATTATAGCAAATAAGCAGACTTTTTTGTTTTCGTAAACAACTCTCTCGAACATACATATGTAGAACTTTTAGGAAATGTGAATTCAATAAACATACGGACAGACAGATATAAATACCTTGAAAGACAGAAATTGTTAATTATCTTTTTGCTAGTTGCTGTTCATTCTATAAACATCTAAGTGCAGCATAACCTATTGCTTATCTCTGTATAAAAGTGCTTTTGTTTGGAAAACTTAATAATATTAAGAAACTTTTTTCCTCTACTATATACTATGTTAGCAACTAGTTTCTCACATAAATAGCAAAATAAACTTAAAAACTAAGGAACACATAACAGCGTTAATTGCTTAGACTATGCTGTTCAAATTAACATGCATGCTGAGGAAATTATTGTCCTACAAACAGCTTTCTTAATTTAACTTCATATTTACCAGTATTTATCTCATTAAAACTAAAAATAAGGTTATGTTAACAAGAAGCAACTTTAAAGGTAGTCATGGCTGCAACTTTAACTATAAATATATATAATATATATAATTTAGTTGGAATTTTATTGCACAATATTTCTACATATTTCCTAAAGAATTCTTAAGGAAAACTGGTTAAACAGTTGTTCCAGCAGGACTACATGATACCTTCTCAAAGAAATTTTTTCCCAACTATAGACTATACTATAGACTAGACTAGAGACTAGACTAGAGACTAGACTAGAGACTAGACTAGAGACTAGACTAGAGACTAGACTATAGACTAGACTATAGGCTAGACTATACACTAGACTATAGACTAGACTATAGACTAGACTATAGACTAGACTATAGACTAGACTTTAGACTAGACTATAGACTAGACTATAGACTAGACTATAGACTAGACTATAGACTAGGCTATAGACTAGACTATAGACTAGGCTATAGACTAGACTATAGACGAGGCTATAGACTAGATTATAGAATAGACTATAGACTAGATTATAGAATAGACTATAGACTAGACTATAGACTAGACTATAGACTAGACTAAACTATAGACTAGACTATAGACTAGACTATAGACTAGACTATAGACTAGACTATAGACTAGACTATAGACTAGACTATAGACTAACATAGACTAGACTATAGACTAGACTATAGACTAGACTAGAGACTAGACTATAGACTAGAACTATAGACTAGACTATAGACTAGACTATAGACTAGACTATAGACTAGACTATAGACTAGACTATAGACTAGACTATAGACTAGACTATAGGACTAGACTATAGACTAGACTATAGACTAGACTATAGACTAGACTATAGACTAGACTATAGACTAGACTATAGACTAGACTATAGACTAGACTATAGACTAGACTATAGACTAGACTATAGACTAGACTATAGACTAGACTATAGACTAGACTATATACTAGACTATAGACTAGACTATAGACTAGACTATAGACTAGACTATAGACTAGACTATAGACTAGACTATAGACTAGACTATAGACTAGACTATAGACTAGACTATAGACTAGACTATAGACTAGACTATAGACTAGACTATAGACTAGACTAGAGACTAGACTAGACTACAGACTAGACTATAGACTATACTATGCAGTGCAATTTTGTAATTACTTTATGCAAAAGAACATTTTAACATACTCATCCCTTCTTTGTTTTTTGGTTTGCAAAACCTCTCAATCTAAATAAATTGTTCATATGTATGCTATTAGTGTTACAAAGTGACGCAAGCAATTACTTCAACGGCGAACCACTAAAACCGTAAATATGTTAAAGGTGGAATTTTTTTCTTCCAACACTTCAGTTGAGGGAGAAAATTGTGTTGAAGTAATTTACTTAAAATTTAGTTACCATAGCAAGTTTCTACAAAATCAACATGAATGTAAAGCAACAGGGCGTATGATATCTATACAAAATAATTAAATAACAAGTATACGCGCTGATTTACATATAATAAAGTGATGCAAGGATATAGTGTGAGTAAAGCATAGACAATTCAAATGATTACGGTAGATTCTTGCGAAATACGATTTCCTGTAAGGCATCTTCTGTTTTTTTACATACAACCATACAAGAGGCACCTTTTTTGCTTTCTGCTCATAAAAAATCCTTTTCCAATAATTACTCTTTTCCTCGTTTGTTATTGTTCGCTACTGTATTGTGGTCATTCGTTGTGTTTTCAATAAAAGTTCTTAACGAGCCTGTTGGATAATTCTTTTTATTGTTTTCCTTTTTTAACATCATGTGTGTTCGATACGTTTATGTTTTTGTATTATACTTTGAGGAGTATAAATGTAATTGATCATTGTGTTTCTTTTCTTATTCGGTTTTTGTAAGTGGTCATCATTAGCACAGTGTTGTAGTAAAGACGGCAGTAATCTTGCAACGTGCTTCATTAGTGGTAAAAAGAAAATAAGGATGCATTTTTCTTAAGATAATTTTAAACAATAATAAATTTTTAAAGATATTTTGTTTTACAATATAGTCTAGTCTATAGTTTAGTCTATAGTCTAGTCTATAGTATAGTCTATAGTATAGTCTATAGTCTAGTCTATAGTCTAGTCTATAGTATAGTCTATAGTCTAGTCTATAGTCTAGTCTATAGTCTAGTCTATAGTCTAGTCTATAGTCTAGTCTATAGTCTAGTCTATAGTCTAGTCTATAGTCTAGTCTATAGTCTAGTCTATAGTCTAGTCTATAGTCTAGTCTATAGTATATTCTATAGTCTAGTCCATAGTCTAGTCTATAGTCTAGTCTATAGTCTAGTCTATAGTCTAGTCTATAGTCTAGTCTATAGTCTAATCTATAGTCTAGTCTATAGTCAAGTCTATAGTCTAGTCTATAGTGTAGTCTATAGTCTAGTCTATAGTCTAGTCTATAGTCTAATCTATAGTCCAGTCTATAGTCTAGTCTAGTCTAGTCTAAGTCTAGTCTATAGTCTAGTCTATAGTCTAGTCTATAGTCTAGTCTATAGTCTAGTCTAGTCTAGTCTATAGTCTAGTCTATAGTCTAGTCTATAGTCTAGTCTATAGTCTAGTCTATAGTCTAGTCTATAGTCTAGTCTATAGTCTAGTCTATAGTCTAGTCTATAGTCTAGTCTATAGTCTAGTCTATAGTCTAGTCTATAGTCTAGTCTATAGTCTAGTCTATAGTCTAGTCTATAGTCTAGTCTATAGTCTAGTCTATAGTCTAGTCTATAGTCTAGTCTATAGTCTAGTCTATAGTCTAGTCTATAGTCTAGTCTATAGTCTAGTCTATAGTCTAGTCTATAGTCTAGTCTATAGTCTAGTCTATAGTCTAGTCTATAGTCTAGTCTATAGTCTAGTCTATAGTCTAGTCTATAGTCTAGTCTATAGTCTAGTCTATAGTCTAGTCTATAGTCTAGTCTATAGTCTAGTCTATAGTCTAGTCTATAGTCTAGTCTATAGTCTAGTCTATAGTCTATAGTCTAGTCTATAGTCTAGTCTATAGTCTAGTCTATAGTCTAGTCTATAGTCTAGTCTATAGTCTAGTCTATAGTCTAGTCTATAGTCTAGTCTATAGTCTAGTCTATAGTCTAGTCTATAGTCTAGTCTATAGTCTAATCTATAGTCTAGTCTATAGTCTAGTCTATAGTCAAGTCTATAGTCAAGTCTATAGTCTAGTCTATAGTCTAGTCTATAGTCTAGTCTATAGTCAAGTCTATAGTCTAGTCTATAGTCTAGTCTATAGTCTAGTCTATAGTCAAGTCTATAGTCTAGTCTATAGTCAAGTCTATAGTCTAGTCTATAGTCTAGTCTATAGTCTAGTCTATAGTCAAGTCTATAGTCAAGTCTATAGTCTAGTCTATAGTCAAGTCTATAGTCTAGTCTCTAGCCTAGTCTAGTCTATAGTCTAGTCTATAGTTTAGTCTATAGTCTAGTCTATAGTCTAGTCTATAGCCTAGTCTATAGTCTAGTCTATAGCCTAGTCTATAGTCTAGTCTATAGCCTAGTCTATAGTCTAGTCTATAGTCTAGTCTATAGTCTAGTCTATAGTCTAGTCTATAGTCTAGTCTATAGTCTAGTCTATGGTCTAGTCTAGTCTAGTCTAGTCTATAGTCTAGTCTAGTTTAGTATATAGTCTAGCCTATAGTCTATTCTATAGTCTAGTCTATAGTCTAGTCTATAGTCTAGCCGAATCTAAGTAGTTTTCTGTTCTCGTTATAGTTCTTTTCTAGCTCTTGTCTTTTGCTTGTGTTCATCTTCTTGTTATCTGTGTTTGTTTACTTTTTGTTTGTGAATAACATTGCTCTCATTCATGATTGGTATTCGCCACATTGTTAAGCTGTTTTTGTGAGCTGTATCCGGGGTTTTAGACAATTATATTTGTGGTGTTTTGTTTTGTATTTCTTTTGTACTTTTTCTATTTAGATTTCCTTTTAAAGTTTCTTCTTTGCTACGGTTTTAATTGGCTTTTTTTCGTTGGTTGAAATACTCCGTCTTTTTAAGGGATTTTATGGTTTTATTACGTTTTGTCCACTTGGCTTTTGTGTTAATAGACTTGGTTGATTTTGAACTGCTTTGCAAATAAAAAAGCCAAAGAAACATCAAAACTCTTAACGTCGTATTTGATATTTTGGTATTGCGATAAATACTTAATAGAACTGGAATCAAATAAACTTTCAAAGTGACATTTATGCTTAATGTTCACTGTAAAGGGGTTATTGCGAAGCCGCAAGTGTTATATTTACAATTAGTTAGAATTCATAATAGTGGTTATTAAAGTATTTGCAAAACTTTTTCCTCATTAGTTCCCAATTAATAATACTCATACGTATAGTGGTACAAATTTTCTAAAACTGCAATAACTTTGAAACTGTAACAGGAAATAACATAAAATGTTAAAATTAAAGCGAAAATAGCAATTAAAAATAAAAAATATAAACATTTTAATAAAATTATATTCCCAAGAAACCTGGCAATTAATTTAAGTGTTTACTGGTTGCCACCCCTTTTAATTATTGACATTTCACTGAGCTTAGACTTTTTACTTATAAAGCTATTTCAAACGAAGCCATTTTCAATATTCGTATAACAAAAGGATAATCCCCAGCCATAATATATTCTTCCTCTTTAAAAGTTATTGGATGATTAAAATTGTTTCCCTTTCTATTTAGATTTTCCCCAATTAACATTTAAACTTTTATGGTTTATTTCAATTTTCAATTGTAATTTTATTCTCCACCTGTATGTAAATTACCCTGGGAGATATTTTTGTTGAACTGTATTGAGTAGTTATCCTTACAAGTGCAATGTTGAAGTGTTTGTAGCTTAAGGGGAATAAAATAAAATTTTATTTTTACAAACATGATAAAAAAATATGTGTATGTATTTGTGGTTAACACATGATAGTTAATATTTATATGTAATGTGGTGATTACACACAAATGGCTACGGGAGAACATGTTTAACAAATGTATTAATCCTTGACACGTTTTAAATAAACTGGTGGATGTTAGAGATCGGCATAAAGAGAACATATTGCTTTATAATATAGTATATAGTGTGATTTTCTTTTAATAATTTTCCTTTCCTTAGATTCTGTGTATTAGTAATTGCCAATAATTAATCTTTTTCTAATTGTTTTAATTTTCTTTTGATTACTATTTGATAAAATTAAATATCACATAATTAACCTCAAATATAATAATGCCACCTAATAGTAGGCAATAAAATAAATTGATTTCGTTTTTTTTAAACCTTCATAAATTCTCTCATATCTTCATCTATTTATAAAAAACGTTCCCTTTTATTTCATGTGATAAATTCAATTATTTCTCGACATAAATAAACTCAAGCACTTAAGATATATAAATCTTTAGGATTTTAATCTTAAATTGAATTTCACCAATCAATACACACATATATTTTGTTTTCATTCCCTTTAAATCATTTGCTTCATTTTCGGCATTTATTTTTCAATTATAAATAAATCTGGCAAAACCAATAATCATAAGTATAAATGTCTTCTAATACAGTGTTATAAGCCTGTGATATAAAATGAAAATAATATGATTTTGATTTGTGTTGTGATATGTTAAAGACACATGATATTGAAGTGAAAATTGCATTCTGCTCTGTAAAATATATTCATTTAAATTTTTTCTTTAGCAAACTGAACTGCAAGTTAAAAATTAGACAAGAATTGATATGAATTTTTGTAAATTGATTTTTCTTTCAGTATTTTCATTTATTCGAATGTCTAGATTATTGAATAGACTCTGGACTAGACTATAGACTAGACTATAGACTAGACTATAGACTAGACTATAGACTAGACTATAGACTAGACTATAGACTAGACTATAGACTAGACTATAGACTAGACTATAGACTAGACTATAGACTAGACTATAGACTAGACTATAGACTAGACTATAGACTAGACTATAGACTAGACTATAGACTAGACTATAGACTAGACTAGACTAGACTATAGACTAGACTATAGACTAGACTATAGACTAGACTATAGACTAGACTATAGACTAGACTATAGACTAGACTATAGACTAGACTATAGACTAGACTATAGACTAGACTATAGACTAGACTATAGACTAGACTATAGACTAGACTATAGACTAGACTATAGACTAGACTATAGACTAGACTATAGACTAGACTATAGACTAGACTATAGACTAGACTATAGACTAGACTATAGACTAGACTATAGACTAGACTATAGACTAGACTATAGACTAGACTATAGACTAGACTATAGACTAGACTATAGACTAGACTATAGACTAGACTATAGATTAGACTATAGACTAGACTATAGACTAGACTATAGACTAGACTATAGACTAGACTATAGACTAGACTATAGACTAGACTATAGACTAGACTATAGACTAGACTATAGACTACACTATAGACTAGACTATGGACTAGACTATAGACTAGACTACAGACTACACTATATACTACACTATATACTACACTATATACTACACTATAGACTAGACTATAGACTAGACTGTAGACTACACTATAGACTAGACTATAGACTACACTATAGACTACACTATAGACTAGACTATATACTAGGCTATAGACTAGACTATAGACTAGACTATAGCCTAGACCATATACTAGACTATAGACTAGACTAAAGACTAGACTATAGACTAGACTAAAGACTAGATTATAGACTATTGTCTAGCCTAAGACCTAGCTTATATACTATTTGTAAACGTTATTTTCATGTCCTCTACCAAATTTTCATTTCATTTATTTCCATTTATCTATGATATTTATTTCCTCATAAATTTCCAACAAATGGTTTTGAAAAAAGTTTTCAAATTTAAATTTAAATCTAACAAATTCGTTTTGTATTAAAATGGTTTCTTAAATACAACAAATTGAATTAAATTGTCATGCAAGTGTTGATAAGGAAACGGTAAATAAATGATAATAAAATAACTTCAAACTGTTAATGGAGCAGCCAAGAAAAAGCAATGAAAGCAAAATGGAATAAGAAAAGAAGTTTCATTGTCATTTATGGCTTAAGTCTTTTTGTCAGTAAAAATAAATACAATTTATTTTTTTTTTGTTCTGGTTGTTCCTGGAATGTTGTTGTGCTTTTGCTAGTTATTTGTTTGCCTTTAAAGAAAGAAGTAATATTTACTTTTATGACTTTAAGGAATTGTTTTTCTAATATTTTGTCTTGAAAAGAAGAACGAAAGAAAAGAACGAAAAATAAGAAAGAAAAGCTTCTAGTATATGATCTAGTCTAGTCTCGTTTATAGTCTAGTCCTTAGTAGTTATAATCTTAACTACTTTAATTCTATAGTCTAGTGTAAATTTGCAAATCTAAATCAGAGTTGGGGTAGTGCACTAAATTTCCAGTTTCCACTAAAAGTTAGTGATAGTGCAAAATTTTTCACTATCACTAATAGCTATTTAGTGGTGAGTTGAAAAATAACAGCCTCACTAAGCAATAGTGGTAGTGGTAAAAGAAAAATTTTCACTAAAATTAATTTAGTGATAGTGAGAAACCTTTTTTTTACAGCTTAGTGCAATTTTTTTTTCTCCACTAACAGGATAGTGGAAAAATATAATCATTCACTAATGTTAATGGGACTCAAAAACATATCATTATATTGAATTATTTTATAATTTTTATACCCTCCACCACCATCAGTGATAGAGGGTATATATAAGTTTGTCGTTCCGTGTGTAACACCAAGAAATATTCATCTAAGACCCAACAAAGTATATATATTCTGGGTCCTTATGAAATTCTGAGTCGATTTAGCTATGTCCGTCTGTCCGTCTGTCTGTCTGTCTGTCTGTGTAAAACACGCTCACGTTAAAACTAAGCAAAGGAAATCAACCAAATTCACCCAAAATATTTATTGTTATCCTAAGCAGTTTGGTATTGAAAATCAGCAAAATCGGTTCACAACGTAAAAAGCTATGAGTAAAAATTTCAGACTACCTCGAAAAAAATTACGTTTTTTTCATCATTCTTTTGAAGTTTTCTCAGAAACTACCAAAGATATTTCGATGAATTTTGTCACACATTATTTTTTCATGGCAGTGATTAATTATGTTGAAAATCTTTATAATCGATTCAATATTTCCCATAGCCCCCATACAAAGGTATATATTCCCGGAAATTAGTTTATCGCTAATAACTCCCTCATATATATCGGTATCAACACAAAATTTTGCACATGCAAATATAATGTGAACAGAAATCATACTGTCAACGTAGATCTCCGTCGGGTCACAATTGGCCATAGCTCCCATACAAGGTCCACTTCCGAAAATCACCTAAACGCACATATTTCATTGATGAATAAAGCTATTGTGATAAAATTCGAGTTAAACATGTTTTGTGTACATACAAATCATTCTACGAAATTTTTTACGGATCGGTCCATTATTGGTCATAGCTCCCATATAAGGCCCACTTCCGAAAATCACTTAAAAGCGCATATTTCATTGTCAAGCTATCTTGATGAAATTCGACACAAATATGTTTAGTCTAAATATAAATCACTGTACGAAATTTTTTCCGGATAGGTCCATAATTGGTCATAGCTCCCATATAAAGTCCACTTCCGAAAATCACTTAAACGCATATATTTCATTGAATTATAAAGATATCGGGATAAAATTCGACACAAATATGTTTTGTACATACAAATCATTTTACTAATTTTGTTACGGATCGGTCCATTATTGGTCATAGCTCCCATATAACCCCATTTCCGAAAATCACTTAAAAATACATATTTCATTGTCAAATAAAGCTATCGTGATAAAATTCGACATAAATATATTTCGTATAAATATGAATTATTCTACTAAATTTTTTCCGGATAGGCCCATAATTGGTCATAGCTCCCATATAAGGTCCACTTCCGAAAATCGCTTAAACACATATATCTCATTGAATTCTAAAGCTATTGGGATAAAGTTCGACAAAAATACGTTTTGTGTACATTCAAATCATTTCACCAAATTTTTTACGGATCGGTCCATTATTGGTCATAGCTCCCATATAACCCCATTTCCGAAAATCACTTAAAAATACATATTTCATTGTCAAATAAAGTTATCTTGATAAAATTCGACACAAATATGTTTTGTCTTTATATGAATCACTCTACGAAATTTTTTCCGGAGAGGCTCCCATAGAGGGTCCACTTACGAAAATCACTTAAACGCACATATTTCTTTGAATAATAAAGCTATTTGGATAAAGTACGACTTGAATATGTTTTGTGAGCATATAAATCATTCTACCAATTTTTTTTCCGGATTGTTCCATATATGGTAATAGCTCCTTCAAAAAAATCACTTAAACGCACATATTTCATTAACAAATAAAGATATCTTGATAAAATTCGACACAAATATGTTTTGTGTAAGGTCGTAGCTCCTATACATATAAAGTTCACTTCCGAAAATCACCTAAACGCACATATTTCATTAATTAATAAATCTATTGTAGTAAAATTCGACTTGAATTTTTTTGGCATATAAATCATTATACGAAATTTTTTCCGTAACGGTTGATAATTGGTCACAACTCCCATATAAGGACCATTTCCGAAAATTACTCAAATGCACATTAACAATCAAAGTTATCGGGATAAAATTCGACATAAATGTGTATTTTGTATATATAAATCATTCTACGGATTTTTTTCTTCCGGATCGGTCCATAGGTTGTCTTAGCTCCCATATTATTATACATTTTTCTCGACCTAATTAAAATTAGTTTGACACATGCATAAATTTTAGTACCCTCAATAAGGAAACAAAAATTTTGCCAAGTTATCTAAAAATTAGATAGTTAAATGGGTTTCAATAAAAAGTAGCTTGCTGGTGGAGGGTATTTAAGATTCGGCATAGCCGAATATAGCACTCTAACTTGTTTATTTTTATTATTTATTAAATTAATTAAGACTAATATTAAAGTAGTAATAAAAAAAACATAAGAAAATAATTATACAAAAAAATAAGGAATTTTCATTAAAACACACAGCTGTTTTGTTTATGTTTGTCATTGAAAAATAGAGCATGCTCTAATTGATAAAAAATTATATATATATTTCCATGTGTATTTTACATATGCAATGTTTCATATGTATCAGACGATATGTACAACTTTTACATATGGAAAATTTGACAGTACATATGTAAAAAACATGCCGTGTGATAACACCTTTAAAAATTTTAAGTTTTTATTTAATTTTTTTATGCAATAAAAAATAATAAAATGAAAATATTTTGACTATATTTTCAATTTGTTTGAAATATTTTTATAAACACTATTTTTTTGAGATTTTAGTGCATATAATATAATTAAAGCATTCATGTAGTGACTGTTAAAAATTTGCACTATTTTATTGTAGTGCAAAATTTTCACTACCACTAATGGTTAGTGGTAGTGGAAAAATTTTACAGTACCACTAATTTTTTTAGTGGTAGTTAAAACATGTTTCACTACCACTAATTTTTTTAGTGGTAGTTACGATATGTTTCACTACCACTATAGTGATGAAAAATAGTGGAAAATCAAAATGTTGTCACTATAGTGGGATTTAGTGAAAACCTTAGTGCACTAAATATTTAGTGCACTACCCCCAACTCTGATCTAAATGAATTTTACAAGTGTTAACACCCATACGTATGAGTTATATTATTTCCTTGCACCTCAAATTTTATCAATCATACGCTTTTTTATTATTGAACATTTAACATTTTATTTAATTACATTTTTTTATTATTTTTTAACAATTCAATCATTTCACTCCAACGACATGTATGTTTTCATTTTGTATAAAATAGTTTAATTTGCATGACATGTTTGTTCATGCTTGACAATTTTACATATTTTGTATGGAACCCCTATACCGTTGATTAAATTTCACACATTCGTCAAGCAAATTATCGATTTGGAAAAAGACTTAAATAGAAAATCCTGTACGAATGTTTGGTTTAAAAGGATATAGTGTTCAAAAATTTAAAAAGCTTTGGAAATTTTTTTTTTTGGATCTGGGACTTCTAATGAATGTTGTTTTTATATAAATTTTGCTGTAGCTGTTAAGACAAAATTTTCTTTGTTTTTATGAGTGTTTTTACCTTACTACTGGCTGGCTGTGATAAATAACATTTAGAAGTTTTTCCTCCCAGACTTTTAATGTATGTTTTCATATCCGTCTTGGTAAAACAAAAGATCTTACCTTTACTTCCTGTAAGCGAAATTTCTACTTTTTCCCTTTTTTCCATTTTTGCATAATAAACAATAAAAGTTTATTTCTTAAACAATATTTTTGTGTTTTAAACAACAAAACATTTTAAACTTTTTCTTTAGATGAATGGCTAAACATTCATAAGTAATTTGTTTGTGAAAACTGTCAAAATCATGCCGAAGAAAATTTAACAAATTAAAAGTGTCTGGAACTTGTTTTTTAGAAGATATAGAAAGATTTTTGAATTATTTAAGAAAGAGTTTCGGTTAAAATAAAACAGGAATGATGTACATATTGTTTAAGAAACAGTGAACAAGCACACAAATGTCATACAAGTATTTATTTCAGTTTATAGAGTAAACTATAGAGTAGACGATATCAAGGATTAGTAGATAAGACTAGATGTTAGGCTAATGTATAGTCTAGCCACCAGACCGAAGTGCTTTACGTAAACACCTGCCATGTTGGCCTATTTCACGGTGGTCTTTTTCATCCACTGGGTGAGCTAAAATACAACAACTCACCACCGCCCCTTTGTGTTTCTTACGCGCAGGTGGCAATTTACGTATATGGATGCCGGTCCATTATACACGCACTTTGCTCAAGTACTCAAGCTATCTCATCTCTTGCCATAGTAGACCCCTTGAGGAAGAACAGGTGTCATGAGCAAGCTCAATCTAACCCCGACAAAGGAAAAACCTTATATGTCGCTCAAACTAGACACTAGACTAGAGAATCGGCATGGCTGTTTCTTTTCCTATATGAGACTATACTTTATATTAATACAGAATATTTATGGAAAAACACTAACCATTTTAACATTAAGTTATTAAATCATTCAACTTTTTAAACATTTTAAAGAATATGAACTAATTACCTGTAACAACATTTACTGTCTAGTGGATTTAATGCTCTCAAATAATACAAATATAACAAGGAAAAGCTTTTTAAAGAAATTTCCTATTTAAAAAAATAATAATATCTCATCACCAGGAAGGAAATCATTAATGTTAATGTAGAAATACTGTTTCTGCTTAAGCTATTGTTAAGATTTATTAGGGGAAAAACAATTTTAATTGGGCATTAAAAGCAGTTGTTGTCAAAAGCAACAATATTTGTTTTCTTAAAAAAATAAGTAAAAACTTGGATCTGTATGTTTTTCATTAATACTTATTTGGAGAATTAGATACATATTTATAGAGTTAGTAAGCTTATTAAAATGCCTTGTCCAGTAATTCGTTTTAATGATTTTTATTTATTAAATCCAGCACATACGTATTTCCTAATTGAAAACGTGCAAAATGAATTCAAATGTGAGTGAACACTAGGGCGTATGATTATTAGAATGGAAAAATAATAATTAAATAATACTCATACGCAACCAGATTTTTACAAACTAAGGAGAATTGAAAGAAAACTAGAACAATAAAACTAGGAATTTGATCCAGAGTTTCAAAAGCATAATCGATTAACAATATAAAGTATTACATTCATATATGTATTCCCTATAGAAATATGTCCTTCATAAAACTAAAAAAACTTTATATCATCTTCCTTGTAGATATTTTGTTACAATTTATTTCATGTTCAACTATTTCTTTATTTATTTCTTTTCAATTTTTTCCCTTGAATTAAATACAACCTAAATTCCCTTGCTGCCAACTGTCTAAAAGAGTTATCATTTATTCATTATCTTTGTACTAGAATAAAACTTAATTTAAAAAGAAATTTATGTTGCACTTATATCTCCAGCAAACCACCAATGCAACAAAGGTAACATTATCCTTGCAACAAGGAAAAACTTAATGAGCCTTTTCGCTATATATTTCTTTGGAAAAGGTAAATGATTAATGATTTTTTTCAAATTAAATTATTTCCAATACATTTGCTTTAATACACTGAAACTAAAACAAAAAGTAATAAAACATTAAATGTTATCATAGTGTTATTTAATTGAACTAAATTCTTTGAATAGTTACAAATTTATATTTAAAATTTTAAATTAGTATTAAACATAATTTTCCTAAAACTTGTTATGTTACTTTTTTTTCAATTAAAATTTATTAAATTACATTTTGTTGCAATTTACTAAAACCTCTTTAATGTT
The DNA here is from genome assembly GCF_015586225.1 of Lucilia sericata. Taxonomy (NCBI): domain Eukaryota; kingdom Metazoa; phylum Arthropoda; class Insecta; order Diptera; family Calliphoridae; genus Lucilia; species Lucilia sericata. The sequence continues at coordinate 127,014 of NW_023994251.1, forward strand.
ATTGGCTGTGAAAATAAATATTTATGATTGCATTTGTTACAGTTTATTGCACAAAATTCATATTTAACAAATAATACTTACAGTTTCGAGGAATTCAACTTTATTTTTTTTAAGGGAAAACAATGTAAAACTACTAGTACAATTAAATAGTAATAATAATAATAATAATAATACTATCTAGGATTCTAGAAAGTCCATAAGCTATTTTTGTGCAATACAGAGTGTAGCTTAGTATACAGTATAGTCTATTGTGTACAGTTTACGATACAGTCTAGTCTATTGTCAAGTCTATAGTCAAGACTATAGTCAAGTCTATAGCCTAGTCTATAGTCTAATCTATAGTCCTAGTCTATAGTCAAGTCGAGTCTTTAGTCTATTCTATAGTCTATTCTATAGTATATTCTATACTTTATTCTAGTCTAGTCTATAGTCTAGTCTATAGTCTAGTCCTATAGTCTAGTCTATAGTCTAGTCTAGTCTATAGTCTAGTCTATAGTCTAGTCTATAGTCTAGTCTATAGTCTAGTCTATAGTCTAGTCTATAGTCTAGTCTATAGTCCTAGTCTATAGTCAAGTCTATAGTCTAGTCTATAGTCTAGTCTATAGTCTAGTCTATAGTCTAGTCTAGTCTATAGTCTAGTCTATAGTCTAGTCTATAGTCTAGTCTATAGTCTAGTCTATAGTCTAGTCTATAGTCTAGTCTATAGTCTAGTCCAACGGTTCCCAAAAGGGGGTCCGCGGACCCCTAGTGGTCCGTAGCAAAATCCTAGGGGGTCCGCGAAGACGAACGAAAAAAATCATGAATAAAAAATATTCTCTATATGTTACAAAATATTAAAAATATCTCCAAATTTTTCATAAATACTAAAATACACAATTTTTATTCAATAATCCCAGATTTGTTGGTGACTCTTTGAATTTTATTGTTTCGGTCGTTTATCAGGATGAAGCTAGGCGCTACAAATTCATTGTTTCACTTTTATAAAGTAAAGTATTACTTGATTTGTAATTTTTATAAATATATATATATCGAAATAAATGTTTTTATAGCAGACGGATAATGATTTGCCTTAGAATTAAATACTGATACTGGTATCCCGGAATATGAAGTTAGGTCACATTTCATAATATTTTTTTAAATTGTAAGCAAAAGTGTTAATCTAGTTAATTTTAAATATAAATATTCCATTCCAACGTGATACACAGATTTTAACTTCATTTTGTTGTCCAATATTATTAAATCAACATCAGAAAATTCATAGCGTTTTGCGTAAATAGTCAAAACCACGCAGTAAAATAATTCGTAGGTATTTTAAAATTCAAATTTAAGATCCAAATTCACAGTACATTCGCAAAGAGTTCAGGTCATATTTTATGTGGGTAACGCATTCCGCAACAACATCGAAGAAGTCTAACTTTCACATATTTTCCCGAAAACTTAGCTTACATACTCAGCTCACTCCTATTCAATCGCAAAAAAATTTAGAAACATGACTCTTTAAGCACATGTCGACAATACTTGTTAAAGAAACCTTTTCTCTACCTTGACGAGAAATGAACATGAAATCTCTCACGATCATAAAATTAAACATCATGTTAGAAGTCATTCTATATTTAAAACCATGAAATTGAAAACATCTCCGAAATACTAAATGTTCTCAATGTACGGGAATATTTTATAGGGTTTATGGACCAGGACTAAGACAATTTTCGGACGAACAATTACACAGTGATACAGCAAAAAAATGCAGGGGTTCTCATATACCAATTCCATTTCGTTATAGTCCATAGAGTAGGAATTTATTTTTAATTTTTCCCGATCACTTCGTTTAGTTCCTTTTTAAGAGCAAAAGTTGTGAAAAAGAGCTATTTTTGAAGTTTTAACTTTAAAAAAAATATATGTTTGGTAGTTTGCAACCGATTTTCAAATTGGATATTTTGTTTTAAAGATACAAGTGTTGTCTTTCAACCCAAAAAAATAAATCCAAAATTTATGATTAATGTCTTGGTTACGGCCATTTAAGTAAAAAAACTCACACTTTTTTCACAATTTTTAATTTTCATACTGCTCTACGTTGGCCATGAAGCAGTAACTTTAGCTTTTATTTCATTTGAAAAAAGGCACATTAAGTTGGGTTTCCAATGATGGTCAATTTATGATAATCGATGAAAAAGGTTATGAGTTGTGCTAAGTTTTATAAAAATATAGCATATTTCTTCCATACAAAAACGTTCATGTTTCTGGTTTTCTTTGTAACAAGTTTAAAAAATGTTTATAAACATTTTTATACAAAAATTAATTTGTATGAAGAAAACCAAAAATTCGAGAAACATGCTATTAGAAAAATTGGCATAAATCATCCAGTTTTTCATAGATTTTTATGAAATAACAAGTTTTAGAAACCTTCCTTTATGTGATTCTTCAGGAAAGTAATAAAAGATGAACTCACTGCGTCATGGTCAAAGTAGAGCATGATGAAAATGAAAATTTTTTAAAAAAGTGTGAGTTTTTTTACTTAAACGACCGTAACTCAGACATTTGACCATAAATTTTGGATTTCTTTTTTTGGATTAAAAGACACTTGTATCATTAAAAAAAATATCGGATTTGAAAATCGGATGAAAACTACTAAACTTATGATTTTTCAAATTTAAAACTTCAAAAATGGCTCTTTTTCGCATCTTTTGCTCTTAAAAAGTAAGTTAACGAAGTGATAGGGGAAAACTAAAAATATATTCGTACTCTATGGACTATAACGAAATAGAATTGGTATATGAGAACGCCTGCATTTTATTTTTCTTCACTTTTGTATCACAGTGTTATTTATAACAATAAGATATCAAAATATGTATGGGGGTCCGTGAAATTAAATAAATTCCTCAAGGGGTCCGCGAAGTAAAAAATGGTGGGAACCGCTGGTCTAGTCTATAGTCTAGTCTATAGTCTAGTCTATAGTCTAGTCTATAGTCTAGTCTATAGTCTAGTCTATAGTCTAGTCTATAGTCTAGTCTATAGTCTAGTCTATAGTCTAGTCTATAGTCTAGTCTATAGTCTAGTCTATAGTCTAGTCTATAGTCTAGTCTATAGTCTAGTCTAGTCTATAGTCTAGTCTATAGTCTAGTCTATAGTCTAGTCTATAGTCTAGTCTATAGTCTAGTCTATAGTCTAGTCTATAGTCTAGTCTATAGTCTAGTCTATAGTCTAGTCTATAGTCTAGTCTATAGTCTAGTCTATAGTCTAGTCTATAGTCTAGTCTATAGTCTAGTCTATAGTCTAGTCTATAGTCTAGTCTATAGTCTAGTCTATAGTCTAGTCTATAGTCTAGTCTATAGTCTAGTCTATAGTCTAGTCTATAGTCTAGTCTATAGTCTAGTCTATAGTCTAGTCTATAGTCTAGTCTATAGTCTAGTCTATAGTCTAGTCTATAGTCTAGTCTATAGTCTAGTCTATAGTCTAGTCTATAGTCTAGTCTATAGTCTAGTCTATAGTCTAGTCTATAGTCTAGTCTAGTCTAGTCTATAGTCTAGTCTATAGTCTATCTAGTCTATATCTAGTCTAGTCTTAGTCTAGTCTAGTCTATAGTCTAGTCTATAGTCTAGTCTATAGTCTAGTCTAGTCTATAGTCTAGTCTATAGTCTATAGTCTAGTCTATAGTCTAGTCTAGTCTATAGTCTAGTCTATAGTCTAGTCTAGTCTATAGTCTATAGTCTAGTCTATAGTCTAGTCTATAGTCTAGTCTATAGTCTAGTCTATAGTCTAGTCTATAGTCTAGTCTATAGTCTAGTCTATAGTCTAGTCTATAGTCTAGTCTATAGTCTAGTCTATAGTCTAGTCTATAGTCTAGTCTATAGTCTAGTCTATAGTCTAGTCTATAGTCTAGTCTATAGTCTAGTCTATAGTCTAGTCTATAGTCTAGTCTATAGTCTAGTCTATAGTCTAGTCTATAGTCTAGTCTATAGTCTAGTCTATAGTCTAGTCTATAGTCTAGTCTATAGTCTAGTCTATAGTCTAGTCTATAGTCTAGTCTATAGTCTAGTCTATAGTCTAGTCTATAGTCTAGTCTATAGTCTAGTCTATAGTCTAGTCTATAGTCTAGTCTATAGTCTAGTCTATAGTCTAGTCTATCTAGTCTATAGTCTAGTCTATAGTCTAGTCTATAGTCTAGTCTATAGTCTAGTCTATAGTCTAGTCTATAGTCTAGTCTATAGTCTAGTCTATAGTCTAGTCTATAGTCTAGTCTATAGTCTAGTCTATAGTCTAGTCTTATAGTCTAGTCTAGTCTATAGTCTAGTCTATAGTCTAGTCTAGTCTAGTCTAGTCTATAGTCTAGTCTATAGTCTAGTCTATAGTCTAGTCTATAGTCTAGTCTATAGTCTAGTCTATAGTCTAGTCTATAGTCTAGTCTATAGTCTAGTCTATAGTCTAGTCTATAGTCTAGTCTATAGTCTAGTCTATAGTCTAGTCTATAGTCTAGTCTATAGTCTAGTCTATAGTCTAGTCTATAGTCTAGTCTATAGTCTAGTCTATAGTCTAGTCTATAGTCTAGTCTATAGTCTAGTCTATAGTCTAGTCTATAGTCTAGTCTATAGTCTAGTCTATAGTCTATAGTCTCTCTATAGTCTAGTCTATAGTCTAGTCTATAGTCTAGTCTATAGTCTAGTCTATAGTCTAGTCTATAGTCTAGTCTATAGTCTAGTCTAGTCTATCTATAGTCTAGTCTATAGTCTAGTCTATAGTCTAGTCTATAGGCTAGTCTATAGTCTATAGTATAGTCTAGTCTATAGTCTAGTCTATAGTCTAGTCTATAGTCTAGTCTATAGTCTAGTTTATAGTCTAGTCTATAGTCTAGTCTATAGTCTAGTCTATAGTCTAGTCTATAGTCTAGTCTTTAGTCTAGTCTATAGTCTAGTCTATAGTCTAGTTATAGTCTAGTCTTTAGTCTAGTCTATAGTCTAGTCTAGTCTAGTCTGTTTATTGTCTTTAATATAGTCTGGTCTATAGTGTATCTATAGTATTGTCCTATAGTCTAATCTCTAATCTATTCTTCAGTCTATAGTCTAGTCTATTGTCCTGCATATAGTCCAGTCTATAGTCTAGTCTTTAACCGAGTCTATAGTCTGGTCTATAGTCTAGTTTAAAGCCTGGTCTATAGTCTAGTTCGTAGTTTGTCTATTGTCTAGTCGATAGTTTAGTCTATAGTCTAGTCTATTGCCTTATATAAAGTCTAGTCTATAGTATACAGTCTAGTTTACAGTCTAGTCTTAAGTCTAGTCTATAGTCTAGTCTATAGTTTAGTTTATAGTCTAGTCTATAGTCTAGTCTATAGTCTAGTTTATAGTCTAGTCTATAGTCTAGTCTATAATCTAGTCTATAGTCTAGTCTATAATCTAGTCTATAGTCTAGTCTATAGTCTAGTCTATAGTCTAGTCTATAGTCTAGTCTATAGTCTAGTATATAGTCTAGTCTATAGTCTAGTCTATAGTCTAGTCTATAGTCTAGTCTATAGTATAGTCTATAGTCTAGTCTATAGTCTAGTCTATAGTCTAGTCTATAGTCTAGTCTATAGTCTAGTCTATAGTCTAGTCTATTGTCTAGTCTGTAGTGTAGTCCATAGTTTAGTATATAGTAGAGCAGTGTGGATTGCATTTATGTAGGTTTTAAGTATGGTTTACTATACGTATGATTAATATTCATATTACGTATACGTATAATTAATGCTAATAAAGTATATACATTTTTTTTTTTTTATAAATTCGAAAACCTTTTATTTTATCTATTTTTTGTTGAAGTTTTAATATTCATTTGTCTCAATACTTTATTGGTTCTGCTTCACAAGTGCAATATATTGAATTAATACAAATATATAATTTTAATTGGAAAATTTCTTTGCTTTTATCTTAATGAAACCCATTTAACTATTAACCATTATTGGCAGTATTCATTAAGCTACCATAGGTAACTAGTTTATGAAGTGTTGCACATGAATGTGCAGTTATATAAAGGTGTAATGGCAATAGGTGCTTGAACGTCCATAAATGACATTACATCTATGATGTAAAAAAGATGTAATGGTAAAAAAGGTTAATATAAAACTTTCGTGACAAGTAGCACTTATTTGTATGTTAAACATGAATGTTCAAACTCGCTAGTTTAAGTACTTATTGAAGGTACAATGTTGTAAAGTGCTAATTACTTTTAGGAATTACTTATATATGTAGTAATTGTTAATAAAAATGAGATGAGGGAGTTAACTGAAAAAGTCACTGAGTTTATAATAAGCAGTAGTTGTTAGAATGCAAAATAATTTAACAAATATTAATATAAGATTAATAGGAAATTGAAAAGATTGACGTAATATTTTTAAACACCTTTGTTATCTAGTAAACTTTTAAAATTATTAAACATTTTCTCTTATTAACTCCTATTCAATATTACTCATACGTTCTGTATGCCGAAATTTTTAAACTTCAATAAATGTTTTAACTTTTGCCCAATATCCATGAAATTGAACATATATTTGTGGCAAATAAATACATAAATATTTATATTATTTTTATTGACCACCACTAAATAAATCCCTTGGAACTGGGTTACACTTTCATACCAAATGAAATGTATTAGATTTTTGTTTATTATTATAATTAGATTGATTTATGGTCAGTAATATATTAGATAACTTGTATTTATATAAGCATTTATAAACCATAGCAAAAACTTTTTTTCTAGGCCAATGATTATGAGCGAAAAATAAACTAAATATAAAACAAGTTTGTAATGAAATATTTTGGTTATAAAATAAATATTTATGTTTATTGAAAAAGTGGTTAAATAAAGTATAATTTTAGGTAAATAAAACTAATGGATAAAGCTTTTAATATTATTAAAAATATTTTGTTTAAATAGTAATATAATTATGGAGCAAATATTTGTTTTTATGTAAAATAATTATATATTTTCTAAAACAAAAATAATTAAAAATAATAATAAAAATTGTTTATTTAAACACCAATAATATAGTCTTCCAGAACCTTAAATTTCTTTAAAATCATTTGAATAACGAATGTTTTATTAAACTTTATAAAATTTGGACATACTATACGTATGAGTGTTATTAATTAGAAGTTAGTGCAAGAAAATCTTTAATAATTTCTATAATTTAAAACTTAAAAGCAAAAACTAAAATGGTAATTAAAGCCTAGACTTTAGGCTTTTAAAAAAACCATATAAAATTAAAGCCTAACTACTTAAATGTAGAAATTTTCAGCTCTAACCTGAAAATAAGTTTCATATATTTTTAAAACATTTTATATTTATTGCTTTTAAATCTCTTCAGTTTTTCAAAATTTTAAATTTATAGCACTGGAATTTAATATTATAACTAATAGTGCAAACTATTGCAAACACCTCCTCCCCTTTTTTTACTTATTTTATTATTTTTTCCAACATGTTTTATTATTATTTTAAATTAACCTTCATAAACATATGTTTCGAGAATATATTGCATGCCAACTGTTATAAAAGAAGACATGCATGTATTATGCAGCTAAAATCTAGTTATTTTTTTGTTAAAAAAAAATATATATTAAAATAAAACAAAATTCCGCAACCAATTAGTTGAACATGCACATGACCTCTACGTGTGGTATTATTTTAATATTGAACTAAAACTAATAAAAAAATATAATAAAAATATTAAATTTTTACAAAAACACATTTTAAACAAATTTGTATGAGTTTTTATTAGAATAAAATTGTAAAAAAACCAGCACTTTTGATAAAGGTTATATAAAGGATTTATGCCCTGAATTCTTGTTAAACAAATCACTTTTACAAAATTCAAATACCTTAATTTATTCACAACTTATTGCTATTTTTATAATATTTACTCTAATTAATAATAATCATACGCACCCTGGTCCAAAATAAGAAAGTTTTAGAAATCACCGAAATTTATATAAAATTTACCTAAACTGGAGCTGTTTCTTTAAACAATCACAATCTGTTTAGAAAAAACTTTAAAACAGTTTAATTTCCAACTTCCATTGCCTCTGTGTTTTTAAATATTTTACAACGTAAATTGCTTTAAATGTTACCATTTTTGTATTAGTATATATTTAAATATTACCTATTTACCAAAATATGTCACGTTTCTTTAAGACAAGAAAAAAATATTTTTGTTACATTATTATAACACGTTGTTTGTTTAAACTTTTGTTACTGCTTAATTTCGAAAACCATTTTTGTCTGTTCGAATGAATACTATTGTTTTACGTTCCTTTTTATAATTTAAGCAAATATTTAGTGGTATTACCCTTAACCAAAAAATTTTCAAAATTGATTATGAAAAAACACTAAAAAAGGCAACAGTATTTACAGCGTGCCAAAATTTCGCTAAAAATTAAAATAATTTTTACGATTTTTTGTATAAATTCCATTAAACTTTTGTGTATAAAGAGTTAAAGCAATTTATTGCTTATAACAAGAACAGCTTTCAATTGAGATTTGAAATATTTTCAACCTAAAATCTTTTAATAATAAATTGAAATCAGTGAAAAGCCTCTAACAAATCTTATAAATCTAATAACATAGTTGTATGAAAATGCTTAAAAGTTTTACAATTAAAAATATAAGGGGAAGGTTGAATATGTTACAGTGAACCAGAATTGAACTGAACTAGAACAGAACTAGAACAGAACTAGAACAGAATTAGCACAGAACTAGAACAGAACTAGAACAGAACTAGAACAGAACTAGAACAGAACTAGAACAGAACTAGCACAGAACTAGTACAGAACTAGTACAGAACTAGAACAGAACTAGAACAGAACTAGAATAGAACAGAACTAGAATAGAACAGAACTAGAACAGAACTAGAACTAGAACAGAACTAGAACAGAACTAGAACAGAACTAGAACAGAACTAGAACAAAACTAGAACAGAACTTGAACAGAACTAGAACAGAACTAGAACAGAACTAGAACAGAACTAGAACAGAACTAGAACAGAACTAGAACAGAACTAGAACAGAACTAGAACAGAACTAGAACAGAACTAGAACAGAACTAGAACAGAACTAGAACAGAACTAGAACAGAACTAGAACAGAACTAGAACAGAACTAGAACAGAACTAGAACAGAACTAGAACAGAACTAGAACAGAACTAGAACAGAACTAGAACAGAACTAGAACAGAACTAGAAAAGAACTAGAACAGAACTAGAACAGAACTAGAACAGAACTAGAACTAGAACAGAACTAGAACTAGAACAGAACTAGAACAGAACTAGAACAGAACTAGAACAGAACTAGAACAGAACTAGAACAGAACTAGAACAGAACTAGAACAGAACTAGAACAGAACTAGAACAGAACTAGAACAGAACTAGAACAGAACTAGAACAGAACTAGAACAGAACTAGAACAGAACAGAACTAGAACAGAACTAGAACAGAACTAGAACAGAACTAGAACAGAACTAGAACAGAACTAGAACAGAACTAGAACAGAACTAGAACAGAACTAGAACAGAACTAGAACAGAACTAGAACAGAACTAGAACAGAACTAGAACAGAACTAGAACAGAACTAGAACAGAACTAGAACAAACTAGAACAGAACTAGAACAGAACTAGAACAGAACTAGAACAGAACTAGAACAGAACTAGAACAGAACTAGAACAGAACTAGAACAGAACTAGAACAGAACTAGAACAGAACTAGAACAGAACTAGAACAGAACTAGAAACAGAACTAGAACAGAACTGGAACAGAACTCGAACAGAACTAGAACAGAACTAAACAGAACTAGAACAGAACTAGAACAAACTAGAACAGAACTAGAACAGAACAGAACTAGAACAGAACTAGAACAGAACTAGACAGAACAGAACTAGAACAGAACTAGAACAGAACTAGAACAGAACTAGATCAGAACTAGATCAGAACTAGAACAGAACTAGAACAGAACTAGAACAGAACTAGAACAGAACTAGAACAGAACTAGAACAGAACTAGAACAGAACTAGAACAGAACTAGAACAGAACTAGAACAGAACTAGAACAGAACTAGAACAGAACTAGAACAGAACTAGAACAGACTAGAACAGAACTAGAACAGAACTAGAAAAGACTAGAACAGAACTAGAACAGAACTAGAACAGAACTAGAACAGTAGAACAGAACTAGAACAGAACTAGAACAGAACTAGAACAGAACTAGAACAGAACTAGAACAGAACTAGAACAGAACTAGAACAGAACTAGAACTGAACTAGAACTGAACTAAAACTGAACTAGAATTAAACTTATACATAATGCACATAATTATATTTAGGTAACCTTCCCTTAGATATTGAATTCACCAAAAATAACTTAATGCGAAAATCTATGGTTTTTTGACAATAGGCTTTTGACTTTTCATGAAAGCAATGTAAGCAATGTTTTCAAACAAAAAACTAAGCCTATAAAATAAGCAAGAGTGTAAGTTTTCTATGTAAGTTTTTCCATCTTAATGGGGGGCCACGTATACTAAAGAAACTTTTCCTTTAATATATGACACATATTGTGTGTAGAAAACTTTTCGTGAAGATTTATTAAATCAGATAATAGTTTAAAACAATAAAAATGGGGGGGGATACTTTTATATGAGTTTTTGTTTTCTTTCGCTAGCTGTAAATGAATTGAATTAAAGTGTGAAGAGATTGTAATAGAAAACTAAGAGATTTTGAATAGAGTTATTAGCATGAGGTATAATGTATATAAAAGCTTAAGGCGTAGAGGAATTTGGTTGGGATTGTGCTTTCAAAATAAATCTCAAAATTATACATATTAATGTGAAAATGAAATGGGAGCGTATGATTAATATTAATTTTTGAAATAATAATAAAGTTAAATAATTCTAGATTAAAATAATTAGAAATTTGACACTTAATTATAGGTGATTTATTTATAATATTACAAACTGCATTAAATAAATTATTATTGATTTTTAAATAGACAATAGAAATTTTTAACCAACATATAATTGTAGGCAAACAAAAACAAAATGTTTAAATAATTTAAACACAATATTACAAAGTGTTGTATTAATTATAAAAATACCTCAGTTATAAACCACAATTTTGTGTAATTAATTATGAATGAAGTAAATTATTCTAAAGAAATATGAAACCAAAATATTTGATTAATTGCAGCAACATATATCTGTTATATCTAATTGATATAAATATGCATTAAAGTTTAAAATGATTTCACCTTTATTCAAAATTTTTCCAATATTTTCTTTGTGGCCCTTACTACTCCCTCACTTACGTCCGTTAATTTAAATTGAACTAAAATTATAACGTAAGTTAATATAAGCAATGATGCCTGGAATAAAAAAAAAATTAAATTTACAAAACATCTCTCAAATTCTATTGATCTTCCCCCTTACCTTTCCATAAAACATAAGATCGATATTCATATAACCACTACAGGAAAATTGAATGGGTTGATGCATCAACTGCTGTGAATATTCTTTAATGACCATAATCATTTGTTTATCATGAGGATATAGTTTGAAGTTAAGTAAAATGTGGGAAAATTTCTTATACTGAAATAAAATATTTATATAGAATTAAAGAGATAAAGTTCAATATGTATAATAACCTGGTTTATGCATTTTTGTGTTAAATAGCATAATAATAACATGTTTAATAAAACCAAAGTGACATAAGCCAATCGAACTAAAAGGAGAAGAAAATTAGTTAAATTTTGTTCTAGTTTTGTGTTAGTTCTGTTCTAGTTCAGTTCTAGCTCTGTTTTAGTTCTGTTCTAGTCCTGTTCTAGTTCTGTTCTAGTTCTGTTCTAGTTTTGTTCTAGTTCTGTTCTAGTTCTGTTCTAGTTCTGTTCTAGTTCTGTTCTAGTTCTGTTCTAGTTCTGTTCTAGTTCTGTTCTAGTTCTGTTGTAGTTCTGTTGTAGTTCTGTTCTAGTTCTGTTGTAGTTCTGTTCTAGTTCTGTTCTAGTTCTGTTCTAGTTCTGTTCTAGTTCTGTTCTAGTTCTGTTCTAGTTCTGTTCTAGTTCTGTTCTAGTTCTGTTCTAGTTCTGTTCTAGTTCTGTTCTAGTTCTGTTCTAGTTCTGTTCTAGTTCTGTTCTAGTTCTGTTCTGTTCTAGTTCTGTTCTAGTTCTGTTCTAGTTCTGTTCTAGTTCTGTTCTAGTTCTGTTCTAGTTCTGTTCTAGTTCTGTTCTAGTTCTGTTATAGTTCTGTTCTAGTTCAGTTCTAGTTCAGTTCTAGTTCAGTTCTAGTTCACTTCTAGTTCAGTTCTAGTTCTGTTATAGTTCTGTTCAAGTACTGTTCTAGTTCTGTTCTAGTTCTGTTCTAGTTCTGTTCTAGTTCTGTTCTAGTTCTGTTCTAGTTCTGTTCTAGTTCTGTTCTAGTTCTGTTCTAGTTCTGTTCTAGTTCTGTTCTAGTTCTGTTCTAGTTCTGTTCTAGTTCTGTTCTAGTTCTGTTCTAGTTCTGTTCTAGTTCTGTTCTAATTCTGTTCTAATTCTGTTCTAGTTCTGTTCTAGTTCTGTTCTGTTCTAGTTCTGTTCTAGTTCTGTTCTAGTTCTGTTCTAGTTCTGTTCTAGTTCTGTTCTCGTTCTGTTCTCGTTCTGTTCTAGTTCTGTTTTAGTTCTGTTCTAGTTCTTTTTAGTTCTGTTCTAGTTCTGTTCTAGTTCTGTTCTAGTTCTCTTCTAGTTCTGGTCTAGTTCTGTTCTAGGTCTGTTCTAGTTCTAGTTCTGTTCTAGTTCTGTTCTAGTTCTGTTCTAGTTCTGTTCTAGTTCTGTTCTAGTTCTGTTCTAGTTCTGTTCTAGTTCTGTTCTAGTTCTGTTCTAGTTCTGTTATAGTTCTGTTTGAGTTCTGTTCTTGTTCTGTTCTAGTTCTGTTCTAGTTCTGTTCTAGTTCTGTTCTAGTTCTGTTCTAGTTCTGTTCTAGTTCTGTTCTAGTTCTGTTCTAGTTCTGTTCTAGTTCTGTTCTAGTTCTGTTCTAGTTCTGTTCTAGTTCTGTTCTAGTTCTGTTCTAGTTCTGTTCTAGTTCTGTTCTAGTTCTGTTCTAGTTCTGTTCTAGTTCTGTTCTAGTTCTGTTCTAGTTCTGTTCTAGTTCTGTTCTAGTTCTGTTCTAGTTCTGTTCTAGTTCTGTTCTAGTTCTGTTCTAGTTCTGTTCTAGTTCTGTTCTAGTTCTGTTCTAGTTCTGTTCTAGGTCTGTTCTAGTTCTGTTCTAGTTCTGTTCTAGTTCTGTTCTAGTTCTGTTCTAGTTCTGTTCTAGTTCTGTTCTAGTTCTGTTCTAGTTCTGTTCTAGTTCTGTTCTAGTTCTGTTCTAGTTCTGTTCTAGTTCTGTTCTCGTTCTGTTCTCGTTCTGTTCTAGTTCTGTTTTAGTTCTGTTCTAGTTCTTTTTTAGTTCTGTTCTAGTTCTGTTCTAGTTCCCTTCTAGTTCTGGTCTAGTTCTGTTCTAGGTCTGTTCTAGTTCTGCTGTAGTTCTGTTCTAGTTCTGTTCTAGCTCTACTGCTTTAATTCTTCAGTTTTGAAGTCTATTTAGAGTACTTACTCATTTGGTAAACAGAATCTTTTTCATAAATATAGTGAACATAAGCCCAGCTTACTGTGCACATTATAATAATCACATTATAGAAAAACAAAAGCAGCATGGGCCACGCAAAATATTGTTCCAGTTTATAGATCAAAAACCAGATTTTCATTAAGGCCCCTTGATTTAGCCTCAAAGTTTTGCAAAAATACCACTCTAAAGGTTTTTTCCATCCCACTGCATTTTCCACTTTTCCCTTAATGCTCCTCAAACTTTTCAACAACATCAATAAATATTCATATAACAACTGTACATAAATTCCATATTCCAGGAATTTCATTTGTACAGTCATTAAGAAAATAACAGCTAGTAATTTATCTCTTAGTTCCATGTTTGAGGCGAGCAGCATGATATTGAAATATATTAAAAAGGACACCGAAAAAAATAAACCTGGAGCGGTAGTTAGTAATAGACGTTTTTTAAGCACTTGATCGTCAAACATGATCGGACATATTGTAAGCATAATCTGTTCCAATTTCTTAATACTTAACAAAATATCCCATAGCTTACGATGACAACAGCAACTTTTATATACAAATAATAACTGCAAACCGGCCATGGCAACGTTTTGTATATAGGTAACTAATTCGGTCATAAAGTCCAAATGATGCCGAAGAGTAGCTTTTCTAACTATTATGTTGTGCACATAAGCGGCCCATATAGCACCCCCAAGGAGTATAAGACAATAGAGGATATAAATTATTAAGACGAAGTAATATTTAACATCTTTTTGTGGACGATATATTAAAAATGGTGGTAAATTGAAACCAAATACAGAAAATATCCATTGATATATTTTCAATTCTTTAAGCAAAATACTGTCGTTTAAACTTCCGTCCATAGAACACAGTGGATGAAGAGGATATTGAGAAACTAACTAATTGTTTGATATGCCAACTACTCCACAATTATTTGTTAATAATTGTTAACAAAATATTGAGATTATTATCGGTTTTGATAAAATGGAAACTAATTAGTTAATTACTCACTGCGTATGAGTAATATGTATTACTCATTTGGTTTGTTGATTAGTTCTGTTCTAAGTTTTGTTCTAGCTACTATGTTCTATTTCTGTACTGCATAAGTTGTACATAGATCACTTACTAATTTGATAAACAGGATTTGTTTCATATATATAGCGAACATATGCCCAACTCACTGTGCACAATATGATAATGCCATTATAGAGAAACAATAGCAATATCGGCCATGCAAAATATTGTTCCAGTTTATAGACCAATAACCAAATTTCTATTAAGCTAGCTTGATTTTGCTTTAAAGTTTTCCAAAAATACCATTCCAAAGGTTTTTTCCTTGCTGTTGTATTAGTGACTTTTTCTTTGAGGCATCTCAAGCTTTTCAACAACATTGACAAATATTCATAAATTAATTGTACATAACTTCCAAATTCTAGAAATTTAATTTGTATAGTCATCAAGAAAATAACAGCTAGTAATTTATTCTTCAATTCAAGATCTCCGCCTAAAAGCATGCTATTGAAATATATTAAGAATGACACCGAAAGAAATAAACCTGGAGCGGTGGTCATCATCAGGCGTCTTTTTAAAGCTTGTTCCTTAAGAATGGCCGGGCACATTGTCAACATTTTCAGTTCCAATTTTCTAATACTTAGCAAAATTTCGCAAAGCTTGTGACAACAACAGCAACTTTTAAATTCAAATAATAACTGCAGACCAGCCATGGCGACGTTTTGTATATAGGTAACGTATTCGGTCATAACGTCCAAATTATATCGAAGAGCGGCTTTTTTGACAATATAATTATGCCTGTGAGCAGCCCATATAGCAGCCGCTAGGAGTATAAGAGAATACATGATGTATGTTATTAAGACAAAGTAATATTTAACTCCCTTATGTGAACGATATATTAAAAATGGTGGTAAATTCAAACCAAACACCGAAAATATGCATTGATAAATTCTCAATTCTTTCAGCAAAATACTATCATCTAAACTTCCGTCCATGGGAGGTGCTAGTTTATAAAGAAGTCTAGAAACTTACTATTCAGTTATAATTGCAGTCAACAATTATTTGTGACTACATGTTAGCAAAAGATTTTGAATTTGATAAAGGACAGCAAATTAATTGATTAATTAATTTGTGATCAATATTAATTAGCTAAAAGTTGCTTAGTTCTGTTCTAGTTCTAGTTCTGTTCTAGTTCTGTTCTAGTTCTGTTCTAGTTCTAGTTCTGTTCTAGTTCTGTTCTAGTTTTGTTCTAGTTTTGTTCTAGTTCTGATCTAGTTCTGTTCTAGTTCTGTTCTAGTTTTGTTCTAGTTTTGTTCTAGTTCTGGTCTAGTTCTGTTTTAGTTCTGTTCTAGTTCTGTTCTAGTTCTGTTCTAGTTCTATTCTAGTTCTGTTCTAGTTCTGTTGTAGTTCTGTTCTAGTTATGTTCTAGTTCTGTTCCAGTTTGTTTCTAGTTTTGTTCTAGTTCTGTTCTAGTTTTGTTCCAGTTTTGTTCTAGTTCTGTTCTAGTTCAGTTCTAGTTCTGTTCTAGTTCTGTCCTAGTTCTGTGCTAGTTCTGTGCTAGTTCTGTTCTAGTTCTTTTCTAGTTCTGTTTTTGTTTTAGTTCTATTCTAGTTCTGTTCTGGTTCTGATCTAGTTATGTTCTGTTCTAGTTCTGTGTTATGTTCTTGTTCTACTGTTGTTCTCTTTTAGTTCTGCTCTGCTCTAGTTTTAATCTGTTCTCGTTCTGTTCTAGCTCTGTTATGGTTCTGTTCTAGTTCTGTTCCAGTTCTGTTCTAGTTTTGTTCTAGTTCTGTTCTAGTTCGGTTCTAGTTCTGTTCTAGTTCTAGTTCTGTTCTAGTTCTGTTCTAGTCTGTTCTAGTTCTGTTCTAGTTCTGTTCTAGTTCTGTTCTAGTTCTGTTCTAGTTCTGTTCTAGTTCTGTTCTAGTTCTGTTCGAGTTCTGTTCGAGTTCTGTTCTAGTTCTGTTCTAGTTCTGTTCTAGTTCTAGTTCTGTTCTAGTTCTGTTCTAGTTCTGTTCTAGTTCTGTTCTAGTTCTGTTCTAGTTCTCTTCTAGTTCTCTTCTAGTTCTGTTCTAGTTCTGTTATAGTTCTGTTCTAGTTCTGTTCTAGTTCTGTTCTAGTTCTGTTCTAGTTCTGTTCTAGTTCTGTTCTAGTTCTGTTCTAGTTCTGTTCTAGTTCTGTTCTAGTTCTGTTCTAGTTCTGTTCTAGTTCTTTTCTAGTTCTGTTCTATTTCTGTTCTAGTTCTGTTCTAGTTCTGTTCTAGTTCTGTTCTAGTTCTGTTCTAGTTCTGTTCTAGTTCTGTTCTAGTTCTGTTCTAGTTCTGTTCTAGTTCTGTTCTAGCTCTGTTCTAGTTCTGTTTTAGTTCTGTTCTAGTTCTGTTCTAGTTCTATTCTAGTTCTGTTCTAGTTCTGTTCTAGTTGTGTCCTAGTTCTGTTCTAGTTCTGTTCTAGTTTTGTTCTAGTTCTGTTCTAGTTCTGTTCTAGTTCTGTTCTAGTTCTGTTCTAGTTCTGTTCTAGTTCTGTTCTATTTCTAGTTCTGTTCTAGTTCTGTTCTAGTTCTGTTCTAGTTCTGTTCTAGTTCTGTTCTAGTTCTGTTCTAGTTCTGTTCTAGTTCTGTTCTAGTTCTGTTCTAGTTCTGTTCTAGTTCTGTCTAGTTCTAGTTCTAGTTCTGTTCTAGTTCTGTTCTAGTTCTGTTCTAGTTCTGTTCTAGTTCTGTTCTAGTTCTGTTCTAGTTCTGTTCTAGTTCTGTTCTAGTTCTGTTCTAGTTCTGTTCTAGTTCTGTTCTAGTTCTGTTCTAGTTCTGTTCTAGTTCTGTTCTAGTTCTGTTCTAGTTCTGTTCTAGTTCTGTTCTAGTTCTGTTCTAGTTCTGTTCTAGTTCTGTTCTAGTTCTGTTCTAGTTCTGTTCTAGTTCTGTTCTAGTTCTGTTCTAGTTCTGTTCTAGTTCTGTTCTAGTTCTGTTCTAGTTCTGTTCTAGTTCTGTTCTAGTTCTGTTCTAGTTCTGTTCTAGTTCTGTTCTAGTTCTGTTCTAGTTCTGTTCTAGTTCTGTTCTAGTCTGTTCTAGTTCTGTTCTAGTTCTGTTCTAGTTCTGTTCTAGTTCAGTTCTAGTTCAGTTCTAGTTCAGTTCTAGTTCAGTTCTAGTTCAGTTCTAGTTCTGTTCTAGTTCTGTTCTAGTTCTGTTCTAGTTCTGTTCTAGTTCTGTTCTAGTTCTGTTCGAGTTCTGTTCTAGTTCTGTTCTAGTTCTGTTCTAGTTCTGTTCTAGTTCTGTTCTAGTTCTATTCTAGTTCTGTTCTAGTTCTGTTCTGTTCTAGTTTTGTTCTAGTTCTGTTCTAGTTCTGTTCTAGTTCTGTTCTAGTTCTGTTCTAGTTCTGTTCTAGTTCTGTTCTAGTTCTGTTCTAGTTCTGTTCTAGTTCTGTTCTAGTTCTGTTCTAGTTCTAGTTCTGTTCTAGTTCTGTTCTAGTTCTGTTCTAGTTCTAGTTCAGTTCTAATTCAGTTCTAGCTCAGTTCTAGTTCAGTTCTAGTTCTGTTCTAGTTCTGTTCTAGTTCTGTTCTGTTCTAGTTTTGTTCTAGTTCTGTTCTAGTTTTGTTCTAGTTCTGTTCTAGTTCTGTTCTAGTTATGTTCTAGTTCTGTTCTAGTTCTGTTCTAGTTCTGTTCTAGTTCTGTTCTAGTTCCGTTCTAGTTCTTTTCTAGTTCTGTTCTAGTTGTGTTCTAGTTCTGTTCTAGTTCTATTCTAGTTCTGTTCTAGTTCTGTTCTAGTTCTGTTCTAGTTCTGTTCTAGTTCTGTTCTAGTTCTGTTCTAGTTCTGTTCCAGTTCTGTTCTAGTTCTATTCTAGTTCTTTTCTTGTTGTTTTCTAGTTCTGTTCAAGTTCTGCCCTAGTTCTATACTGTCCTAGTTCTGTTATAGTTCTGTTTTAGTTTTGCTCTAGTTCAGTTCTAATCCAGTTATACTGCATTTCTAGTTTAGTTCTTTTGTTTTTTATTGTGTACATGTTTAATACAATTTTATTTTATTTATTTTTTTTAATTTTATATTGATCTTATTTAATTAATTAATAACGAAATATTTTCTGCTTTCAATTGCAGAAAAGTAAAGAGCACTTTTTCAAATTTTAACATTTTAATTGAATTGATGTATACAATTACCAGCAACATTCTTGTAAAACCACATTTGCATATATAGTAAAACTACTCCCTCAAATATACAATATTTAATGTTATTACCTTTTGAATTTTTTTAATTAACTCAAAAAACTTAACAAGATAAAAAGTAAAACAAAACGAAACTTTAATAAAAATAAACATAAATGTTAAGTAGTTTATTTAAAACTACACTTTAAAAAGAGAGAAACAAAAAATCAGTGTAAGCATAAATGTGGGAAATGTCAGTCAAGTTTAAACTTATTAACCCACTACATCCAACATAATACTTCTGTCATTTATTAACTGTTGCACTTTTCTCTTTTTGATGTAATGAAATTAATACAAAAATACAGAAAAGTAAAAAAATAATGGAATAATGTATTTTTTTTTAATTACATAATATTTAAGTGGTTTGTTGCAAGAAGAATACAAAGGCAACAATATCGTACAAACAAAATGTTGCATGAGTAGGTAAAATTAATTAACATGACTTTTATTTTATTGATGTTTTACGTAGAATACGCGAAAGAATACTGACTGCTCTGCATTTGGTTTTAATATTTGTACAAATTGCTTGAATTGCCCTATTTATTTCATACCCCAAAAATATGCTATATATTTTTGTTTAATTTTGTTTATGCTAATCTGCTATAAATATTTTTAGTTTCAAATTATGCTTCTTTGTTTAGATTCAATAACAATTTAATCTAAAATATTTGTTAATGTTGAATATTTTAATATTGTACAAACTAATATTTCCACGTAATATTATGTTTGTAACCTAATTTAATTGTATTATGAATATTAATATGTATAGCTTATGAATTTATCAGCAATTAAGTGTAGAAATAATGAATAAAACATGTTTTTTTATTCTTTATCACTCCATATTTCTGCAGGGTACATTGGTTTGTCGTTCTGTTTGTAACTATAGACTATAGATTCTAGACTAGTCTAGAGAGATCACACTTCTCTTGTTTTAGCCCAAACCCATAGTTTCCAAGAAAAATGGAATCCATTTTTGGTGGGAAATAAAAGTGATCACAGATTTAACTTGTTTTTGTCCTATCTCTTATAATTACTGAGATAAATTGACTTTTATGTTTTCACTCAAAAAATCCATTTTTGGTGGGAAATAAAAGTGATCACAGATTTCACTTTGTCCTATCTCTTATAGTTACTGAGAAAAATGGACTTTTATGTTTTCACCAAAAAAAAAACATTTTTGGTGGGAAATAAAAGTGATCACAGATTTCACTTGTTTTTGTCTTATGTCTTATAGTATCCAAGATAAAAGGACTTTTATGTTTTCACTCAAAAAATCCATTTTTGGTGGGAAATAAAAGTGATCACAGATTTCACTTGTTTTTGTCCTATCTCTTATAGTTACTGAGATAAATGGACTTTTATGTTTTCACCAAAAAAAAAACATTTTTGGTGGGAAATAAAAGTGATCACAGATTTCACTTGTTTTTGTCTTGTGTCTTATAGTATCCAAGATAAAAGGACTTTTATGTTTTCACTCAAAAAATCCATTTTTGGTGGGAAATAAAAGTGATCACAGATTTCACTTGTTTTTGTCCTATCTCTTATAGTTACTGAGATAAATGGACTTTTATGTTTTCACTCAAAAAATCCATTTTTGGTGAGAAATAAAAGTGATCACAGATTTCACTTGTTTTTGTCCTATCTCTTATAGTTACTGAGAAAAATGGACTTTTTTGTTTTCACTCAAAAAATTCATTTTTGGTGAGAAATAAAAGTGATCACAGATTTCACTTGTTTTTGTCCTATCTCTTATAGTTTCCAAGAAAAATGGACTTTTATGTTTTCACTTAAAAAATCCATTTTTGGTGGGAAATAAAAGTGATCACAGATTTCACTTGTTTTTGTCCTATCTCTTATAGTTACCGAGAAAAATGGACTTTTTTGTTTTCACTCAAAAAATCCATTTTTGGTGGAAAATAAAAGTGATCACAGATTTCACTTGTTTTTGTCCTATCTCTTATAGTTACTGAGAAAAATGGACTTTTATGTTTTCACCCAAAAAGTCCATTTTTGGAGGGAAATAAAAGTGATCACAGATTTCACTTGTTTTTGTCCTATCTCTTATAGTTACTGAGAAAAATGGACTTTTATGTTTTCACCCAAAAAATCCATTTTTGGTGGCAAATAAAAGTGATCACAGATTTCACTTGTTTTTGTCCTATCTCTTATAGTTACTGAGAAAAATGGACTTTTATGTTTTCACCCAAAAAATCCATTTTTGTTTTTGTCCTATCTCTTATAGTTACTGAGATAAATGGACTTTTATGTTTTCACCCAAAAAATCCATTTTTGGTGGGAAACAAAAGTGATCACAGATTTCACTTGTTTTTGTCCTATCTCTTATAGTTACTGAGAAAAATGGACTTTTATGTTTTCACCCAAAAAATCCATTTTTGGTGGCAAATAAAAGTGATCACAGATTTCACTTGTTTTTGTCCTATCTCTTATAGTTACTGAGAAAAATGGACTTTTATGTTTTCACCCAAAAAATCCATTTTTGTTTTTGTCCTATCTCTTATAGTTACTGAGATAAATGGACTTTTATGTTTTCACCCAAAAAATCCATTTTTGGTGGGAAACAAAAGTGATCACAGATTTCACTTTTTTTGTCCTATCTCTTATAGTTACTGAGATAAATGGACTTTTATGTTTTCGCCCAAAAAATCCATTTTTGGAGGGAAATAAAAGTGATCACAGATTTCACTTGTTTTTGTCCTATCTCTTATAGTTACTGAGATAAATGGATTTTTATGTTTTCATTCTAAAAATCCATTTTTGGTGGGAAATAAAAGTGATCACAGATTTCACTTGTTTTTCTCCTATCTCTTATAATTACTGAGAAAAATGGACTTTTATGTTTTCACTTAAAAAATCCATTTTTGGTGGGAAATAAAAGTGATCACAGATTTTGTTTTTGTCCTATCTCTTATAGTTACTGAGAAAAATGGACTTTTATGTTTTCACCCAAAAAATCCATTTTTGTTTTTGTCCTATCTCTTATAGTTACTGAGATAAATGGACTTTTATGTTTTCGCCCAAAAAATCCATTTTTGATGGGAAATAAAAGTGATCACAGATTTCACTTGTTTTTGTCCTATCTCTTATAGTTACTGAGATAAATGGACTTTTATGTTTTCGCCCAAAAAATCCATTTTTGGTGGAAAATAAAAGTGATCACAGATTTCACTTGTTTTTGTCCTATCTCTTATAGTTACTGAGATAAATGGACTTTTATGTTTTCACCCAAAAAATCCATTTTTGGAGGGAAATAAAAGTGATCACAGATTTCACTTGTTTTTGTCCTATCTCTTATAGTTACTGAGAAAAATGGACTTTTATGTTTTCACCCAAAAAATCCATTTTTGGTGACAAATAAAAGTGATCACAGATTTCACTTGTTTTTCTCTTATCTCTTATAGTTACTGAGAAAAATGGACTTTTATGTTTTCACTTAAAAAACCCATTTTTGGTTGCAAATAAAAGTGATCACAGATTTCACTTGTTTTTGTCCTATCTCTTATAATTACTGAGATAAATGGACTTTTATGTTTTCACCCAAAAAATCCATTTTCAGTGGGAAATAAAAGTGATCACAGATTTCACTTGTTTTTGTCCTATCTCTTATAGTTACTGAGATAAATGGACTTTTATGTTTTCACTCAAAAAATCCATTTTTGGTGGGAAATAAAAGTGATCACAGATTTCACTTGTTTTTGTCCTATCTCTTATAGTTACTGAGATAAATGGACTTTTATGTTTTCACCCAAAAAATCCATTTTTGTTGGGAAATAAAAGTGATCACAGATTTCACTTGTTTTTGTCCTATCTCTTATAGTTACTGAGATAAATGGACTTTTATGTTTTCACTTAAAAAATCCATTTTTGGTGAGAAATAAAAGTGATCACAGATTTCACTTGTTTTTGTCCTATCTCTTATAGTTACTGAGATAAATGGACTTTTATGTTTTCACTTAAAAAATCCATTTTTGGTGGGAAATAAAAGTGATCACAGATTTCACTTGTTTTTGTCCTATCTCTTATAGTTTCCAAGAAAAATGGACTTTTATGTTTTCACCCAAAAAATCCATTTTTGGTGGGAAATAAAAGTGATCACAGATTTCACTTGTTTTTGTCCTATCTCTTATAGTTACTGAGAAAAATGGACTTTTATGTTTTCACTTAAAAAATCCATTTTTGGTGGAAAATAAAAGTGATCACAGATTTCACTTGTTTTTGTCCTATCTCTTATAGTTACTGAGAAAAATGGACTTTTATGTTTTCACTTAAAAAATCCATTTTTGGTGGGAAATATAAGTGATCACAGATTTCACTTGTTTTTGTCCTATCTCTTATAGTTACTGAGAAAAATGGACTTTTATGTTTTCACTTAAAAAACCCATTTTTGGTTGCAAATAAAAGTGATCACAGATTTCACTTGTTTTTGTCCTATCTCTTATAATTACTGAGATAAATGGACTTTTATGTTTTCACCCAAAAAATCCATTTTTAGTGGGAAATAAAAGTGATCACAGATTTCAATTGTTTTTGTCCTATCTCTTATAGTTACTGAGAAAAATGGACTTTTATGTTTTCACTCAAAAAATCCATTTTTGGTGGGAAAAAAAGTGATCACAGATTTCACTTGTTTTTATCCTATCTCTTATAGTTTGTTACGCGCCGATTAGATACTCGAATAATAAAAATTGACAATCTATTAAACTTTGAAATAACCGTTCAAAACATTGGTTAAGGGGTATGTAAAAAGATTTCCAGCTAGCTCCATCAAAGGTACGTTGGTCCCAACCCATGTATCTAACGCGTAAGCATATAACATACTCTTCATACCATAGAGTATGCAAAATTTCAAATGAAAAGAACGAGGAATAATATGAAAATAATTCAAAACTGTGTGGCAAGATGGTAAACCACTTAGGGTAAAATTTTCCCTCCCAACTGAATATTATCAGACGCCTATGACAGATCTACTACCCTATAGTTTGCTATCTGTCCCTATATTGACATAATTATTTACTTACATACGCATTTTCATGATGGTTATCTTTCCCTTATAAAAAAATTTCTTTAGTGTTTCATTTTAATATAATTACAAAATTACGCAAAATTTATTTAGCAAAGATAAAAGGGAATATGCGATAAATTCATACATACTTTATATTATATGATCTATACTCAATTATTGTACAGAGCATACTAAAAATTGTAAATATTGATAATTGCTTATTACATTATTATTTCGGACAGAGAAACAATATTGAAACGGACTGACTTATGATAATAATGAGAGTTAAATAAAAGGAATAGAAACAAAATTAAAATATGATCATCACTTACAAAAACATGAATGAGAGCAATTGATGAATGAAATTTACTCCACGTCGATTGATTTGTTGGGCCCAGCAGTCAATGCGTGTTGTTTTTGTTGTTGTTAAATTCTGCCTTTTTGTAAATGAAGATTATGAATGAAAAGTATATGCTAAATTTAGAATACGAGAATCATTAATAAAAAAAAATAGTAAAAGTAAAAGATAATGATACTACGTGGCTTATGTTACACCAGATGTAAAATGTTAGTAATAATATAATAACATTTTTGTAGTTTTTAAAATTTAAGTTACATATAAGTACATTTTGTTAATTTTAATAATTTTATCAGCTTTAAATGAAATTCATTGATAAATTAATATTTTAGAAAATTTATAAGTATGATTTAATTATTTTAGATAGATTCATATAGTTTTAAGTAGATAATTCAAAATTTATAAATGATTATATCTAGAATTTTAAAAATTGTTTGTTGTACTTCTCTTAGATTTAAAAGTTCATAATATTTAACACTTAGTATATTGAAATGGTTTTAATGAGAAATTTAATAATTTATATTATTCTAATTGTTGTAATTTTGTAGATTATTCTAATATTTCATAATAAGCTATTCTTATATTATTATTAGAACTTGTAATGAGATGTTAAGAATTTTAATGGACTACATCCTACTCAACTTTTATATAATGAAAATAGTTAAAACTTTAGAGTTAATAATCAGATTATTTAATGAACATTTCCTAATCAATTTTAGCAAACTATTTGAAATTCCAGTTTAGCTCAGTTTTTAGATAATTGTAGGTTCTATAATTCTAGTATATATTAGATTTTTTTGCAATTAGGAAATTAAGTAATAGTAAATTAGTCTCAATTTTAGGATTTTAGGTTCGATTTAGGTGCATTTTTTTAGTAAATGTTTTAGGTATTTGAATAATTTTATATAGTATGTCTGGTGTAATGTTTTAAATTATTTGGATAGGTTTAAGGAACAAAATGTGGTTAAGACGTTACGTAATCTGGTAGAACCTGTGATGTGTATATCAAGTTTATGATGTAATTATGTGGGTTGATCACATGTCTCGGTCCACGTGTAATTAATGCCCGTTATAACAGACCCTCGTGGCAAAATATGTGAATAGATTGGTGGGGCAGAATTCCAGAAAGGTGTTCTTGAACTGCGCTGAATTTGCGCAGAATACTACCATGTGGTTAATGGATCTTAAAGGAAACAAATTGCCAAGTTGGGTGAGAAGCCTCTTGGTACAAATGGGACAATTTTCTTACCTTCTTAAATTAATCGTGGATTTGTATAATTTTTTTTTTTCTCTAGTTATTAAAAATTCACCAGTTTTCAACGATTCTAGCGTTAATGGAGCAAATTGTCCAAGTTATATAATTTTGGTCACTTTTGATTTCACAATTAATAAAATTCAGTTTCACTTTGAAAGACGTTTAAAGTTCCGATTAAGGTTCTTTACTTTAATGAGATCACTATAAGAATGAACAGAGATTAAAATTTGCATAATGTGGTATGCTGTAAAATGAATTACGCAGCAGAATTATTGAATTTTACAAGGAGAATTAAAAGGCATTGGAAATACCAATTAATAACTTAATGCAAAAAAAAAAGACAAAAAGTGTATGCAAATTTTTAAATCTTTTTCCTATGTTGATCATTCCACAATTATACGCACATACATAGTGGGTACGTGTATGTAGATATGTAATTTGCTTTCGTTACTCTCTTTACTGGTTTTGATTTTTTTCTAGCATGATAGATATAAAATAAACAACTAAGAAGGGTACCTAAGTTAAATATGTGAATTCTAAGTAAAATAGGAATATGCATACAAACTATGATTAGATATTGAAATTCTAAAATATTTCGGAAAAATATTTTCCTAAAAAAAATGATTTAAATGTCGAATAAGATATTAGTTTTAAAGATTCTGTGTATATTCATAAAAAAAAAGTAAGAAAATTTTCAGCAAATCATATATGTTTATCATTTTCAAAAAACCACAAATTTCGTAACAAAAACCGTATCAAGTTACCGAGAAAATTGGTTACTGAGATAAATGGACTTTTATGTTTTCACCCAAAAAATCCATTTTTGGAGGGAAATAAAAGTGATCACAGATTTCACTTGTTTTTGTCCTATCTCTTATAGTTACTGAGAAAAATGGACTTTTAAGTTTTCACTTAAAAAATCCATTTTTGGTGGGAAATAAAAGTGATCACAGATTTCACTTGTTTTTGTCCTATCTCTTATAGTTACTGAGAAAAATGGACTTTTATGTTTTCACTTAAAAAATCCATTTTTGGTGGGAAATAAAAGTGATCACAGATTTCACTTGTTTTTGTCCTATCTCTTATAGTTACTGAGAAAAATGGACTTTTATGTTTTCACCCAAAAAATCAACTTTTGGTGAGTAATAAAAGTGATCACAGATTTCACTTGTTTTTGTCCTATCTCTTATAGTTACCGAGAAAAACGGACTTTTATGTTTTCACCCAAAAAATCCATTTTTGGTGGAAAAAAAAAAGTGATCACAGATTTCACTTGTTTTTGTCCTATCTCTTATAGTTACTGAGATAAATGGACTTTTATGTTTTCACTCAAAAAATCCATTTTTGGTGGGAAATAACAGTGATCACAGATTTCACTTGTTTTTGTCCTATCTCTTATAGTTACTGAGATAAATGGACTTTTATGTTTTCACCCAAAAAAATCCATTTTTGGAGGGAAATAAAAGTGATCACAGATTTCACTTGTTTTTGTCCTATCTCTTATAGTTACTGAGAAAAATGGACTTTTATGTTTTCACCCAAAAAATCCATTTTTGGTGGGAAATAAAAGTGATCACAGATTTCACTTGTTTTTGTCCCATCTCTTATAGTTACTGAGATAAATGGACTTTTATGTTTTCACCCAAAAAATCCATTTTTGGTGGGAAATAAAAGTGATCACAGATTTCACTTGTTTTTGGCCTATCTCTTATAATTACTGAGACAAATGGACTTTTATGTTTTCACTCAAAAAATCCATTTTTGGTGAGAAATAAAAGTGATCACAGATTTCACTTGTTTTTGTCCTATCTCTTATAGTTACTGAGATAAATGTCCTTTTATGTTTTCACCCAAAAAATCCATTTTTGGTGGGAAATAAAAGTGATCACAGATTTCACTTGTTTTTGTCCTATCTCTTATAGTTACTGAGAAAAATGGACTTTTATGTTTTCACCCAAAAAATCAATTTTTGGTGGGAAATAAAAGTGATCACAGATTTCCCTTGTTTTTGTCCTATCTCTTATAGTTACTGAGATTTTCACTCAAAAAATCCATTTTTGGTGAGAAATAAAAGTGATCACAGATTTCCCTTGTTTTTGTCCTATCTCTTATAGTTACAGAGAAAAATGGACTTTTATGTTTTCACCCAAAAAATCCATTTTTGGTGGAAAAAAAAAGTGATCACAGATTTCACTTGTTTGGACTTTTATGTTTTCACCCAAAAAATCCATTTTTGGTGGGAAATAAAAGTGATCACAGATTTCACTTGTTTTTGTCCTATCTCTTATAGTTACTGAGAAAAATGGACTTTTATGTTTTCACCTAAAAAATCCATTTTTGGTGAGAAATAAAAGTGATCACAGATTTCACTTGTTTTTGTCCTATCTCTTATAGTTTCCAAGAAAAATGGACTTTTATGTTTTCACTCAAAAAATCCATTTTTTGTGGGAAATAAAAGTGATCACAGATTTCACTTGTTTTTGGCCTAGCTCTTATAGTTACTGAGAAAAATGGACTTTTATGTTTTCACTCAAAAAATTCATTTTTGGTGGGAAATAAAAGTGATCACAGATTTCACTTGTTTATGTCCTATCTCTTATAGTTTCCAAGAAAAATGGACTTTTATGTTTTCACTCAAAAAATCAACTTTTGGTGAGAAATAAAAGTGATCACAGATTTCACTTGTTTTTGTCCTATCTCTTATAGTTTCCAAGAAAAATGGACTTTTATGTTTTCACTCAAAAAATCAACTTTTGGTGAGAAATAAAAGTGATCACAGATTTCACTTGTTTTTGTCCTATCTCTTATAGTTTCCAAGAAAAATGGACTTTTATGTTTTCACTCAAAAAATCCATTTTTGGTGGGAAATAAAAGTGATCACAGATTTCACTTGTTTTTGTCCTATCTCTTATAGTTACTGAGAAAAATGGACTTTTATGTTTTCACTCAAAAAATCCATTTTTGGTGAGAAATAAAAGTGATCACAGATTTCACTTGTTTTTGTCCTATCTCTTATAGTTACTGAGAAAAATGGACTTTTATGTTTTCACTCAAAAAATCCATTTTTGGTGAGAAATAAAAGTGATCACAGATTTCTCTTGTTTTTGTCCTATCTCTTATAGTTACTGAGATAAATGGACTTTTATGTTTTCACCCAAAAAATCCATTTTTAGTGGGAAATAAAAGTGATCACAGATTTCACTTGTTTTTGTCCTATCTCTTATAGTTACCGAGAAAAATGGACTTTTATGTTTTCACTCAAAAAATCCATTTTTGGTGGGAAATAAAAGTGATCACAGATTTCATTTGTTTTTGTCCTATCTCTTATAGTTACTGAGATAAATGGACTTTTATGTTTTCACCCAAAAAATCCATTTTTAGTGGGAAATAAAAGTGATCACAGATTTCACTTGTTTTTGTCCTATCTCTTATAGTTTCCAAGAAAAATGGACTTTTATGTTTTCACCCAAAAAATCCATTTTTGGTGGGAA
Source organism: Lucilia sericata (assembly GCF_015586225.1). NCBI lineage: Eukaryota > Metazoa > Arthropoda > Insecta > Diptera > Calliphoridae > Lucilia > Lucilia sericata. The sequence goes on from NW_023994251.1 coordinate 155,909, forward strand.
ATAAAAGTGATCACAGATTTCATTTGTTTTTGTCCTATCTCTTATAGTTACCGAGAAAAATGGACTTTTATGTTTTCACTCAAAAAATCCATTTTTGGTGAGAAATAAAAGTGATCACAGATTTCACTTGTTTTTGTCCTATCTCTTATAGTTTCCAAGAAAAATGGACTTTTATGTTTTCACCCAAAAAATCCATTTTTGGTGGGAAATAAAAGTGATCACAGATTTCATTTGTTTTTGTCCTATCTCTTATAGTTACTGAGATAAATGGACTTTTATGTTTTCACCCAAAAAATCCATTTTTGGTGGGAAATAAAAGTGATCACAGATTTCACTTGTTTTTGTCCTATCTCTTATAGTTACCGAGAAAAATGGACTTTTATGTTTTCACTCAAAAAAATCCATTTTTAGTGGGAAATAAAAGTGATCACAGATTTCATTTGTTTTTGTCCTATCTCTTATAGTTACCGAGAAAAATGGACTTTTATGTTTTCACTCAAAAAATCAACTTTCGGTGAGAAATAAAAGTGATCACAGATTTCACTTGTTTTGTCCTATCTCTTATAGCTTCCAAGAAAAATGGACTTTTATGTTTTCACTCAAAAAATCAACTTTCGGTGGGAAATAAAAGTGATCACGGATTTCACTTGTTTTTGTCCTATCTCTTATAGTTACTGAGATAAATGGACTTTTATGTTTTCACTCAAAAAATCCATTTTTGGTGGGAAATGAAAGTGATCACAGATTTCACTTGTTTTTGTCCTATCTCTTATAGTTACTGAGATAAATGGACTTTTATGTTTTCACCCAAAAAATCCATTTTTGGTGAGAAATAAAAGTGATCACAGATTTCACTTGTTTTTGTCCTATCTCTTATAGTTACTGAGAAAAATGGACTTTTATGTTTTCACTCAAAAAATCCATTTTTGGTGAGAAATAAAAGTGATCACAGATTTCACTTGTTTTTGTCCTATCTCTTATAGTTACTGAGAAAAATGGACTTTTATGTTTTCACCCAAAAAATCCATTTTTTGTGAGAAATAAAAGTGATCACAGATTTCACTTGTTTTTGTCCTATCTCTTATTGTTACTGAGATAAATGGACTTTTATGTTTTCACCCAAAAAATCCATTTTTGGTGAGAAATAAAAGTGATCACAGATTTCACTTGTTTTTGGCCTATCTCTTATAGTTACTGAGATAAATGGACTTTTATGTTTTCACTCAAAAAATCCATTTTTGGTGGGAAATAAAGGTGATCACAGATTTCACTTGTTTTTGTCCTATCTCTTATTGTTACTGAGATAAATGGACTTTTATGTTTTCACCCAAAAAATCCATTTTTGGTGTGAAATAAAAGTGATCACAGATTTCGCTTGTTTTTGTTTAGCTTTAACTTTTATTTTCATATTCTTGTTTTTAAATTCATAACCTTTTTCCTTATATTCCCCATTTTGTTATATCAACAAGCATTATTTTTTAGTTATTTCCATAATTATCATAATTTGTGTTATTTTTCTATTTTTATTCAGTTCTCTTTATTTCATTTTTACGGTTATTCTGGCTCCTAGACTCTGAATGCATTGGCATATTTGTCCCTTAGCCATATTATGGAAAAAATGCAAATTTTAGCAATTTGTAACGTAATGATACTTAATATTATTACCAAACAATGACCACTTTTATTATTGTCATAATAATGGTTTCAGGGGCAATTTGTAAACATTTTTTTATTTTTGACTGCAATCTTTATTAGGTTTTGTTTTTAATGAGGCCTTCTTGTCATGTAGAAATTCGTAATATTTTTAACATTACCGTTAAAGAAGAATTTTGCAGAAATGCTCTAAATAATTTCTGTTGAATTCTGTTAAGCGCTTTAACACTCAACACCACATTATTTGGATGGGGTTCCTTTCACTTCTATATAAAATACTTATTGTAATGTTTAACACTTATCTGAGAACAATTTAATCACAATGTTTCTTAATAATAAATGAAAACATGAAGAAAACCCTTTTACATACTTAAAGGATTAAAAATTCGCACATAACTTAATGACTTGATGCATTCATTAACCTTGTATTAAGGTTCAAGGTAAAATTATCATTTATATAGAAAAAGGATAAACATACTCAATAAAGTAAAACACTATACAAAAGCTTTATGTTTATAAAGGAATTTTGCAATATATAAAGCATATCTCTAGGTGTCTTTAGCTGTTTTTTTTTTAACTTCTCTATTTCTATCTTAATCATGTGCACTTAGTCTGACATTGAGTTTCTATAGAGTCTATGTTTGCAATCAACCAAAAAGATATCTTTCAAAGAAATTGAATTCAGTTACAATTATATTTAGCTACCAGACTGATATATGATGACATTGCTGATACAGTTCAAGGTAATGAACTTGAAATGCAGATAGAACTCATGTAAACCTTTAAGTGTGTGTGAATTTAAAAATAACAGAAATTAAAGCAGCTTTGAGGCGGCAACAAGTGGTTGTTGGATTGGATATTGTCTATAGTCTAATCAATTGTCTAGTCTATAGTCTAGGTCTATAGTCTAGTCTATAGTCCTAGTCTATAGTCTAGTCTATAGTCTAGTCTATTAGTCTAGTCTATAGTCTAGTCTATAGTCTAGTCTATAGTCTAGTCTATGTCTAGTCTATAGTCTAGTCTATAGTCTAGTCTATAGTCTAGTCTATAGTCTAGTCTATAGTCTAGGCTATAGTCCTAGTCTATAGTCTAGTCTATCTAGTCTAGTCTATAGTCTAGTCTATAGTCAGTCTATAGTCTAGTCTATAGTCTAGTCTATAGTCTAGTCTATAGTCTAGTCTAGTCTAGTCTCTAGTCTATAGTCTAGTCTATAGTCTAGTCTATTAGTCTATAGTCTATAGTTAGTCTAGTCTAGTCTATAGTCTAGTCTATAGTCTAGTCTATAGTCTAGTCTATAGTCTAGTCTATAGTCTAGTCTATAGTCGTCATAGTCTAGTCTATAGTCTAGTCTATCGTCTAGATAGTCTAGTCTATAGTCTAGTCTATAGTCTAGTCTATAGTCTAGTCTATAGTCTAGTCTATAGTCTAGTCTATAGTCTAGTCTATAGTCTAGTCTATAGTCTAGTCTATAGTCTAGTCTATAGTCTAGTCTATAGTCTAGTCTATAGTCTAGTCTATAGTCTAGTCTATAGTCTAGTCTAGTCGTCTAGCATTGTCTAGTGTAGAGTCTAGTCTATTGTCTTATTCTAGTCTTTAGACTAGTCTATTGTCTATAGTCTAGTCTATTCTATAGTAGTCTAGTCTGTAGTGTAGTATAGTCTAGTCTATAGTGACGTCTACAGTTTAGTCTATAGTCTAACATACAAACTAACTCTTCAAATATTGGTTCAAACATATGTCTTTAACTAATAAATCATACTTTCTTGAATATAAAGCATATGTTAAGGCGTCAAAATTATATAAAAACCAAAGCATATATTTGCTCTCTTATAAATATTTAAAAAGAGCATAACTGTCAACAGCCTTATGCTTTATATTTTCCCTTTTTGTGGTTTTCATCGGTTTTCTTTTTATTTAATTTTTATTCATACTTCAACATTTTAACAGTGTGTTTACTGTTGTAGAATATATTCATTTGTATTTAGACTTGAAGAAAATGTGTTAAGCATAACTTTTAGGCTAAATGCCAAAATATCAATCAGCATTAGGAGCCAAAAAAAATGTTTAAATTTAAGTAAAAAAATATTATATTTAATGTTTATTACCATTTACTGTTACTGGTTTTGTCTTAGTTTTTCTTAAAAGAATATTCGATGTTTTTGCATGGATGAATTGGATTGACTTGGGATAGCTAGATATAGTATTTAGGGTTTTTGTTGCTATACATGTAAGTTTCTAGTACGACATACGTTTTTATAAAATACTTGTCAAATAATTTTTGTAACTGTAACATTTTTGTCATTCCAAAGTCAACAACTTTGTAAAATTATTTACTGTTTGACTTTTTGTAAACTAGTAACAGTTGCTCTCTTTTGTCTTGGCAAATGTTTTACAACTTTTCTAGTATAAAGACATTTTTTTTCTAATAATTTTTCGCATTTTTTTAATGAGCTTGAAAATAGTTAGAGTTTTGCGCTGTAATGAAAACTTTTTTGCAAATATTTTATTATTTAGTAAACTTTTATTTTGGAATAGAAACAATGTTGTTTTGTGTAAAAAAAATTTAAAAAAGGGGAGAACTTAAGATGAGCGAATGTTGGTTTATATTATAAAAGTTAAGACAGAATTAGGCAAAATAGGAGAGATTTTAAAGGAGAAATTAATAGAAAGTTTTGATGACATGAATTTGAAGGGTGTTGTAATGATGAAGTAACATTGGAGTGTTAAGTTAGTAAAATGTTTGTTATGTGTGAGAACAACAAGTGATCTGATGTGTATTTTATCTGACACTTTTATGACAAGATTATGATTACTCATCAATTTCAAAAATGTATAATTGTGCAAGTTTTTTTTTAATTAAAACGAATTTTAAAACAATTTTTAACATTATTTTAAAACAACAAAACTCTTTGTGCTGAAAAAAACTTAAATTTTATAATTAAAAGAATATTATCGAAATCTTTTATCTGTCGAAAATTGAAGCCCTAAATGTTTACTAAATATTGTTGTTTAAATTAGCCCGCTAGCTGTTATAGTTTGAAAGTTATTAATAAATTTCTAAAATTACTCCACAATTAATATTAATCATACGTCCCATAGTACGTATGAGTACAAAAAATGGTTTAATATAAATAACTCAAAAACTACTAATGGAATTTTAATGCAATGTAGGGGAAAATTGTAGAGTAGAAACTAAGGTTTTATGAAATCGTAACTATTTATTAAGAACTTAAATATATAGCGAGCTATTGTATGGTGAAGTGGAATATTTGTATATCCATTTCACTACTTTTACTTTTTTTATGATTTTAATATGATTTTATAATAATTTTAGCTGAAACTAAACATTCACATAATTACATGAATTATTCTGAATTTTTTTCTATTACATTTAAAACTAGGTAGAAAGCATAATTAACAGCAATTCTGTTTTAGTTGAAAATGCTGTAGGAAAAAAATTCAAATATGATTTGTTTAAACAAGAAATGTATATGTAAGCATATAAAAGAAATGTAAGCAAAAAAAAGGGAAATTGTAAAAATTTCTGCATAATTTTAGGGGTTGTATAAAAATTATTATTATGCTGATGAATGCTTAAGTTATATTCGTTATCATAATTAAATGAAATCAGGTTATATTTAGTATAAATTATATAAAAATTGTTAAACATTAACATATTTTAGGTTAAAGCTAAACAATAAGCCAAATTGTTAGCATAAACAAAGGCAAACAAATATATGTAGCATACTTTTAAGATTAGAAATAAATGGTTGATAAAATTCAATGCAAATATAACAAATCTGAAAGATTACATAACGCAATGTTATATTCAAGTCGGACATGTTTGGGGTTTCTCCTACTTCTCTTATCTTACCTTACACCTACTCTTAATTTTTATTACCGGAATTTAAATAACAAATGTTATGCATACTTCATATTATTACCAACGCAATACATTTAAAGTCGCAAAATATTTGCTACTATTAATTACATAACTTCAAAAGCTTAAAAAGTTATAATTAATTTTATTAAACATATTTTTTAAGCCATTTAATATCTACATATATGTGTATTTAATTGTTGGTTTCTGATTTTTTTGTACAATGAAACATTTGTTTGTTTGATTGTATTTTAACAAAAAATGTTGTTTTTTTATAAAAATAATTTCATTACTTTTATCAATAGTGATTATTAACATTGAATGCGTTAAAATTACTTTAGTATTTAATACGATAAAAAAGCGTCATTCAATAAGCAGATTTGTAATCCGATTGTTATGTGCTAGGCAGGAGAAAAATCAGACAATTGTAAATAAACGATCAAATATAGGCTACACTAGACTATAGACTAAAATATGAACTAGACTATAGGCTATACTATAGAATAGACTATAGACAAAAATATAGACTAGACTATAGACATGACTATACTATAAACGAGAATATAGACTAAACTATAAACTAGACTATAGACTAGACTATAAACTAGATTATAGGCCGGATAACATTTTCCCGGTACTCTTACAGATGGAGGCGGGACTGGTTTCCGTACATCTGTCTCAGATATTCACTGCATGCTTAAAATTCACATATATCCCCATTAAATGGCTGGATGCAAGGGTAATATTTATATCTAAACCAGGGAAACCTAGCTATTCGACACCTAAGTCTTATAGACCGATAAGTCTTACGTCCTTCCTACTTAAAGCCTTGGAACGGATAGTCGATAGTATGGTTAAAGGCAGTATACCCGACAAAGACCTAAAATTTAAGCAGCATACTTATGTAAAGGGACGATCGGTGGAAACCGCTTTAAACGAAGTCGTACACTACATAGGTCCATCCTTTGATAGCAAACTATATACACTGGCGGTATGCATTGACATTGAAGGCGCCTTCAATAACGTGCACACTGATACTCTTATCCAATCCCTAGACCAGTTTTATGTTGACCGGGTGCTCCGTAACTGGATCAACCACATGCTAAGGAACGGATGGACAAGCTGCGAGATGTACGATATAACTATCAGGAAAAAGGTATTTCGCGGTATACCACAAGGTGGCATTTTGTCACGAATGTAATAGCTTTAAAGGTAGACTAGACTATAGACTAGACTATAGACTAGATTATAGACTAGACTATAGACTAGACTATAGACTAGACTATAGACTAGACTATAGACTAGACTATAGACTAGACTATAGACTAGACTATAGACTAGACTATAGACTAGACTATAGACTAGACTATAGACTAGACTATAGACTAGACTATAGACTAGACTATAGACTAGACTATAGACTAGACTATAGACTAGACTATAGACTAGACTATAGACTAGACTATAGACAAGACTATAGACTAGAATTATAGACTAGACTATAGACTAGACTATAGACAAGACTATAGACTAGAATTATAGACTAGACTATAGACTAGACTATAGACTAGACTATAGACTAGACTATAGACTAGACTATAGACTAGACTATAGACTAGACTATAGACTAGGCTATAGACTAGACTATATACTAGACTATATACTAGACTATAGACTAGACTATAGACTAGACTAGACTAGACTATAGACTAGACTATAGACTAGACTATAGACTAGACTATAGACTAGACTATAGACTAGACTATAGACTAGACTATAGACTAGACTATAGACTAGACTATAGACTAGACTATAGACTAGACTATAGACTAGACTATAGACTAGACTATAGACTAGACTATAGACTAGACTATAGACTAGACTATAGACTAGACTATAGACTAGACTATAGACTAGACTATAGACTAGACTATAGACTAGACTATAGACTAGACTATAGACTAGACTATAGACTAGACTATAGACTAGACTATAGACTAGACTATAGACTAGACTATAGACTAGACTATAGACTAGACTATAGACTAGACTATAGACTAGACTATAGACTAGACTATAGACTAGACTATAGACTAGACTATAGACTAGACTATAGACTAGACTATAGACTAGACTATAGACTAGACTATAGCTTAGACTATAGACTAGACTATAGACTAGGCTATAGACTAGACTATATACTAGACTATATACTAGACTATAGACTAACTATAGACTAGACTATAGACTAGACTATAGACTAGACTATAGACTAGACTATATACTAGACTATAGACTAGACTATAGACTAGACTAGACTATAGACTAGACTATAGTTTAGACTATAGACTAGACTATAGTTTAGACTATAGACTAGACTATAGTTTAGACTATAGACTAGACTATAGTTTAGACTATAGACTAAACTATAGAATATACTGTAGACTAGACTGTAGACTAGAATATAGACTAGAGTATATGCTTGACTAGACTGTAGACTAGAATATAAACCCGACTATAAACTAGACTTTATATTAGTTTCTAGACTAGACCATAGGCCATAAATATCAATTAGCGTACCTATGGTAGCGATGAATATTAATACAGTTTGTTAAATATCTTTTGCATCCTACATTTTTAGCAACTTTTAAATGAATTAAAACGAAAAGCAATACAAAAGAAAAACGTTAAAAAAAGCCAACGACAAACAGCAACAAAATAAAATTAATTAATTTTACTTACTCATGCATCATTTTGTCGGACATGCTTCTTGTATGTATTTGTATTATATACATATCTGCACTTGATACATATTTCACTATATATTTAATAGTTAATAGCGCAACAGTTAATAAAAGACAGATGTAAACTACTAGGTTTCGATGGGTTAAAAAGTTTAAACTGACTGACTGACATTTCCACATTTTTACTTATCCTGGCTTTTTGATTTTTTTTCTCTTTAGAGAGTTGTTTAAAGAAAACTGCTTAACTTATATGTTTTTTTATTTATAAATGAGTTGAGTTCATTTTTTATTTTTCACAATTTTTTTTTTCAAGTTAATTAAAAAAATAAATCAGCAAAAGGTAATAATATTATTTATTGAATATTTACTGGAAATTTTTTTATTATATTTGTAAATTTTTATATGCAATTGCTGGTAATTGTATATATCAATTCAATTAAAATGTTGAAATTGTAAAAAAATTAAAGTACACTTTACGTTTTTTTTGTTAGCGATTGCATAAAATATTTGTTTATTAATTAATTGTATAAAATCAATATAAATTTGTAAAGAATTGTAAATATTTTTGTAAAAATATATTGAAGTCTGTTGATAGGCAACACTTATTCATTTAAGTAAAGCCCTTAAAGTAGGCAACATATTATAATTTACATTAATTTATACTATAGTTTTCTTTGGATTTCCCTATATTATAGAAGATAACGATCAGGACATTTTAAGATCTTGGAGATAATTGTTTCGTTTGTCCTGTATTCCTTTATACTTGAGATGTTGCTATTTGTCTTCAATTATCATAAATCTGTAATAATGGAGATATACTTTCTTTTAGCATATAATTATTTTTCTCACAGTAAACCTGTCTAGAATAGAGCAACTTTTCTCAGAGAAAAAATATCTTGAATATAGGAAATTTTCTCAGAGAAAATTTGTCTTGAATAGATGAACTTTACTCCGGCGAAAGTTTTCTAGAAGAGATCAACTTTCATCCTAGAACAGAGATCAACTTTTCTCTGAGAATAGATTATCTTTTCTTAGAGAAAAGTTGTCTAGAATAGATCAACTTTTCTTAGAGAAAAGTTATCTAGAATAGATCAACTTTCCTTAGAGAAACGTTGTCTAGAATATATCAACTTTTAATAGAGAACTTTCTAGAATATATCAATTTCTCTCAGAGAAAAGCTTTCTAGATTCCTAAGAGAAATTTTTTCTAGAAGAGATCAACTTTTCTCAGAGAAAAGTTTTCTAGAAGATATTAGATTTCCTGATAGAAAAGTTTTCTAGAAGAGATCACCTTTTCTCTGAAAATAAATCAACTTTCCTTAGAGAAAAGTTTTCTAGAAGAGATCAACTTTTCTCAGAGAAAGGTTTTCTAAAAGTGGTCAACTTTTCTCAGCGAAAAGTTTTCTTGAATAGATCAGTTTTTTCCGGATAAAAGATTTCTAGAACAGATCAGCTTTTCTCACAAAAAAGTTTTCTAGAACAGATCAGCCTTTCCCAGACAAAAGTTTTCTAGAAGAGAACAGCTTTTCTTAGAGACATGTTTTTTGGAACATATCAGTTATTCTCAGAGAAAAGTTCTCTACAACAGATCAGCTTTTCTCAGAGAAAAGTTGTATGGAAGAGATTAACTTTTCTAAGAGCAAAATTGCGTGGAATTGTTCAACATTTATTTTACCTAATCAGATGAAAAAACAAAAACTTTTCCATAAACACAATTAATTAAAATTTTTTTACAACTTTGTGGTTTTCAGCTAATTTTATATATTTGCATATTTGAAACATAACACTGCAGTGTCATGAATCATTATTGATTATTTATATTATTTTCATAATAATTTTAAAATATGACAACAAATAAACCACAATAAATGATAATTAATAAGTTTTTTTTTCATATAAAAGGATTTATTTCATTTCTATAAATTACTATTTTTGATGGTTTATTACAATAAAACAATTGCATATAAAAATAACACAATTATAGTTGACACTTAATTATGGTTGATTAAAGTAAGTGAAATTCAGTTTGTGATAAAAAAAAACTCGAAACACACACTATGGACAAAATAAATTTTCATTGATATTTATTATGAAAATAGACAATAGAAAGTGTTAAAACTAAATGCCATAAACAAAAATGTTTAAATAAATTACTAATAATATATGTATGATATTTTATGTAATAGAGCAATACCTCAATAATAAACCACATATTTGTCTAATTAATTATTGAAAGTATAATTTTGAAAAATAATTGCTTTATGACTATATTATTTGATTAATTATTATTAAAAGCTGTATTTAACAGTTATTATTTATTATAATGAATTTAAAGTTCTATAAAGAATATAAAGAATAAAACATATTTATAAGGTTAGTTATAATTAATATCAAGTATACGTACTGTGTACATAAAAGTTTAGTTTTTAGAGAAAAAGCTTCCAAATTGTAAAAATTCTCAAAATAACACATGTTACTAAAAACACTGGCTGCTGGTGAAGTACAATTTTTAACACTTTATTCATTTATAGCCACAGGCCATACAGTTTAAACATTTTTAACAATAACCTCTTTATAACAAGTGGCATCTAGTGGTACAGGCGGGTGTATCACACTTGAGGCAACTTCGGTTTGAACTAAAAAATATTTATTTTTTATTTAGTTTTATATGTGAACAACTGCGAGATAGAATTCATTTTTGAATTCTGTTGGTGATTTTCTTAAACAAATTTTATGAACAAATTTACTCAGATCAGTCTATTAATTAATCTATAGAATGGTCTATAGATCAATCTATAGACTGGTCTATAGATCAACCTATAGACTGGTCTATAGATCAATCTATAGATCAGTCTATGAACTAATCTATAGGCTGGTCTATAGATCAATCTATAGGCTGGTCTATAGATCAATCTATAGGCTGGTCTATAGATCAATCTATAGACTGGTCTATAGATCAATCTATAGACTGGTCTATAGATCAATCTATAGACTGGTCTATAGATCAATCTATAGACTGGTCTATAGATCAATCTATAGACTGGTCTATAGATCAACCTATAGACTGGTCTATAGATCAATCTATAGACTGGTCTATAGATCAATCTATAGACTGGTCTATAGATCAATCTATAGACTGGTCTATAGATCAATCTATAGACTGTTTTATAGATCAATGTATAGACTGGTCTATAGATCAATCTATAGACTGGTCTATAGATCAATCTATAGACTGGTCTATAGATCAATCTATAGACTGGTCTATAGATCAATCTATAGACTGGTCTATAGATCAATCTATAGACTGGTCTATAGATCAATCTATAGACTGGTCTATAGATCAATCTATAGACTGGTCTATAGATCAATCTATAGACTGGTCTATAGATCCATCTATAGACTGGTCTATAGATCTATCTATAGACTGGTCTATAGATCTATTTATAGACTGGTCTATTGATCTATCTATAGACTGGTCTATAGATCTATCTATAGACTGGTCTATAGATCAATCTATAGACTGGTCTATAGATCAGTCTATAGACTGGTCTATAGATCAATCTATAGACTGGTCTATAGATCAATCTATATACTGGTCTATAGATCAATCTATAGACTGGTCTATAGATCAATCTATATACTGGTCTATAGATCAATCTATAGACTGGTCTACAGATCAATCTGTAGACTGGTCTATAGATCAATATATAGACTGGTCTATAGATCAATCTATAGACTGGTCTATGATCTATCTGTAGACTGGTCTATGATCAATCTGTGGACTGGTCTATTCATCAATCCGTAGATTGATTATAGACTGGTCTATAGATCAATCTATAGACTGAACTATAGATCAATCTATAGACTAGTCTATAGATCAATCTATAGACTGGTCTATAGATCAATCTATATACTGGTCTATAGATCAATCTATAGACTGGTCTATAGATCAATCTATATACTGGTCTATAGATCAATCTATATACTGGTCTATAGATCAATCTATAGACTGGTCTATAGATCAATCTATATACTGGTCTATAGATCAATCTATAGACTGGTCTATAGATCAATCTATATACTGGTCTATAGATCAATCTATAGACTGGTCTATAGATCAATCTATATACTGGTCTATAGATCAATCTATAGACTGGTCTATAGATCAATATATAGACTGGTCTATAGATCAATCTATAGACTGGTCTATAGATCAATCTATATACTGGTCTATAGATCAATCTATATACTGGTCTATAGATCAATCTATAGACTGGTCTATAGATCAATCTATATACTGGTCTATAGATCAATCTATAGACTGGTCTATAGATCAATCTATATACTGGTCTATAGATCAATCTATAGACTGGTCTATAGATCAATGTGTAGACTGGTCTATAGATCAATATATAGACTGGTCTATAGATCAATCTATAGACTGGTCTATAGATCAATCTATAGACTGGTCTATAGATCAATCTATAGACTGGTCTATGATCAATCTGTAGACTGGTCTATAGATCAATCTATAGACTGGTCTATGATCAATCTGTAGACTGGTCTATAGACTGGTCTGTGATCAATCTGTGGACTGGTCTATACATCAATCCGTAGATTGATTATAGACTGGTCTATAGATCAATCTATAGACTGAACTATAGATCAATCTATAGACTGGTCTATAGATCAATCTATAGACTGGTCTATAGATCAATCTATAGACTGGTCTATAGATCAATCTATAGACTGGTCTATAGATCAATCTATAGACTGGTCTATAGATCAATCTATAGACTGGTCTATAGATCAATCTATAGACTGGTCTATAGATCAATCTATAGACTGGTCTATAGATCAATCTATAGACTGGTCTATAGATCAATCTATAGACTGGTCTATAGATCAATCTATAGACTGGTCTATAGCTCAATCTATAGACTGGTCTATAGATCAATCTTAATACTGGCCTATAGATAAATCTATAGACTGTCTACAGTCTATATGGTCTGTAGCTTGATCTATAGATCAATCTATAGATTGGTCTACAGATCAATCTATAGACTGGTCTACAGATCAATCTATAGACTGGTCTACAGATCAATCTATAGACTGGTCTATAGATCAATCTGTAGACTAGGTTATAGATAAATCTTAATACTGGCCTATAGATAAATCTATAGACTGTCTACAGTCTATATGGTCTGTAGCTTGATCTATAGATCAATCTATAGATTGGTCTACAGATCAATCTATAGACTGGTCTACAGATCAATCTATAGACTGGTCTACAGATCAATCTATAGACTGGTCTACAGATCAATCTATAGACTGGTCTATAGATCAATCTATTGATCTATATATAGATCTATAGATCTATCTATTGATTGGTCTATAGATTAATCTATAGACTGGTCTATATATCAATCTATAGACTGGTCTATATATCAATCTATAGACTGGTCTATAGATCTATCTATATACTGGTCTACAGATCAATCTATATGCTGGTCTACAGATCAATCTATAGGCTGGCCAGTAGATCTATATATAGACCGGTCAATAGATTTATCTATAGACTAGTTTATAGATCAGTATATAAAGTAGTTTATAGATCTGTTTATTTTCTTTAGCAGTTACATTCTTACTGTTATACGACTGCGTCTTTGTAGTGTCTTTCAAAATATCATTATTGACTGCGTTTTCAAGCAGTTAAAGAATATTTTCTTTTCTTATCTCCCTTTCGATTTTATGTGAAATCATTTAACAAAGTTTTTGATAATGTCTTTATGAAGAGAGCAGAAAATGCATTTTATTAAACAAGGAAATTTGCACATCATTTGCAGCTGTTGCTACTCGTGCAGAACAAGTAGTTTGGAATTTCTTTTCATAGAGTGGCAAGAGAGTTAAATTGTTTGTAATTATGTATAATTAGAGTGTTTTAAATTAATGTTGTAATTAAAAAGATATAAAATAATATTTTATAAGACATATTAATAATGAATACAAAAGATGTGAAAACAACTTAATAATGTCAACATGTGCTAGAAAACTTTTGAAAATTATATTGTTTTTTAAATGTTTTCATATAAAAGTTTCTACTATTATGGTCAATAAAATATAATAATATATTCCATATAAAACATATCAATTTTAAAACTAGAATTTCTTTTTTAAAATATCTTAATTTGTAAAAAAAAAATTACACATCGTCTCATATTTCAATGTTTTTTGCAACCAAAAACATTTTGTATTTTATTTGAAATTTACTTAAAGGATGCAGTTTTAATTGCTGTTTGATATGATAAAAAAATTTCTTAAATTAGTTAAGGTTTTCATAAGCTTGCCTAATATCATTTTTTTTACTTTTTCATTTATTAGTCTTGCCTAATATCCTTTTTTTTACATTTTCATATTTGTTTGACGAATTAAGTTTTAATTGCTGTTTGATATGATATAAAATTTTCTTAAAATAGTTAAGGTTTTCATAAGCTTGCCTGATATCCTTTTTTTACATTTTCATTTATTAGTCTTGCCTAATATCCTTTTTTACATTTTCATATTTGTTTGCCAAATTAAGTTCTAGTAATATTGTAGTAATAGTTTCAAATATTGTTTATTTCTACAGTTTTTTCTTAAACCAAGTTATATTATTTTCTTTAACCGGTTTTTTTTCTCATTTACAGGTATGACTGACATTTCGGGTAAGACTAAATAACAATATAATATTGTGTGTATGAAGAGCATACAATTTAGAAAATTCTCTCTTTGGTTTCGTTCGCTCTTAAGAAAGCTTTTTTGCAGCCAAATGGAATGTAGTAGGTTTTTTTAATATTCATATGCATACATACTTGTGTACAAAGTATATTAATAAAGTAGCGACATCTCTTGTTGTACAACAACTTCTACAACAACCACATGTATTTTGTTTTTGGAATAATTTAAGATTGTGTCAAAATAAAATTTCCTTGAACAACAATGTGAACAAAACATAAATAAAAATATTACTTTTAAGTTAAAAATATTAACGATTTAATTATATTATTATATATTATACAATTTATTACACTTTTAAACTACTTTAAAACCACTTTTAATTCACTTTTTCAACTTTTCACAAATTTTAACAAATAGCAAAACACAATTTAAAAATGGCGACGTAAACAATGTTAACAATTTTCAAAACAAACTTTGACAATTTGCTTCATTTATCTAGTTTAAAAAAAATAGTCAGCTGTTCAAGTGATGCTACTTTATTAATATACTTTGCTTGTGTATGTTGTCATAGCTAAAACAAATGACATTTTGCTATTATGATGTAGAGAGAGGAAGAGGGAAAGTTGAATAGACTTTTTGCGACAAACAGAAATTTCTGCAAAACTTTAGGGAAGTAAATATTTTTAAGCTCAGCAAAGATGGATTGCTATTATTTTGTCTACTCTATAGTATAATGTATAGTCTAGTGTATAGTCTAGTGTGTAGTCTAGTGTATAGTCTAGTGTATAGTCTAGTGTATAGTCTAGTCTATAGTCTAGTCTATAGTCTAGTCTATAGTCTAGTCTATAGTCTAGTCTATAGTCTAGTCTATAGTCTAGTCTATAGTCTAGTCTATAGTCTAGTCTATAGTCTAGTTATAGTCTAGTCTATAGTCTAGTCTATAGTCTAGTCTATAGTCTAGTCTATAGTCTAGTCTATAGTCTAGTCTATAGTCTAGTCTATAGTCTAGTCTATAGTCTAGTCTATAGTCTAGTCTATAGTCTAGGTCTATAGTCTAGTCTATAGTCTAGTCTATAGTCTAGTCTATAGTCTAGTCTATAGTCTAGTCTATAGTCTAGTCTATAGTCTAGTCTATAGGTCTAGTCTATAGTCTAGTCTATAGTCTAGTCTATAGTCTAGTCTATAGTCTAGTCTATAGTCTAGTCTATAGTTAGTCTATAGTCTAGTCTATAGTCTAGTCTATAGTCTAGTCTATAGTCTAGTCTATAGTCTAGTCTATAGTCTAGTCTATAGTCTAGTCTATAGTCTAGTCTATAGTCTAGTCTATAGTCTAGTCTATAGTCTAGTCTATAGTCTAGTCTATAGTCTAGTCTATAGTCTAGTCTTATAGTCTAGTCTATAGTCTAGTCTATAGTCTAGTCTATAGTCTAGTCTAGTCTATAGTCTAGTCTATAGTCTAGTCTATAGTCTAGCTTATAGTCTAGTCTATAGTCTAGGGTCTATAGTCTAGTCTATAGTCTAGTCCTATAGTCTAGTCTATAGGTCTAGTCTATAGTCTAGAGTCTATAGTCTAGTTCTATAGTCTAGTCTATAGTCTAGTCTATAGTCTAGTCTATAGTCTAGTCTATAGTCTAGTCTATAGTCTAGTCTATAGTTTCTAGGTCTATAGTCTAGTCTATAGTCTAGTCTATAGTCTAGTCTATAGTCTAGTCTATAGTCTAGTCTATAGTCTAGTCTATAGTCTAGTCTATAGTCTAGTCTATAGTCTAGTCTATAGTCTCGTCTATAGTCTAGTCTATACGTCTAGTCTATCGTCTAGTCTATAGTCTAGTCTATAGTCTAGTCTATAGTCTAGTCTATAGTCTAGTCTATAGTCTAGTCTATAGTCTAGTCTATAGGTCTAGTCTAGTCTAGTCTATAGTCTAGTCTATAGTCTAGTCTATAGTCTAGTCTATAGTCTAGTCTATAGTCTAGTCTATAGTCTAGTCTAGTCTATAGTCTAGTCTATAGTCTAGTCTATAGTCTAGTCTATAGTCTAGTCTATAGTCTAGTCTATAGTCTAGTCTATAGTCTAGTCTATAGTCTAGTCTATAGTCTAGTCTATAGTCTAGTCTATAGTCTAGTCTATAGTCTAGTCTATAGTCTAGTCTATAGTCTAGTCTATAGTCTAGTCTATAGTCTAGTCTATAGTCTAGTCTATAGTCTAGTCTATAGTCTAGTCTATAGTCTAGTCTATAGTCTAGTCTATAGTCTAGTCTATAGTCTAGTCTATAGTCTAGTCTATAGTCTAGTCTATAGTCTAGTCTATAGTCTAGTCTATAGTCTAGTCTATAGTCTAGTCTATAGTCTAGTCTATAGTCTAGTCTATAGTCTAGTCTATAGTCTAGTCTATAGTCTAGTCTATAGTCTAGGTCTATAGTCTAGTCTATAGTCTAGTCTATAGTCTAGTTATAGTCTAGTCTATAGTCTAGTCTATAGTCTAGTCTAGTCTAGTCTATAGTCTACTCTATAGTCTAGTCTATAGTCTAGTCTATAGTCTAGTCTATAGTCTAGAGTATAGTCTAGTCTATAGTCTAGTCTATAGTCTAGTCTATCGTCTAGTCTATAATCTAGTCTATAGTCTAGTCTATAGTCTAGTCTATAGTCTAGTCTATAGTCTGGTCTATAATCAAGTCTATAATCTAGTCTATAGTCTAGTCTATAGTCTAGTCTATAGTCTAGTCTATAGTCTAGTCTATAGTCTAGTCTATAGTTTAGTCTAAAGTCTAGTCTATAGTCTAGTCTAGTCAATAGTCTAGTCTATAGTCTAGTCTATAGTCTAGTCTATAGTCTAGTCTATAGTCTAGTCTATAGTCTAGTCTATAGTCTAGTCTATAGTCTAGTCTATAGTCTAGTCTATAGTCTAGTCTATAGTCTAGTCTATAGTCTAGTCTATAGTCTATTCTGTAGTCTACTCTATAGTCTAGTCTATAGTCTAGTCTATAGTCTAGTCTATTGTCTAGTCTATAGTCTAGTCTATAGTCTAGTCTATAGTCTAGTCTATCGTCTAGTCTATAATCTAGTCTATAGTCTAGTCTATAGTCTAGTCTATAGTCTAGTCTATAGTCTAGTCTATAGTCTAGTCTATAGTCTAGTCTATAGTCTTGTCTATAGTCTAGTCTATAGTCTAGTTTTTAGTCTAGTCTTTAGTCTAGTCTATAGTCTAGTCTATAGTTTAGTCTATAGTCTAGTCTATAGTCTAGTCTATAATCTAGTCTATTGTGTAGTCTATATTCTAGTCTATTGTATTAGTCTATAGTCTAGTTTATTGTGTAGTCTATAGTCTAGTCTATTGTCTAGTCTATTGTCTAGTCTATAGTCTGGTCTATAGTCTAGTTTAGAGTCTATAGTCTAGTCTATAGTCTAGTCTATTGTCTAGTCTATAGTCTAGTCTATAGTTCGCCTCGACTATGGTTTGACTACAGTCTCATTCACATTCATCTCATCTACGGTATGCCCTTCTTATTAAACGTCTTTAAAAATATGTTTTAAATTATTTAATCTTTGTAGCCTTATTTTTGCACAAAAATAATTTTATTATATTTATCTACATCTGCATGATAGAACACAGCTGTGTTGCTTAACCACAACTGGTATTAACTAGTTGTCAGTAAATGTCAAATTGTATGTATAAGAAAACCACCTGTATTAAAGTGTCACCACACATGATATACAGGTGTGTTGGTGTGAAAAAGTATGTGTAAAGCATATAACACACATAGAAAATGTATGATGCTTTTTTGTTGCCAAATTGTTGTGGTGTTTATTTTGCTTGAATTTTAAGAATGAGCTATTGGCAAAACTATATACAGATTGGGGGTCTTATAATTTTATATTTTATTTATTAGGATTTTTAATAGCATTCAATTTAAGAAAACTATGTTATATAAATCGCAAAGATGCATGTTTATTGCCTGCATTCTATTAATTGGCTTTACCCTTAAAAATGCATAAATTATAATGGCTTTTTAGTTTTTGTTCTTCACGTTGTCTTTGCCAAACCCAAACCTTTCCGACAACAAACTGTGGCCGACACAACTTTGACTTTGCTTATTTGAATACTTACTTATATAAACATAAATATGCACATTTAAAACCATAAGACCATAAAACTATAAGAGTGTGTAGGAAAACTAACCACAAGGTTGAGAGAAGGAAAATTTTGGAAATTATTTACTTAAATAACAGGAAGTATGTATGTAAACAATGCTTGATACTAAAACGTTCATATACTGTATGTTATATAAAAAACTTTAAAGATTTAATAATAGCTTAAAACTATGTAATGTTTAACCTTTTGGGTAAGGTGTTTTTAAGAAAATAGGATTTTTTTCACTCAGAATTTCAAAAACGGAAATTTGTGAAATAATATGTCGAAAAGCCTAGCATCTAAATTAATAGTCTAGACAGTAGTCTAGCCTATATCCTACTCTGTAGTCTATTCTATAGTCTAGGCTATAGTCTAGTCTAGTCTATAGGCTAGTCTATAGGCCAAACTGTAGTCTAGACTATAGTCTATTCTATAGTCTAGTCTATAGTCTAGTCTATCGTCTATAGTCTAATCTAGTCCATAGTCTAGTCTATAGCCTAGTATATAGTATAGTCTATTGTCTAGTATATAGTCTAGTATATGTTCTAGTCTATGGTCTTGTCTATAGTCTAGTCTATAGTCTAATCTTTAGTCTAATCTATAGTCTAGTCTGTAGTCTATTGTCTAGTCTATAGTTTAGTCTATAGTCTAGTATATAGTCTAGTATATTTTCTAGTCTATGGTCTTGTCTATAGTCTAGTCTATAGTCTAATCTTTAGTCTAGTCTATAGTCTAGTCTGTAGTCTAGTCTGTAGTCTAGTCTGTAGTCTAGTCTATAGTCTAGTCTATAGTCTAGTCTATAGTCTAGTCTATAGTCTAGTCTATAGTCTAGTCTATAGTCTAGTCTAGTCTATAGTCTAGTCTAGTCTAGTCTATAGTCTAGTCTATAGTCTAGTCTATAGTCTAGTCTATAGTCTAGTCTATAGTCTAGTCTATAGTCTAGTCTATAGTCTAGTCTATAGTCTAGTCTATAGTCTAGTCTATAGTCTAGTCTATAGTCTAGTCTATAGTCTAGTCTATAGTCTAGTCTATAGTCTAGTCTATAGTCTAGTCTATAGTCTAGTCTATAGTCTAGTCTATAGTCTAGTCTATAGTCTAGTCTATAGTCTAGTCTATAGTCTAGTCTATAGTCTGTCTATAGTCTATTCTATAGTCTAGTCTATATAGTCTAGTCTATAGTCCTAGTCTATGTCTAGTCTGCTAGTCTAGTCTATAATCTAGTCTAGTCTATAGTCTAGTCTATAGTCTAGTCTATAGTCTAGTCTATAGTCTAGTCTATAGTCTAGTCTATAGTCTAGTCTATAGTCTAGTCTATAGTCTAGTCTATAGTCTAGTCTATAGTCTAGTCTATAGTCTAGTCTATAGTCTAGTCTATAGTCTAGTCTATAGTCTAGTCTATAGTCTAGTCTATAGTCTAGTCTATAGTCTAGTCTATAGTCTAGTCTATAGTCTAGTCTATAGTCTAGTCTATAGTCTAGTCTATAGTCTAGTCTATAGTCTAGTCTATAGTCTAGTCTATAGTCTAGTCTATAGTCTAGTCTATATTCTAGTCTATAATCTAGTCTATTGTCTAGTTTATAGTCTTCTCTATAGTCTTGTCTATAGTCTATTCTATAGTCTAGTCTATATTCTAGTCTAGTCTATAGTCCAGTCTATAGTCTGTTCTATAGTCTAGTCTATAATCTAGTCTAGTCTATAGTTTAGTCTATAGTCTAGTCTATAGTCTAGTCTAGTCTATAGTCTAGTCTATAGACTAGTCTATAGTATAGGCTATAGTGTATGCTATAGTCTAGTCTATAATCTAGTCTATAGTCTAATGTATAATCTAGTCTATAGTCTGGTCTATAGTCCAGTTTATAGTCTGGTCGATATTCTAGTCTATAGTCTCGTCTATAGTCTAGTCTGATCTGGTCTATAATCAAGTCTATAGTATAGATTAGGTTTCAGGTATTTCGGTCCAGAATTACCATATATTTTTTAAACTCATAAAAGTTTAAACTGTTTTCTTTTACAAAATGCAAACAATATTTAAATATTATGCAAATATAAATTTTCCTTTTTATTTTGCAATAGCACTTGAAAAAGTAAGAAAAATTTCAACTACCATTAAGTAAGGAAAACTGCTTGCAAATATACATATGTAAAACCAAAAAGTCTCTTAAAGACGATTTCTATCCAACACAAGCTGTAAATCTGCTGCCACATACAAATGTATTCTTAAGTTGCAAAGTATAGAAAATATAAAGTACCATCTTGCAGTTTTTGCACTCTAGCTAAAGAGCCATTGCCTTGAAAACGGAACTGCAATGACAAATATGCAAACACATTCATTTTGAAACGAATTGTAGGAAAAAAATGAAAAATATATTAAATTATAATAATAGTAAAATATATTTGAAAATGGAAAAGTAACTTCCTTGATATTTTCTTTTATATTGTGAGTTATTCTGCTCCCTTCGCTTTTCGGGATTAAAAGCATTTTTATTATGATTTATAACAATTTGAACAATTTATTGCAAAATTTCTTTAGTTAATGTTTACAAAAATAGTTTTCTTTTTAGAAAGAGTATGAGTCAGTTTATTATGAAAAACAATTTAATTTAACAATTGAGTAAATTAGTTTAAATAAAGGTTGTAGAAATCTTGTGGAAAAACTGCTTTTATATACAAGTGCTAAAATGATGAATTGCAGAAATTTAACAGGATGCATTAAAAGGATGTATTTTTACCGCAAACTTTGAAATCTTATTTCATTTCAAATACGCTCTTTATACAAATATCTTTATACTTAAAACGTTTAACATATCACGTTATAGTGGCGTATGATTAATATTAATTATTTGTTTTAATTTTTTAATGAACGCTGCTTTCATAAGGTTTCAAATTTCAACTTTTCTCTAAAAAGAAAACAATTCAGATTACAATAGTATAAATCAATACATGTATTAATAAAATTGTTTTTATGCATTACCCAAAGCTTACCCTGCTTACCCAGGTTTTGTACAAAATATTATGAAAAAATGTAAATAATATTCGTTATTTATACAAAACTTTCATAATAACAAAGGAATAGATTACGTGCCTAGGGATATGTATTTGGAAAAAAAAATAATATCATTCACAAAACAATAACTAAAAGGAAATTTTATGATATAGAAGTCAGTGATGCCAGGAGATTTTTTTCAGAAATCCCTACGCTTATGAGAAAAAATCCCTTTTTCCCTACACCCACTTTTTATTTTCCCTACATTTTTCCCTACACTACTTTTTTCCATTTTTTTCAATGTTTATCTTAAAAAAATACAAAAATAACATCAAAAACTAAAATATTAGCTCCGTTTTATAATATACATATATGTATGTATTTTTTTTTAATTTTTAGGAATGAAATTTCTAGAATTTAAATTTTAATTTTTTTTTTCCTTCAATTTTACATCATACAAATCTTCCAACCCTGACTCTTCAGTTAAGATTAAAAAAAAACAATTGAAAGATTTATGGCAGTATATCGAATCGTGATAAAAATTTATTTTATGTGCCTCCAACAAAAAAATTTCATAAAATAATTATTTTAAATAAGGTTTACTTTTGCGTTTGCTTTTTGCGGTTTACTTTTATAAATTTTCAGAACATTAAATTCATTTTTTCAATCCTGAGTTACTGCATTAAGCCCCCGACTACTCTATCTATAAGGAGTCAGAATATATCGCCCTACAGGATTGGCATAATCCAAAAAGTCGTTTCAAGAAAAATGGATATGAATATTTAATGACATTTAAGTATTTTTTTAATAACTTTTAAACAAATCAAGGGGTTTTAAAAATCCAGATTCAGATAGTTGAGGTTAATATGTTTCTCATCTAAATTGAAATTAAATTTTTAGTTGTCTAATATTCACAAAAACGTGGGTTTTAGTTTTTACGTTTACAAAAAATCGATTTCACATCGAAAATAATAGACATATTTGAAATTTCATAAATCTATATGAAAGATTTTAGTATGTCGCATGTTTTGAAGACCTTAGTTCAAGAAAGCCGAATTTTGGATTATGCCAGTCTTGTAGCGATATGTAGGTACATATATTGTAGAAATTACAAGCGGAATTTTTACTAACGATACACTTAAAACTGATTTCATTTTTAATTTAAAAGTTTAATACATGAAAGAGTATATTTTTAATTGTTAAAAACTATGAAATTGAAAAATCCCTACAATTTGACAATAGTAAGAAATCTTTCCCTTTTTCCCTACACGTGAAATTTTTGAAAAAAAATCCCTACAAAAAGGGAAAAATCCCTACACTTGGCATCACTGATAGAAGTACATATTTACAAAACAATTATTAAACAAATTTCAACAATTTCCAAGAAATTTTGAAAAATTTTACCATATTTCATAATTGTTTTTTATTTTTTTTATTTTAAAAACTTTATTAAAATTCTACCATAATATGCTTAGGGTATTCACACGGTCGTCGTAATGTCATATATCATAAAAGAATAACAGGAAAAAATATGAGTGCTGTGAGCAACCCTATATGTTAGTTGTGTGTGAAAAATACAATTATAAAAAATTACAAATATTTTTAATAAAAATGCCAAAAACAAGTCAAAAAACTTTAATAATAGCTGGTTTGTGCTAAAAATACATACTTTACGTTGTAATGATTGATTAAACAATTAATTTTTGTAAAAATTGATAAATATTTTCCTGGCACAAAAGAAATTGTTTAAAAACATAAACAATAACAGCTGTTGAAGATTACTAAGCTGCAATATTTTCTGACGGCGGTTATTTTAAATACGTTCGGTGGCTGCCAGTCAGCTGAAGTATACAAACAAAATTTTCTTTCTTTTATTTTTTTAATGTAAAATTTTTTTTGATTTAACTTTATAAAAGCTAATAATTTTTGTAAATCATTTAATAAAATGTAATTAATCTTGAAGTTATAGAACAATGCACAAATTTATAGCATGTTTATGTACATACTGCGAATATAAAATGGCGGCAAATTCTAAATATTATCGCCTTTCGACACTGTTTAGTTATGAAAAAACAATAAACGCAGCATAAAAGGTCTTATTATTTTAAGACTTTTTTCTTTGAAGCACAACAAAATTTTTTAAAACTATCATAAAACTTCAATATTTTATGACAATAAGACCCGATAGCACACCATACGAAGACCCCAATTGCTTGTAGTCTATAGTCTAGTTTATAGCCTAGTTTATAGTCTAGTCTATAGTCTAGTCTATAATCTAGTCTATAGTCTAGTCTATAATCTAGTCTATAGTCTAGTCTAGTCTGTAGACTAGACTATAGACTAGACTATAGTCTAGTCTAGTCTAGTCTATAGTCTAGTCTATAGTCTAGTCTATAGTCTAGTCTATAGTCTAGTCTATAGTCTAGTCTATAGTCTAGTCTATAGTCTAGTCTATAGTCTAGTCTATAGTCTAGACTATAGTCTAGTCTATAGTCTAGACTATAGTCTATAGTCTAGTCTATAGTCTAGTCTATAGTCTAGGCTAAAGTCTAGTCTATAGTTTAGTCTATAGTTTAGTCTATAGTCTAGTCTATAGTCTAGTCTATAGTCTAGTCTATAATTTAGTCTATAGTTTAGTCTATTGTCTAGTTTATAGTCTAGTCTATAGTCTAGTCTATAGTCTAGTCTATAGTCTAGTCTAGTCTATAGTCTAGTCCAGTCCAGTCTATAGTCTAGTCTAGTCTATAGTCTAGTCTATAGTCTAGTCTATAGTCTAGTCTATAGTCTAGTCTATAGTCTAGTCTATAGTCTAGTCTATAGTCTAGTCTATAGTCTAGTCTATAGTCTAGTCTAGAGTCTAGTCTAGAGTCTAGTCTATAGTCTACTCTATAGTCTAGTCTATAGTCTAGTCTACAGTCTAGTTTATAGTCTAGTCTACAGTCTAGTCTATAGTCTAGTCTACAGTCTAGTCTATAGTCTAGTCTATAGTCTAGTCTATAGTCTAGTCTATAGTCTAGTCTATAGTCTAGTCTATAGTCTAGTCTATAGTCTAGTCTATAGTCTAGTCTATAGTCTAGTCTATAGTCTAGTCTATAGTCTAGTCTATAGTCTAGTCTATAGTCTAGTCTGTAGTCTAGTCTATAGTCTAGTCTATAGTCTAGTCTATAGTCTAGTCTATAGTCTAGTCTATAGTCTAGTCTATAGTCTAGTCTATAGTCTAGTCTATAGTCTAGTCTATAGTCTAGTCTATAGTCTAGTCTATAGTCTAGTCTATAGTCTAGTCTATAGTCTAGTCTATAGTCTAGTCTATAGTCTAGTCTATAGTCTAGTCTATAGTCTAGTCTATAGTCTAGTCTATAGTCTAGTCTATAGTCTAGTCTGTAGTCAGGTCTATGGTCTAGTCTATAGTCAAGTCTATAGTCAAATCTATGGTCTAGTCTATAGTCTAGTCTATAGTCTAGTCTATAGTCTAGTCTATAGTCTAGTCTATAGTCTAGTCTATAGTCTAGTCTATAGTCTAGTCTATAGTCTAGTCTATAGTCTAGTCTATAGTCTAGTCTATAGTCTAGTCTATAGTCTAGTCTATAGTCTAGTCTGTAGTCTAGTCTATTGTCTAGTCTATAGTCTAGTCTACAGTCTCGGCTATAGTCTGGCGAAAAATCAGTCTAGTAATTTAAAACTTAAAAAATACTATTTTTATTATAACTTAGTACTTATTCAAAATTAAAATTTTCCGTCCCTGGTCTTTAGACAATAACAAAACACAGCTTCATTCGTAGCGGCTTGTTCATGCTCAGTTTTGTTTTTATAAACAAGCAAAGTATAAGAACAAATTTTATCATAAGAAGCTGTGTGTTGTTGTTGTTAATTATTTTTGTTTATGCATGCATAAACTGCCTTCCAACTTAAATATCAATTTAGTTCTCATGTCACAATTATAAAAGTCGGTCGCACAATTGAAACGCTCGTCTTAAAATATAAATTTAATTAAATACAAGTGTGTTAATTTATATAAATTTAATAAAATAATAATCCTAATAGTGCAATTTCATGAAAAAAGTAAATAAAAAATATAATAAATTCTAAAATTTTCAAAAAATGTATTAAATAAGGTAAATTGTTTAAAGAATTTCTAAAGTGTGGTTATTGTTTTATACGGTGCTTAGTTATTTTCTTATTGTCTAAAGTGTAGTCTGTAGTCTGTAGTCTAGTTTACAGTCTGGTCTAGTCTATAGTCTGGTCTATAGTCTAGTCGATAGTATAGTCTATAGCTTGTCTATAGTCTTGTCTACAGTCTAATCTATAGTCTTGTCTATAGTCTAGTCTATAGTCTAGGCTATATTCTATTCTATTCTCTAGTCTAGTTTATAGTCTCGTCAATTGTCTAGTATATAGTCTAGTATATATTACAGTCTACAGACTAGTCTATAGTGTAGTCTAGTCTATAGTCTAGTCTACAGCCTAGTCTTTAGTATAGTCTAGTCTATAATCTAGTCTAGCCTTTGGTCTAGTTTATAGTCTAGTCTAAAGTCTGGTTTGTAGTCTACGTTGTACTCTAGTCTACAGTCTGGTCTATATTCTAGTAATATTACTAAGTTTAAATTTTCCATGCCTTGTCTCTAGACAATAACAAATTACAGCTTCTTTCGTAGCGGCTTGTGCATGTTCTGTTTTGTTTTAATAAACAAAGTACAAGAACAAAATTTACCGTATGAAGTTGTGTATAGTTGTTGTTGATCATTATGCTTGTCCAAGCTTGCATCAAAAAATTATTCAGTTATCAATTTAGTTCTCTTCTCGCAATTATAAAAGTCGGTCGCACAATTGAAAGGCTCGTCTTAAAAAATAAATTTAATTAAATAAAATTGTTTTTGTTAATCTATATAAATTTAATAAAATAATAATCCTAATAGTGCAATCAAAATCAAAAAGTAAAAATTATAATAATTTCAAAGATTAGAAAAATGCATTAAATAAAGTAAATTATTTGAAGAATTTCTGAAGTGTTGTTATTGGTTTCAACGGTGTCTAGTTATTTTCTGATTGTTGTACTTTACATATGAAGATCACATGCTTGTTATTGTTGTTATTTTGTATGCAATTTTTGGTAAACAAATGTGTGAAAAAGAAATTGAAAAAATAATATTTGTTATTTTCATTTATGTAATTGTATTCTCTCTGTTGTTTGTTCAATAATAAGTGTTGTCAATATATAAATCAGTTTTATTTTAAACGGGTAATCGGTACGGTATTAAAAAACAAATCTTAATAAAATTTAAATATACATAGTGCATCTTAAAGGTGAGTGTTTTTGTTAATTTTTATACAAATGTACATA
The DNA here is from genome assembly GCF_015586225.1 of Lucilia sericata. NCBI lineage: Eukaryota > Metazoa > Arthropoda > Insecta > Diptera > Calliphoridae > Lucilia > Lucilia sericata. Next base: position 183,353 of record NW_023994251.1, read on the forward strand.
TTTTTGAATTGAATATAAAATATATCAAAAATATAGTGAATTTTAATATAATTTTTAACCTAACTAGATGGAATCTAAATAAATAGACTATACTATACCTAGGTAATAGACTATAGACTTGACTATAGACTAGGCTATAGATTAGACTATAGGCTAGACTATAGACTGGACTATAGACCAGACTATAGTGTTGACTATAGACTAGACTATAGACTAGACTATAGACTAGACTATAGACTAGACTATAGACTAGACTATAGACAAGACTATAGACTAGACTATAGACTAGACTATAGACTAGACTATAGACTAGACTATAGACTAGACTATAGACTAGACTATAGACTAGACTATAGACTAGACTATAGACTAGACTATAGACTAGACTATAGACTAGACTATAGACTAGACTATAGACTAGACTATAGACTAGACTATAGACTAGACTATAGACTAGACTATAGACTAGACTATAGACTAGACTATAGACTAGACTATAGACTAGACTATAGCCTAGACTATAGACTAGACTATAGACTAGACTATAGACTAGACTATAGACTAGACTATAGACTATAGACTAGACTATAGACTAGACTATAGACTAGACTATAGCCTAGACTATAGACTAAACTATAGACTAAACTATAGACTAGACTATAGACTAGACTATAGACTAGACTATAGACTAGACTATAGACTAGACTATAGACTAGACTATAGACTAGACTATAGACTAGGCTATAGACTAGACCATAGACTAGACCATAGACTAGACTATAGACTAGATTATAGACTAGACTATAGACTAGACTATAGACTGGACTATAGACTAGACTATAGACTAGACTCTAGACTAGACTATAGACTAGACTATAGACTAGACTATAGACTAGTCTATAGACTAGCCTATAGACTAGACTATAGACTAGACTATAGACTAGACTGTAGACTAGACTATAGACTAGACTATAGACTAGACTATAGACTAGACTATAGACTAGACTATAGACTAGACTATATACCAGACTATAGACTAGACTATAGCCTAGACTATAGACTAGACTATAGACTAGACTATAGACTAGACTATAGACTAGACTATAGACTAGACTATAGACTAGACTAGACTAGATAGACTAGACTAGACTATAGACTAGACTATAGACTAGACTATAGACTAGACTATAGACTAGACTATAGACTAGACTATAGACTAGACTATAGACTAGACTATAGACTAGACTATAGACTAGACTATAGACTAGACTATAGACTAGACTATAGACTAGACTATAGACTAGACTATAGACTAGACTATAGACTAGACTATAGACTAGACTATAGACTAGACTATAGACTAGACTATAGACTAGACTATAGACTAGACTATAGACTAGACTATAGACTAGACTATAGACTAGACTATAGACTAGACTATAGACTAGACTATAGACTTTACTATAGACTAGACTATAGACTAGACAATAGACTAGACTATACACTAGTCTATAGACTAGACTATACACTAGACTATAGACTAGACTATAGACTAGACTATAGACTAGACTAGACTAGAGACTAGACTAGAGACTAGACTATAGACTAGACTATAGACTAGACTATAGACTAGACTACAGACTACACTATAGACTAGACTATAGACTAGGCTATAGACTAGACTATAGACTAGACTACAGACTAGACTACAGACTAGACTATAGACTAGACCATAGACTAGACTATAGACTAGACCATAGACTAGACTATAGACTAGACTATAGACTAGACTATAGACTAGACTACAGACTAGACTATAGACTAGACCATAGACTAGACTATAGACTAAACTATAGACTAGACTATAGACTAGACTATAGACCAGACTATTGACTAGACTATTGAATATACTATAGACTAGACTATAGACTAGACTATAGATTAGACTATAGACTAGACTATAGATTAGACTATAGACTAGACTATAGACTAGACTATAGACTAGACTATAGACTAGACTATAGACTAGACTATAGACTAGACTATAGACTAGACTATAGACTAGACTAAAGACCAGACTATATACTTCACTATAGACTCTATAGTTTAGTCTTTAGTGTAGTCTATAGCCTAGTTTATAGTCTAGTCTATAGTCTAGTCTATAGCCTAGTCTATTATCTAGTCTATAGTCTAGTCTATAATCTAGTCTATAGTCTAGTCTATATTCTATTCTATAGTGTAGCCTATAGTCTGATGTTTAGTCTTATCTATAGTCTATTCTATAGTTTAGACTTTTGACTAGTCTAGTTTTTTGTCTAGTCTTTAGTTTAGTCTATAGTCTAGCCTTGTTTAATCTTTTGCCTATAGTCTAGCCTATAGTCTAGCCTATAGTCTAGTTTATAGTCTAGTCTATATTATAGTCTATAGTCTAGTCTGATCTATAGTCTAGCCTAGTCTAGTCTATATTCAAGTCTATATTCTAGTCTATAGTCTGGTCTTTTGTCTATTCTATAGTCTAGCCTATATTTAGTTTTTTACTACAACTTTGAGAGCTTTTTAATAGTTTATATTTTAGCCTAGGGAGCGTATGATTAATTTTTAATTATAGATAATTTTTAATAAACTTTAATAACTTTTTTGTTATTAAAGTTAATTGATGTATTTAAACGACAATTGATTAACAGGACTTTAGGCTTAAAAAGCAATTAATTAATTAAATTATATAATATTTTAAATGAACAAAGAAACAAAGCAAATTCATATATATTTTTTATAATATAGTCTTTTTTGAAACATATATAACATTGTTATTCCTTTTACATTGTGAAAAAATAATTAAATTGATTTAACAACATGCTGTTGATTTTTTAATTTAATTTTAAAAAACTGTTCTTTTTTTAAACATTTTAACTTACAAGTCATATTACAATTTTGTTGCCAGAAATTACAGTTTAATCGTTTTATTATTGTCCTTTAAAGAAAGGATTTCATAAGCATAAGATTCGTTAACTTTTTATTTTTAAATTTTTCGTTATTTGCTTTATATTTTTTCCATAAAATGGAACTTTTAAGGGAACAACTTTTATTTGTGGTTTAAGGGAAGTGTATTTCTTGTCATAAGTTGGTTGTTAAGTTTTTGGGGTGAAATATTTAATTAAGATTATTTATATTATAATAAGGAAAATGAAAAAAATAGGCTTAACTGAAGGAAAGTTTAAATTTAACATAATACATTTTTATTTATTTCCTTCATATTGTTGTGCATTTTATTTTATTGAATTTATATTTATTATTTCCTTTAAATCTAATTTAAATTGCAATTTCCATTTGCAATAGCAATGCTAGTTTATAACTGTGTATAGAAATTATTTACCACACGTACTTTTTTTCTAACCATAATTACAAATAGCCAACAGTGTTGTTTGTGATTTTGTTAAGCCAATTTATTTTGCAACAAATATTTTTGTAATTTTGCCCCTCATTTCAAAACAACTTTTGAATTAAAATGTTGCAGTTGTTAGGTTTTATTTTGTAGTTCTGTGGTAAAATATAGTAAAAATATTACTATATTGCAATGTCCTGATAAAAATAACAACAAAAATATTATCAAAAATATGTAAATTGAGTCAGATTTTGTGTGGGTAAATAATGGGGGCGTATTGGTATAATAAAGTATGTGTAAACAGCAGTGATGGGCATGCATGGGCAGCTAGGGGAAAAAGATATTTGACACACGAGGAAAAAGATTCTGGTAATATAGTATATGAGGTAGATAATGGTACAGTGAATAGCAAACAATATTTTCTTGCCTCTTAATCATAGTATTTGAAAATATTGCCCATCACTGCATTAGGGTTAAACAGTCTGTTTGTGTGTGAGTAATGTTTATGCAAAATAGTATTGCAATAATACACAGCACGCTTGGATGAGGGTTGATTACTAGCTCAGTATGTAAATTTAAAAAACAGCAACTAAATTTACTATTGCTGAACACAACAACATGGTTTTTTTAAAGGCAACTTTAAGCAATATAAAACAGTACTAAAATGACAAAAACTATTTTTTTTTCAAATCTTTTTCTCATTTTTTTGTTGATTTTTCAAGTTTTCAAAATCTTTGAAAGACATTCATGTCCACGATAATAAAGACTTAAGTCTAAGCTTTCCTACCCCGTTTATTATACCGAAATAGCTTGATTCTAAAAGAAGTTATATCACCTTAAGTAAAGTTACCTCGTATTAATAATAATCATACGCCACCGGTAGTACAATTTAAAAATCTCTAAAAATCTGAAAATATAAAACAATTTCTTGAGTTCTTTTATAAACTATCTTACACCTTAAAACACAACAGTTTAAACCAATTTTAATTGTTATTTTTTTGCATTACATTTGGCTGCTGAAAAACTGCGTTGTTTATCCGTCCAATATTTTATAGTTTAATTTATATTTAAACTATTTTTGCTACAATAATATCAAATACATCCAAATAAATAAAGTGTTTTTTTACAAAAACAATGTTTTGTTACATTTTACAAAAATTTTGAAAAAAAAAAAACAAATGTAGTGTAATATTGAACAAATATTAAATTCGATAAAAAAATATTAACAAACTAAACCTTGTTTAAGCAGTGGTCTGCTTAAAGATAACTCTTTCATACATAAACTTAGTTTTAAACTAAGCTATACCTTAAACGACATTTTTCTATATGACTTTAGTTACCTTCCTCTTTAAATAAATCGCTTACATGCCAACAACTAATTGCTTTCGTAATCTGTTTATTAAGTAGCCGATCTCCCACACACAACCACAAATTTCACATATACTGTTTATATAGGTTTAGTCAATCTGATGCCTGTTCTTTTGCAAGCTTTTGGCTGTTTGTTTAACGCAACCAGGCAATATCGTGTTTACATTTATCATTTGTTTATAAAATATTTATATAATTTTTTTAGACCTTTATTATTTGCAATTCATTTAACATTTTTACCAGGTTTTTTGCGATTAACGAAAAATTCCATTTTAACCGATATGTAAATGTAGTTTTTTAAAGATTTTTTTTAACATTTAACAAAAATATTCAAACAAATATATACATGACAAGAAACTTAAACATAATTACAGTACAGCAGAGCTAGAAAAGAAATAGAACAGAACTGGAACAGAACTAGAACAGAACTAGAACAGAACTAGAACAGAACTAGAACAGAACTAGAACAGAACTAGAACAGAACTAGAACAGAACTAGAACAGAACTAGAAAAGAACTAGAACTAGAACAGAACTAGAACAGAACTAGAACTAGAACAGAATTATAACAGAACTAGAACAGAACTAGAACAGAACTAGAACAGAACTAGAACAGAACTAGAACAGAACTAGAACAGAACTAGAACAGAACTAGAACAGAACTAGAACAGAACTAGAACAGAACTAGAACAGAATTAGAACAGAACTAGAACAGAACTAGAACAGAATTAGAACAGAACTAGAACAGAACTAGAACAGAACTAGAACAGAACTAGAACAGAACTAGAACAGAACTAGAACAGAACTAGAACAGAACTAGAACAGAACTAGAACAGAACTAGAACAGAACTAGAACAGAACTAGAACAGAACTAGAACAGAACTAGAACAGAACTAGAACAGAACTAGAACAGAACTAGAACAGAACTAGAAAGAACTAGAACAGAACTAGAACATAACTAGAACAGACTAGAACATAACTAGAACAGAACTAGATCAGAACTAGAACAGAACTAGAACAGAACCAGAACTGAACTAGAACGGAACTAGAACAGAACTAGAACAGAACTAGAACAGAACTAGAACAGAACTAGAACAGAACTAGAACAGAACTAGAACAGAACTAGAACAGAACTAGAACAGAACTAGAACAGAACTAGAACAGAACTAGAACAGAACTAGAACAGAACTAGAACAGAACTAGAACAGAACTAGAACAGAACTAGAACAGAACTAGAACAGAACTAGAACAGAACTAGAACAGAACTAGAACAGAACTAGAACAGAACTAGAACAGAACTAGAACAGAACTAGAACAGAACTAGAGAACTAGAACAGAACTAGAACAGAACTAGAACAGAACTAGAACAGAACTAGAACAGAACTAGAACAGAACTAGAACAGAACTAGAACAGAACTAGAACAGAACTAGAACAGAACTAGAACAGAACTAGAACAGAACTAGAACAGAACTAGAACAGAACTAGAACAGAACTAGAACAGAACTAGAACAGAACTAGAACAGAACTAGAACAGAACTAGAACAGAACTAGAACAGAACTAGAACAGAACTAGAACAGAACTAGAACAGAACTAGAACAGAACTAGAACAGAACTAGAACAGAACTAGAACAGAACTAGAACAGAACTAGAACAGAACTAGAACAGAACAGAACTAGAACAGAACTAGAACAGAACTAGAACAGAACTAGAACAGAACTAGAACAGAACTAGAACAGAACAGAACAGAACTAGAACTAGAACAGAACTGGAACAAAACTAGAACAGAACTAGCAATTAGTGAATTTTTTTACCTTCTGTGGAAGCATAAAAATTACTTCTTAAGAATGACTTCAAATGTAGTGAATTTGGAATCAAATAGAAAGGACATCACTCCTATGACAAGCCTGTGTAAAATCATCACTTCTTCAGGTCTTTTCAGTACTTCCATGAAGTAAATTCTACTACTTTTTCGCTTCTTTGGAAGTTCCTTTTTTTTTTTTGCTAGGAACTAGTATGCTGATTTTTAAATACAGTTTTCTTTATTAATTTTCTATATCATATTTTAAATTCATGTATCTTTAAGAAAATAAACAATTAAACACAAATTTAAGGAATTATTTCTTATCAGCATTTAAGTGACAAAATTTTAATAACCCCTAATTACTAAACTTAGAAACCGCAATTAAATTTGTCAATAATAACTAAATTTAAGTAGTATTAAGAAAATGTGATAAAATTGATTGATAAGAAAAACAATTAAACTGCAAGTAGCTTAAATTCTTGAGGCATTAAATGACACCATAAAATAAATATTTTTAATTATTTTTCAATTACTTAAACATCATTACTTTTATTTAGAAGGCTGATTAAAATTCAATTAAGGCTTCAAATGCATCTTATAGTTTTTAAAGCAATTAATGAGCCTCTAGCAGAAACTTCTTATTAAAGTTAATAAAACCTATAATACATATTTATAATAAGATAAGATAATAAGTTTTGTAATCACAGACAAAAAATGTAATTTATATTTCCTTGGGCAACTTAAGAAAAGAGCAATAAATTATATTTAAAATACATTTTAAAATATCTAAAATATATTTAATTAATACTGGCTTAAGGCAAGTTAAAACATAAAACAATTAACTAAATGCAACTAAATCAATATTATACTTGACTGATGTCATTAGGAAGATTACTACTTTATTATTTAAGGAATCTATTCTGTGCACATAAATTTAACGTCATTTACAAAATCGTATTGTATAAATAATAGTTTTACCTCTAATCTATTAGATTTTTCAAACACAAATATTTTAGATTTATTTTACAAATTTTGATTTCCTTTATCTGTTATTAAATGTATTTTAAAGCCATTTGTAAAATCCACTAAACCAAATAATAACAATGCATAAAAACAATCAAATACCTTTGGCAAATTAGTTTTTTGTATTTAAATAATAGTTGCAAATGTAATACATGCAAATCAATTAATTTACCACATTTATTACACTGTTATACTGATGCAACACCAAGACCTCAACAATAGTAAAATGACAAACCACTATACGACCTCTTCCAACACCACAATTACAGCAATCTATTCATCTATTTTCGACTATTTAGGGGATTTAATCAAATAGGAAATGTGTGAATAAGGCCTTTTCTAAAGCTTGAATTAGAACTGGAGTAGAACAGAACGAGAACAGGAGTAGAACCGAACTAGAACTGAACTAGAACTCAACTAGAACAGAACTAGAACAGAACTAGAACAGAACAGAACTAGAACAGAACTAGAACAGAACTAGAACAGAACTAGAACAGAACTAGAACAGAACTAGAACAGAACTAGAACAGAACTAGAACAGAACTAGAACAGAACTAGAACAGAACTAGAACAGAACTAGAACAGAACTAGAACAGAACTAGAACAGACTAGACAACTAGAACTGAACTAGAACTGAACTAGAACTGAACTAGAACTGAACTAGAACTGAACTAGAACAGAACTAGAACTGAACTAGAACTGAACTAGAACTGAACTAGAACTGAACTAGAACTGAACTAGAACTGAACTAGAACTGAACTAGAACTGAACTAGAACTGAACTAGAACTGAACTAGAACTGAACTAGAACTGAACTAGAACTGAACTAGAACTAAACTAGAACTGTACTAGAACTGAACTAGAACTGAACTAGAACTGAATTAGAACTGAACTATAACTGAACTATAACTGAACTAGAACTGAACTAGAACTGAACTAGAACTGAACTAGAACTGAGCTAGAACTGAACTAGAACTGAACTAGAACAGACCTAGAACACAACATACCTAGAACAGAACTAGAACTGAACTAGAACAGAACTAGAACAGAACTAGAACAGAATTAGAACAGAACTAGAACAGAACTAGAACAGAACTAGAACTGAACTAGAACAGAACTAGAACAGAACTAGAACAGAATTAGAACAGAACTAGAACAGAACTAGAACAGAACTAGAACAGAACTAGAACAGAACTAGAACAGAACTAGAACAGAACTAGAACTGAACTAGAACAGAACTAGAACAGAACTAGAACAGAACTAGAACTGAACTAGAACAGAACTAGAACAGAACTAGAGCAGAACTAGAACAGAACTAGAACAGAACTAGAGCAGAACTAGAACAGAACTAGAACAGAACTAGAACAGAACTAGAACAGAACTAGAACAGAACTAGAGCAGAACTAGAACAGAACTAGAACAGAACTAGAACAGAACTAGAACAGAACTAGAACAGAACTAGAACAGAACTAGAACAGAACTAGAACAGAACTAGAGCAGAACTAGAACTGAACTAGAACTGAACTAGAACTGAACTAGAACTGAACTAGAACTGAACTAGAACTGAACTAGAACTGAACTAGAACTGAACTAGAACTGAACTAGAACTGAACTAGAACTGAACTAGAACTGAACTAGAACTGAACTAGAACTGAACTAGAACAGAACTAGAACAGAACTTGAACAGAACTAGAACAGAACTAGAACAGAACTAGAACAGAACTAGAACAGAACTAGAACAGAACTAGAACAGAACTAGAACAGAACTAGAACAGAATTGAACAGAACCAGAACAGAACTAGAACAGAACTAGAACAGAACTAGAACAGAACTAGAACAGAACTAGAACAGAACTAGAACAGAACTAGAACAGAACTAGAACTTGAACAGAAGTAGATCACAACTAGATTCTAAAGGTAGATTTAGAACTGAACTAGAACAAAACAGAACTAGAACAGAACTAAAACAGAACTAGAACAGAACTAGAACAGAATTAGAACAGAATTAGAAAACAGAACTAGAACAGAACTAGAACAGAACTAGAACAGAACTAGAACAGAACTAGAACAGAACTAGAACTGAACTAGAACAGAACTAGAACAGAACTAGAACAGAACTAGAACTGAACTAGAACAGAACTAGAACAGAACTAGAGCAGAACTAGAACAGAACTAGAACAGAACTAGAGCAGAACTAGAACAGAACTAGAACAGAACTAGAACAGAACTAGAACAGAACTAGAACAGAACTAGAGCAGAACTAGAACAGAACTAGAACAGAACTAGAACAGAACTAGAACAGAACTAGAACAGAACTAGAACAGAACTAGAACAGAACTAGAGCAGAACTAGAACAGAACTAGAACAGAAATAGAACAGAACTAGAACAGAACTAGAACAGAACTAGAATTGAACTAGAACACATCTTGAATAGAATCAACTAGAACAGAACTACAATAAAACTAGAACTGAACTACAACTGCAAAGGTAATGCAAGTCTGAACTTTAAAAAGGCCTTTAAGACGAAATCCTTTCTAGCTTTTGTTGCTGTTTTATTAAATAAACACTAATGATAGACCTTTGACCATCAATTTTTGTGCGGCCTGTTTTGTGTGCCAAATTTAGCATATAAATGTGTTTGAGAGCATAAGTGGATATACGTTTAAATCCTGTTAGTATTATTTATGCCATTTTGTCAATAATTTGCATAACAAAGCTTAACAAATTTTAAGCCTAAATCTATGCAAATATATGAAAAATTTGGGCGTTTAGTAGAATTGTTTTGAAAAGAACAGCAAAAAATAAGTAAATATATTTGGCACTATTTTGTATAAAATGTTTTAGAAGTCGAGATCTGCGATTGGTGTAGATAAGATTACATAGATTTTTCATTATTTAAATAGTTTTTCATTTTATTAATTTTATAAAATTTTAATAATTCTAGTGTTGCGTTTTTTCTTTAATCTACCTTGTCAGACGCAAGGACATTTTTACTATGCTAAAATTTTTTGGTTTATTTACCACGAGTAAAGAAAAAGGAAATATTTTTTTTTTTTTTTGCCACATTTTAAATTTTTTGTGACTTGTATACATGTCGGACATGACAGCGTTTGTGGAAAGGTTAACAAATTTGTGTAACGACATGACAGTTTGGAAAAAGATAGAAAAAACTTTGTGGTACAGTTTATTAAGAAGAACAAGTGCTTGAAGAAAAGAAAACGATTATAGAATTTGTAATGTTAGTTTTAAGTTTTTAGGTAAAACTTTAAAGACAAATTTTTGCTGAAAAATACCTAAAAGTATGCTTTAGTTTTTATATACTTAAGTTCCCTATGAAATATTGGAGAATATTTAAATTATGATTATGGTAACGCTGGTAATATTTCTCATAAAATTTGATTTTAAAATATTGTGTTGCTAACAACTTTTAAGTCTAAATTTTGTTTTGAGAAGCCTAAAAATATGCTACTTATTTTATACAACCACTTAATGTACCATTATAATCTCTTTTTAACAAGCTTTTGGCATTTCCTTTAAGATATTTTTAGCTTGAAAGTAGTCCTTGTTTTTTAATATATTCAGTTTATTTTTATGAAATAATCTGATTATAGAAAGCCTAAAAATATATTACTGTTTTTGTAGAATAATATAAAGTATGGTGTTTTCAGGCAAATAGGCGTAAAGCTCCAACATAAGTTGTTTATTTGGAAAATTTCAATGTTTCAAAATAATTATCACTATTTCCAAAACTTCTGAATTCCTACAACATTTTGTTTTCAAAAATATTATAATTTCCTTGCCTTAAATAAACTTTTATTAAATTTCATAAATTTTAAAATCTCTCTGCAACAGTTTAACTTCATATTGCAATTGTAAATAACTATTGAAAATTTTCATGATATTTTTTTTTAATATTTTATGAATTTTATATCTGACTAGCTGTGTTATCATTGTGATGACAGACAACTGCAGACATTGGAACAATAAACAAAAAAGTACTGAATATAACAAACGGAAACTATAGACCAAAACTAATAAAGTAAAATATTCGTAACAAAACTACAATTGTAAAAGTAAAAAAGTAATATGTAAATTTTTCGTAACAGCGAAATATTGAATGCAAATGGAAAGACAGACACATTTTATATCATAATTGGTCGGTACACTTGGTATTACTACATATTTCTAAAAGCTTAACATTTACTCTATAATTTTCCCGAATATTTCATTAAAATAGCAGCAATAGTTTTGCTGTTATTTAAACTAAAGCATAAGTACCACGGCACGTATGATTAATATTAATTATGAAGTAATTTTATACTTATTGCCATAACTTTTGAAATATACCCAATAGATAAACAATTTAAACGGCAGTATTTAGAAAACAAATAGCGCTTTCTGAACAACTTTTTGTTGTGAACTGCTCACGATAGTCATCATTAAAAAATTTAGTTTCAATAAATGTAAATTCAGCCTCAATCTAAACAACCATAAAAAAGCCATTCCAAAAAGCAATTAAATTTTTTGAGGGCATCCTTTTGCCTTTGTATGCCATTAATCAATTTATTTGTTATAAATTTTACTTTATTTTTTCACATTAAATATTCACAGTTCTTTTTTGTTATATCAATAGTTTTCGTTTAAATGAATAGCATGAATTTTTCAACAATTCCCAAATGTTTGTGCTGGATTGTATATTGGATTAAAAATGCCAGAAAGAAAACAGTGATATTTATATTAAATAAAATGTATAGAATATGTAGCAATTGATTGTTCTCACTAAGGAGAATTCGCTGAAAATGCAATGAAAATGCTAGAAAAATAACAAACACCTTAAGAGGGCGAATAACTAAAACCCAATTAGCTATGTGATCATAGGAACAGCATTATCAACATTTACTCTAGACCATGGTTGATGCTATAGTGCAGTCTATATTCCAGTCCATAGTTTAACTTATTATCTAGAATATAATCTTATCAAGTGTATAGTCAAGTCTATAATCTAGCACATAGTGTATTATATAGTCTAGCCTTTAGCCGGTTTATAGTGGAGTCTATCGACTCGTGAATGGTATAGTTGTTAGTATAGTCTTTAGTTTAGACTGTAATCTAGTCTATAGTCTAGTCCAATCTATAATCTAGTCTATAGGCTGTTCTATATGAAAGTCTATGGTCTAGTCCTTAGTATTGTATATAATCTAGCCTTGTCAATAGTCTTGTCTATAATCTAGTCTTTAGTCTAGTCTTTAGTCTAGTCTATAGTCTAGTCTATAGGCTAGTCTATAGTCTATTCTATAGTACAGTCTATAGTCTATTCTATTATCTAATCTATAGTCTAATATATATTCCAGTCTATGGTCCATTCTATTCTAGTCTATAGTTTTGTCTAGTCTATAGTCTAGTGTATAGTCTTGTCTATAGTCTAGTCTAGTCTATAGTCTAGTCTAGTCTATAGTCTAGTCTAGTCTATAGTCTAGTCTAGTCTATAGTCTAGTCTATAGTCTAGTCTATAGTCTAGTCTATAGTCTAGTCTAGTCTAGTCTATAGTCTAGTCTATAGTCTAGTCTATAGTCTAGTCTATAGTCTAGTCTATAGTCTAGTCTATAGTCTAGTCTATAGTCTAGTCTATAGTCTAGTCTATAGTCTAGTCTATAGTCTAGTCTATAGTCTAGTCTATAGTCTAGTCTATAGTCTAGTCTATAGTCTAGTCTATAGTCTAGTCTATAGTCTAGTCTATAGTCTAGTCTATAGTCTAGTCTATAGTCCTAGTCTATAGTCCAGTCTATAGTCTAGTCTATAGTAGTCTATAGTCTAGTCTAGTCTAGTCTATAGTATAGTCTATAGTCCAGTCTATAGTCTAGTCTATAGTCTAGTCTATAGTCTAGTCTATAGTCTAGTCTATAGTCTAGCCTATAGTCTAGTCTATAGTCCAGTCTATAGTCTAGTCTTCAGTCTAGTCCATTCTTTAGTTTAGTCTATAGATCTATATTCTATTCTTTAGTCTAGTATATAGTCCAGTTTATAGTCTTATCTATGGTCTAGTCCATAGTCTAGCCTATAGTCTAGTCTATAGTCTAGTCTTTAGTTTAGTCTATAAGCTATTCTATTATCTAATCTATATTCTTTAGTCTAGTATATAGTCCAGTTTATAGTCTTATATATGGTCTAGCCTATAGTCTAGCCTATAGTCTAGTCTATAGTCTAGTCTATAGTCTAGTCTATAGTCTAGCCTATAGTCTAGCCTATAGTCTAGTCTATAGTCTAGTCTATAGTCTAGTCTATAGTCTAGTCTATAGTCTAGTCTATAGTCTAGTCTATAGTCTAGTCTATAGTCTAGTCTATAGTCTAGTCTATAGTCTAGTCTATAGTCTAGTCTATAGTCTAGTCTATAGTCTAGTCTATAGTCTAGTCTATAGTCTAGTCTATAGTCTAGTCTATAGTCTAGTCTATAGTCTAGTCTATAGTCTAGTCTATAGTCTAGTCTATAGTCTAGTCTATAGTCTAATCTATAGTCTAGTCTATAGTCTAGTCTATTGTCTAGTCTATAGTCTAGTCTATAGTGTAGTCTATGGTCTAGTCTATAGTCTAGTCTATAGTCTAGTCTATAGTCTAGTCTACTGTCTAGTCTACAGTCTAGTCTATAGTGTAGTCTATAGTCTAGTCTATAGTCTAGTCTATAGTCTAGTCTATAGTCTAGTCTATAGTCTTGTCTATAGTCTAGTCTATAGTCTAGTTTATAGTCTAGTCTATAGTCTAGTCTATAGTCTAGTCTATAGTCTAGTCTATAGTCTAGTCTATAGTCTAGTCTATAGTCTAGTCTGTAGTCCAGTCTAATGTCTAGTCTATAGTCCAATGGTGCCCAAAATCACTATTCCCTATCACGCGAGATAGGGCAAGAATATTCTGTTGACGTTGCGTTGACTCACCTACACTATAAGCTTACTTGTGTATTTTCTTATTTGAGCATGTGCTAGTTGATTATCTCTCAACTTGCAAAACAAAATCAACTCAGTTGCTGATCAGCATTTGTCGAAGTAAGATCTGTACGCAACTTTTTTAAAATCCACACAGGAATACAACAACAAAATTTTGAGAAAGCCGAATTTATGTAGGTGAATGAGAGAGCACAGCTGATAGTTTTTTATATATGAACTTTAATGTACGCTGTCTGTCAAAATCCATAATATCAATTTGACAGTTAGAATATACTTTTTAGTAAGCAGTCATTTTATTAGTACAGTTTTATTTTGGGTTACATTTTGTTCTCTGCTGCTTTACCAATACAAATGAATGTGTAACAGTGTGTGTATGGGCAACACTGCTATAGTCCAATCTATTGTCTATTCTTTTATCTCATTTATGGTCTATTCTATAGTCTAGTTTATAGTCCAGTCTATAGTCTAGTCTAGTCTATAGTTTATTTTATAGTCTATTCTATAGTCTAGTCCATAGTCTTTTATTTAGTCTAGTAATAGCTAGGTCATAGTCTAACCTGATGTATACTCTATGGTCTATTCTATAGTCTATAGTTTTTATAACTATTTTAAAAGCTTTAGTTCCGAATATTTCTAGCAATTCATTGTACCAATATATTTCGCTTCCTTCCACTTTCAGTTTGCATTAACATTATGCTGACTGCAATTAAATCCTGTCGTTATTTATAATTCCTTTCCACATTCATATGCAAAGAATTACTACGAAAATGTCTGCTCAAGTTTTAGATAGTTGTTATGTAAAATAATTAAAACACAATTTAGTTTATGCTGCTTTTAACAAAAAATAGACAAAAGGAAGTAAAAAAAAAGCCTTGTAATTAAACAGCCAAAGGCAGGAAACGGAAGCTATAACATAATGAATAGCAGAGTAAATCACGATATAAAAAATATATAAAAAATTGTTCTCTACAGACAGCTTTACGGTTAAAGTGATGGAGAGGGAGAAAAAGTATAATCAAAATAATAGGAATTTGCTAAAGAATTTATCAACCAGATTTTTACAAAGTTAATGTAATTTGATTTTGTTTTACACAACTATAATAAAACAAAAAAAAAATCAGCAAAGAAAAACTACCATATCAAACTGTCAATTAAGTAAAACAGAAGGGTTGCAAATTTTTAGCAAATGCCTTAATAGTTAACACCAAATTTGTTTTTGCCTTTAGATAAACCTAAATAAAATTTTATCAAAAAAATGTGGTGAAACATTACGGTTTTTATTAATTTATTGATGATGATACTGGGGGGTGGCGAAATAGGGGAGACATTTTTGCAAGTAATGCAAAATGTTAATGAACATTATTGATGTTAAAAGAAATAAAAGGAACAGAAAATGTTTAAAATTTTTTTTAATATATTTGTAACTGTGTTCCGTTAACTATGTTTATTCCCCTATTATATCCGTCAAAGTTATTTCAATTCCTAAAACTAAACTTTGCCAAATATTGCCTTTATTGCTGAATATCAAAAAGTTTTATTTCTGGAATTTAAAAATTTGTATAAAAATATTTTTTAGAAATCTAACCTTTTGCTGTTTGAATCTTCCGGGAAGTAGAAAAACTTTTCCAATTTTCTTAAATCCCTTAGGATATGCAAATATAACCTTTTTATTTAAGTAACGAAATTTTTCATTAAACGCTTGATTTGGTTTAAAATCATATTGAATTTTAGAAATTGCTCAAACTTTTTTCTAATAGATTTGTTTCTATAAATAACCACAATTTTTATTATATTTTTTCTATTTTTCCCAAAATAAAAAAGTTTACTAAACTTGTATTGCCTATCTTCAAGGGGCAATTCAGGTACAAATAAAAAGTTGTGCTGTTAGTTGAAGTATATGTTGCGAAAATCATTCAGTTTTTAAATATTTTGTTTAATTTTTACATCGAGTTTTATAATATGTATTCAAATATTTGTAAAGGTAAATTGCTTGTTACCATTTTGGTATCTGAAATTTAAAAAAAATATATATATAAAAATGCCATCAACCTATTTGCCAAAATTTGTCACGTTCTTTTATAAATACAAAAAAAAAAAAATAAATTTATTTCATTATTATGACACGTTTGTTAACAAAAACTTTTGCTGTCCTTTTGTTACTAGATATTGCGAGGAAAAGGTTTTTTTTATCAGCATGAGTGCTTTCTTTTTTTAGATTTTCTTTTATAATTTAACCAAATATTTATTGTTATTACTGCTAAACAACAAATTAAAAAATCTATCCAGAAACCAAGAAAGAAAAATAACAATTTTTCCAAAAATTTCTTGTCAAACATTTAAATGTTTCCCTATGGACTAATTTAAGAAGGTAAAGAGTAGACATTAGACTAAACTATACACTAGACTAAAGATTAGACTACAGACTAGACTAAAAACTAGACTATCGACTAGACTACAGACTAGACTATAGGCTAGACTAAAGACTAGGCTATATACTATACTATAGGTTAGACCATATACTACAGTATAGACTAAAATATAGACTAGACTATATACTAGACTATATACTACACTTTAGACTGGACTATAGACTAGACTATAGTATAGTATAGTCTATAGACAATAAACAAGACTATAGACTAGATTACAAACTAGACTATAGACTAGACTTCAGACTAGACTGTAGACTAGACTATAGACTACACTATACACTAGACTATAGACTGGACTATACTATAGACTAGACAATAGACTAGACTATAGACTAGACTATAGACTAGACTATAGACTAAACTATAGACTAGACTATAGACTAGACTATAGACTAGACTATAGACTAGACTATAGACTAGACTATAGACTAGACTATAGACTAGACTATAGACTAGACTAGACTATAGACTAGACTATAGACTAGACTAGACTATAGACTAGACTATAGACTAGACTATAGACTAGACTAGACTATAGACTAGACAATAGACTAGACTATAGACTAGACTTTAGACAAAACTATAGACTAGACTATAGACTAGACTACGGGCTAGACTATAGGCTAGACTATAGACTAGACTATAGACTAGACTATAGGCTAAGACTAGACTATAGACTAGACTAGACTAGACTATAGACTAGACTATAGACTAGACTATAGACTAGACTATAGACTAGACTATAGACTAGACTATAGACTAGACTATAGACGAGACTATAGACTAGACTATAGACTAGACTATAGACTAGACTATAGACTAGACTATAGACTAGACTATAGACTAGACTATAGACTAGACTATAGACTAGACTATAGACTAGACTATAGACTAGACTATAGACTAGACTATAGACTAGACTATAGACTAGACTATAGACTAGACTATAGACTAGACTATAGACTAGACTAATAACTAGACTATAGACTAGACTATAGACTAGACTATAGACTAGACTATAGACTAGACTATAGCCTAGACTATAGACTAGACTATAGACTAGACTATAGACTAGACTATAGACTAGACTAGACTATAGACTAGACTATAGACTAGACTATAGACTAGACTATAGACTAGACTATAGACTAGACTATAGACTAGACTACAGACTAGACTATAGGCTAGACTATCGGCTAGACTATAGAATAGACTATAGAATAGACTATAGACTAGACTATAGACTAGACTATAGACTAGACTGGACTGTAGATTAGACTCTAGACTAGACTATAGACTAGACTTTAGACTAGACTGTAGACTAGACTATAGACTAGACTATAGACTAGACTATAGACTAGATTAAAGACTAGACTATAGACTACACTAAAGACTAGTTTATAGACTAGACTATGGACTGCACTATAGACTAGATACTAGACTATAGACTAGACTATAATCTAGACTATATACTGGACTATAGCCTAGACTTTATACTAGACTAGACTATAGACTAGAATACAGACTATACTATACTAGAATACAGACTGTATAGACTGTAGACATGAGTATAGACTAGAATACAGACTTGACTATAGACAATAATGTAGACTAGAATTTAGACTTGACTATATACTAGACTATAAACAATAAATTAGAATATGGACTGCACTCTAAACTAGAATAAAGACTATGCTTCTAACTATAGACTCTGATTCTCTATAGACTAATTTAAGGCTGTAAAGACTAGAATGTGGCTTATGGTTTATACTATGAAGTATGGTTTATACTATGCACTAGACTATGCACTAGACTATAGACTAGATTAGACTATAGACTAGATTATAGACTAGATAATAGACTAGATAATAGACTAGATTATGGACTAGACTATATCCTAGACTATAGACTACGCTATAGACTAGACTGTAGACTAGTTGATAGACTAGACTGTAGACTAGTTGATAGACTAGACTGTAGACTTTGTACTGGACTAAATACTGGACTTAAGACTTGACTATAGACCAGATCTTGAACTAGACTTTATTGGACTATTCAAAATCTCGAATATATTTATCCTTTAAACGTTTCTGATGGGTTTCACAAAGTTTTTTAGATTTTATTTAAATCTAACAAAATTTTGTCTTAGTGATTTCTTAAAAACATAAATTGAATTAAATTTCATACGGAAGCCGTTCAAGAAAGAGGAAATAAATATCAATACAAATAAAATTCCAATCCGTAAATGGAACAAGAAAATAGAAAAGAAGTGGCAACAAAATGCAGTTAAAAGAAGTACTATTGTCATTTATGGCTTAAGTCTCATTGTCAGTAAAGATAAGCAGAGTTTTTTAATGTTTTTTTTTTTTTTTTTTTTTTTTCTTTGCATATTGTGCTTTTATTTGTTAGTTGTTTGTTTAAAACTATTAGGGGTTATGAAAAGTTAAAGACCTAGAAATGGTGTTATTTAAAATTTTGTTATTATGATTTTAAAACGCAACTTATTGACTTTTCAGATGGGAAAATCTTGATTTATTTTTTTGGTAACTTTTATAAGGAAGTCATGAAATAATTTGTCTACCCCTAATATTTTCAATGTTTATAGCTGTTTGTGTCTGTCACCTTTTTCTGGCTCCTATTACTTCATTCAATTGTGTACCTGTATAAGAGTTTCTATTGTATTTGCACAGTGTTTTTTCTATAGCAAAACAACAAATCCTTTAATATAAGGAGTTTGTTTTTACTTTTGCGATTACATTCTTATCATTGAACTAAACCGACACTTATAGACATACGAACTTCTAGGCAGATATCCCAACAAACCTTTAGACAGACTTATAGAAATAATAGTCTACAGTTTCACCAAGTCTCATTTATAGCGGCATGTTTGTTGGGTTACGTTTACACAGACAAACAGAGAAAATCCCGTGATAAGTGTTTCCACCCAAACACTTTCATGAGTGTTAGTTAAAGAAAATAAATCGATTAGCAAAATGAACAAATAGCAACTTTACAAATGATAAAAGGTGAATAAAAACAAAAAACTAGAAAAAAATAGACCATAAATAAGTTTTATAAAAATGTAACTTGATTGATTGATTAGGGGCATGTCCACAGGAGTGATTGATAGAGGTGTTTAATAATTGTAATTTGTTTAAGGACAGAGATGCTATTGTCAAAATCTCCTAAAGCTTTAATCATGATTTAAACATAACATTTCTTTAAGGTATTTATTTCCCTCTTTTCAAATTAAAATAGAAATCCAAAAAAATTTTCCTCGTATGTTTAAAATAGTTTTACCAAATTTCAATTAGCAGCTCAATTTGTAGTTGTTATATTGTTAGCATTTTTTTCCATTTCTGTTGGTATTGTTGCCAAAAGTAAAACTTTCATTTCCTGTTTACTTACACAACACAAAGTATGTTTGCAATTTAAGTTCGTGTGTGTTAAGTAGTTACTATTGCATGTTAAACTCTAGTTAATTTACAATTGTTGCTTACAAATTTTTTTTTTTTGCTCACAGACTTCCTCTCTTACTCCCACTTTAAGCCACATACAAACATTTCCAGCTAAAACTAAATAAATAACTACTCCCATCAGCAAAACATGCAATATTTACTTTTTGTTGTGTGTGAGCAACAAAATTTCAACAACTAACAACTGGCAACATACATACATACTTATAGTTAACATTTGTTGGATTGCTATTATTGTTGGATAACTAAGTAGTTATAGAATTTGTGTTTGTACATTGTAACTATTGTTGTTGGTTAGTTGTGTAAGTTGGTGTTTTCTTAAGGAAACCGAAATCAAATCGTAGTTGCACTCAACCGACAATGGATTTCATCACCTATGGGATATCTAATGAGATTTCTTGATGTGGTAAAGTAAGCAAATATTTAAGGGAAAACAATAAATGAAAATTAGTTAAAAAAAACAAATAAATATACAAGCAAAGGAAATGGTTTTAGCAAGAATATATGATGCAACGAATTTAGTATAAATTTTTAATTATTAACTCTAGACTAGAGTATAGTATAACGTCTAGTATTTATTGGAGTCGACAATATAGTCTTAGCAAGAGTCTAGTCTATAGTGTAGCGTATAGTCTAGTGCATAGTCGAGTCTATAGTCTATTTAATAGTCTAGTCTATAGTCTAGTTTATACTCTAGTCAATAGTATAGTCTATAGTCTAGCCTGCATAGTATATAGTCTTGTCTATAGTCTAGTCCATAGCCTAGTCTATAGTCTAGTCCATAGCCTAGTCTATAGTTTAGTCCATAGCCTAGTCTGTAGTCTAGTCCATAGCCTAGTCTATAGTCTAGTCCAAAGTCTAGTCTGTAGTCTAGTCTATAGTCTAGTCTATAGTCTAGTCTATTGTATAGTCTATAGTCTAGTCTATAGTCTATTTTATAGTCTAGTCGATAGTCTAGTCTATAGTGTAGTCTAGTCTATAGTATAGTCTATAGTCTGGTCTATAGTCTATTTTATAGTCTAGTCCATAGTCTAGTCTATAGTGTAGTCTATAGTCTAGTCTATACTATAGCCTATAGTCTATTTTATAGTCTAGTCCATAGTCTAGTCTATAGTCTAGTCTGTAGTCTGGTCTATAGTCTAGTCCATAGTCTAGTCTATAGTCTAGTCTATAGTCTAGTCTATAGTCTAGTCTATAGTCTAGTCTATAGTCTAGTCTATAGTCTAGTCTAGTCTAGTCTAGTCTATAGTCTAGTCTATAGTCTAGTCTATAGTCTAGTCTAGTCTATAGTCTAGTCTAGTCTAGTCTATAGTCTAGTATATAGTCTAGTCTATAGTCTATTCTATAGTCTAGTCTATAGTCTAGTCTATAGTCTAGTCTATAGTATAGTCTATAGTCTAGTCTATAGTCTAGTCTATAGTCTAGTCTATAGTCTAGTATATAGTCTAGTCTATAGTCTAGTCTATAGTCTAGTTTATAGTCTAGTCTATAGTCTAGTCTATAGTCTAGTCCATAGCCTAGTCTATAGTCTAGTCCATGGTCTAGTCTGTAGTCTAGTCTATAGCCTAGTCTATAGTCTGGTCTATTTTATAGTCTAGTCCATAGTCTAGTCTATAGTGTAGTCTATAGTGTAGTCTATAGTATAGTCTATAGTCTAGTCTATAGTCTATTTTATAGTGTAGTCCATAGTCTGGTCTATAGTCTAGTCTATAGCCTAGTCTATAGTCTAGTCTATAGTCTATTTTATAGTCTAGTCCATAGTCTAGTCTATAGTGTAGTCTATAGTGTAGTCTATAGTATAGTCTATAGTCTAGTCTATAGTCTATTTTATAGTGTAGTCCATAGTCTAGTCTATAGTCTAGTCTATAGTCTAGTCTATAGTCTAGTCTATAGTCTAGTCTATAGTCTAGTCTATAGTCTAGTCTAGTCTATAGTCTAGTCTATAGTCTAGTCTATAGTCTAGTCTATAGTCTAGTCTATAGTCTAGTCTATAGTCTAGTCTATAGTCTAGTCTATAGTCCAGTCTATAATCTAGTCTATAGTCTAGTCTATAGTCTAGTCTATAGTCTAGTCTATAGTCTAGTCTATAGTCTAGTCTATAGTCTAGTCTATAGTCTAGTCTATAGTCTAGTCTATAGTCTAGTCTATACTCTAGTCTATAGTCTAGTCTATAGTCTAGTCTAGTCTATAGTCTAGTCTATAGTCTAGTCTAGTCTATAGTCTAGTCTATAGTCTAGTCTATAGTCTAGTCTATAGTCTAGTCTATAGTCTAGTCTATAGTCTAGTCTATAGTCTAGTCTATAGTCTAGTCTATAGTCCAGTCTATAATCTAGTCTATAGTCTAGTCTATAGTCTAGTCTATATTCTAGTCTATAGTCTAGTCTATAGTCTAGTCTATAGTCTAGTCTATAGTCTAGTCTATAGTCTAGTCTATAGTCCAGTCTATAATCTAGTCTATAGTCTAGTCTAGTCTATAGTCTAGTCTATAGTCTAGTCTATAGTCTAGTCTATAGTCTAGTCTATAGTCTAGTCTATAGTCTAGTCTATAGTCTAGTCTATAGTCTAGTCTATAGTCTAGTCTATAGTCTAGTCTATAGTCTAGTCTATAGTCTAGTCTATAGTCCTAGTCTATAGTCTAGTCTATAGTCTAGTCTATAGTCTAGTCTATAGTCTAGTCTATAGTCTAGTCTATAGTCTAGTCTATAGTCTAGTCTATAGTCTAGTCTATAGTCCAGTCTATAGTCTAGTCTATAGTCTAGTCTATAGTCTAGTCTATAGTCTAGTCTATAGTCTAGTCTATAGTCTAGTCTATAGTCTAGTCTATAGTCTAGTCTATAGTCTAGTCTATAGTCTAGTCTATAGTCTAGTCTATAGTCTAGTCTATAGTCTAGTCTATAGTCTAGTCTATAGTCTAGTCTATAGTCTAGTCTATAGTCTAGTCTATAGTCTAGTCTATAGTCTAGTCTATAGTCTAGTCTATAGTCTAGTCTATAGTCTAGTCTATAGTCTAGTCTATAGTCTAGTCTATAGTCTAGTCTATAGTCTAGTCTATTGTCTAGTCTATAGTCTAGTCTATAGTCTAGTCTATAGTCTAGTCTATAGTCTAGTCTATGACTAGTCTATAGTCTAGTCTATAGTCTAGTCTATAGTCTAGTATATAGTCTAGTCTATAGTCAAGACTATAGTCGATATTCTGTAATTTGGTCTATAGTCTAGTTTATAGTCTAGTCTGTAGGGTAGTCTTCATTCTAGTCTATAGTCTAGACAAGAGTCTAGTCTATGGTCTAGTCTATAGTCTAGTCTATAGTCTAGTCTATAGTCTAGTATATAGTCTAGTCTATAGTCAAGACTATAGTTGATAATCTGTAATTTGGTCTATAGTCTAGTCTATAGTCTAGTCTATAGTCTAGTCTATAGTCTAGTCTATAGTCTAGTCTATAGTCTAGTCTATGGTCTAGTCTATAGTCTAGTCTATAGTCTAGTCTATAGTCTAGTCTACAGTCTAGTCTATAGTCTATTCTATAGTCTAGTCCATAGTCTAGTCTATAGTCTAGTCTATAGTCTAGTCTATAGTCTAGTCTATAGTCTGATCTATGATCTAGTCTATAGTATAATCTATAGTCTATGGTCTAGTCTTTATTATAGTCTATAGTCTACTCTATAGTCTTGTCTATAGTTTAGTCTATTATCTGATCTATATAGTCTATTAGATAACCTAGACTAGACTAGTCTATATTCTAGTCTAGTTTTCAACTTTACCAAGTTGATGATTTCGTAATATTTGTCACATTCGTGTTTCCCTTCAATTTTATCCTCTTAACAGATTTATTATTCACATATTTAAAAAAGTTTTTTGTTTAATTTTTTTTTGAAAAACTTTTTTACAACTTCAAATACCTTTAAGCCACCACAATCTGTGGCACAACAACAATAAACTGTAATCCCTCTGCACATATTTACGTGCATATAAATTTGAATTATAAAACATTTAAATAGAATTAATTTCGTTTTGAATTTTTAAACATTATTTTTCTACAATAAAAATAAAATAGTATTATGAAACGTTTTTTGTTTAAACAAAAATGCAGGGCAATTTAGGTAAAAAACACAATAGAAAAATCTCTGGCAAATTAAAACAATAGGTACAATTTACAGGAAAGAACAATAGGAGCTGAACAATACAGCAGTGGGAAACTGTGGACGAGGATAAATATATAATGAACAGGTGTTTAGGCTATAAAAAGAATAATTTGTAATAAAAAAGCTAAAACTGGGACTTGCTGATTCGTTAATTTGAAATTTCTTGTAAAACTTAGAATATTCCATATTTTGATAAATGTTTGGTTTGAAGTTTAATACTAACTTTAATTAATTTTGGAAAACGTTTTTTATGTGGCATTACCACCACCCCTGCGCAATACCAAACCAAAAAAATCAATTTATTTTAAAACTATTATTGTTGCACTTAAAACCTCGACTTGTTTTATGTACAAATAAAACCAATAGTTTGTGTGTGTGGGTAGATATGTATATCTGTCCAATTGTCCTGCTAACCGCCACTCAAACATATTGACCACAAAATGTTGTGTTTCTATGACGATTTCATTTTGTCATTTTCAGCAATTAAATTTATAAACATCAACAACAAGGATTAAGGCCATGTGTGCCATAAAAGTGGCTTATATAAAAAAACTAAACAGATTTAGAAACAGTATTTTTTTATGTTAGATAAAAGTGGAAAATAATGTTTGAATTGAAAAGAGATAAAACTATTTAAAATGTTGTATAGAAATCAATTTGAAATGAATTGAACTTGTTTTATTAACAATTTGAAATTGAATGAAAACATTAGAGAAAGTTGAATGCTATAGCTAGTGAATGTTTAAAATATCGATTTACAAACAACATTTTTTTGTTAAAAATTAAAAAATATTATCTTAATATTGCAGTTTTAATTATTCCACTATCGTTTACAGTTTAAAAGTTATTAAGGATTTTCCAAAATTACTTTATAATTAATATTAATCATACGTTCTGTAGTACGAACTAGTAAAACAATTAGCTAGCTGTAAATGTTATCTAAATACTGCAATTTTAATTACTCCACTATCGTTTATAGTTTAAAAGTTATTAGAAATTTTCTAAAATTACTCCATAATAAATATTAATCATACGTGCTGTAGTACGACTAAGTAAAAAAATTGGTTATTTGGCAATAACTAAGAAACTTTTACTAGAATTTTAATGAAATCTATGGGAAAATTATACAGCAGGAGTCATGCTTTCAGGAAATTTTATAGGCCGTTTAGCTAGTTGTAAGTAAAATGAGCTATTATAGCTTAAAGTGGACTACCTAGTTTACTAAAAGTAAAAAATTTTAAAGCTAAGTTTTTGATTAAACATCATATCATTTCTAATCGGTAGGAATGATTGTCAGTTTCCTTGTCCTTCCTTTGGCTAGTTTATGGTTTAGATCTGTGATATACAGACCTTGTACTGGCAATTTCCTTGTCCATCCGTCCGTCCGAGAATTGAGTGTTTGATCACAACTCAAACTTGGGAATAATTTTATATACGTTTTAAATTTAATTCTTAAATAAATTTTCTTTTTGCCTATTTTCTTACCTCTCAAACTCATTAGTTTTCTTGTCATCATTTCGTTACGCCTTTCGAATCTTTCATCACCCACGTAAATATCTAATGAATATAAAATCAGTTTTTCTAATGTCTATAGCTCGCTCAATCACATACACCCTCGAAATGTGCTGACTGGCAACTTGTTGGTAAAAGGTTTTCAACATTTAGAAAAAATAAAGAAAAATGGCAAAATAAAAAAGAGAAAACCATTTACTATTTAAATTTTCAAACGAAGCAGAAAAACTGCAAGTGTTTTCTTTTTTTTATATAGCAGAGAAATTGAATGGTAAATGGCGTTAGTATTTAATATTTACATTAGATGTATGCAAGACTGATGTCAAGTAGTTTTGCCTTTGTAAATAAAAATGCTTAAAAGTTCTAGAGGTTTCTGAAAAGAAAAGCAAGTGTTTCAAGTGCTGTTAGTCGGCAGCATAGTTAATCAACAGAATCTAAGTATTAACATAAAGCTTGATTTAGCAGTTCTGTTGAGTGTTATTTCCTTGATTTAATATTAACGTCATTAGCCCTTAGCTTTTATTTATTGAAGAGAACAAATTTATTTTGACTCTCTTAAGTATTTTTGCCACCTTTCCATATAGTTTTCCTACAAATTAAAATTTTTTAAAAAAATTAGCCATATTTTTTCATTTGAAATGTTTCCTTGTCTTTGCTAGAATGTGTTTATTTCTCAGCCATTGTATTTATCTAACTGTCATTGTTGCTCTCCATCGCCATTATTATGACAGTTAATGAGTATGTTAAAATCATTATTTAGTCTGTGTTTGTTTTCTTCTCCGTTGTCTCTCTCTCCCTCCCTATTTAAGCCTTTGTAGTGGTTTTTAAACAAAACTTATTTGTATATGTATGTGTTTTCTTTAAGCTTAAAGTATATTTGTATAACAGAAATTGTTAAGTGAAAGCCAAATAGTCAATTTCTCCATAATAATAGTGATTGTTAGTTTAGTAGTTGTTTGTTTGTCATGTTTTGTTTGTGGGATTTCAATTAATTACTTAAAACAATAGAGCCGACTCTAGTGGTCTATTACATTAAATTCAACAACATAGGCCTTCAACAGAAGGCAGAAAAGCTAAGACGAAACATCTGCGTATGATATGAAATTACAGGATTAATAAATAATAAAAGAATGAAAATAATTTGAAAGGACTAAGTCCACTTTACGACATTTTGGCTCACAACACGTTTAACTTTACAACTTACCTTCATAATTTCCTAAAAGCTTAAATCCTGCTCTATAATTTTCCCATGCATTTCATTAAAATCGCAGCAGTAGTTTTGTATTTAATTACAATAAAATGATCTTTAAGTTATTTGTACCACAGTACGTATGACTAATATTAATTAGGTAATAATTTTAGAAAAATCTTTATAACTTTTCAACTACAACAGCTAAGG
This sequence comes from Lucilia sericata, assembly GCF_015586225.1. Taxonomy (NCBI): domain Eukaryota; kingdom Metazoa; phylum Arthropoda; class Insecta; order Diptera; family Calliphoridae; genus Lucilia; species Lucilia sericata. The sequence continues at coordinate 210,819 of NW_023994251.1, forward strand.
AATTAATATAAACGGCAGTATTTAGTAAACATTTACAGTTTGTTACAAACCACAACAAATATTTCAAAAAAGCCCAATATGAGTCCATAAAATTGTCTAAAGTTTAGATTTTAACTTATTTGCCTAACAACAACAACAAAATTAATATTAACTTATATACAAAAAAATTTAATTTTCATATAACCTTGCCTTTGTGTATCAAATTTATCGTATGTACGTCTAGACATATATTTTAGGTCTTAATTACAATGTAAAGTCTTTTTTTCTTCAAGTGTCATCTAAAGAAATGTTTATTATTATGTTAATTTTATTTGTATGTATTCCCTTTTGCACGAAAAATATACAATAACTTTACATAACTCTATACAATTAAAAGCTGTAATAAAGAAAAATATATACATTTTGTCCTTTTTATTCTACTATTGGTTTATTGTCTTTGTGGTCTAATGACAATCAGTCCTAAAATATCGACTTCAGACGTCAATTAGTAAAAGTAAAACTGTAAGAGGATTTAAGTCTTGTACAAAGCAGTTATTGAATTAAAAAAAAAACACATTGAATACTCCAAAAACAACAAAATTTGAAAGACTTCTTTAGAATATAGAGTAGACTATAGACTGTAGACTAGGCTATAGACTAGACTATAGACTAAACTACAGACCAGACTATAAACTAAACTATATACTAGATTATAGACTTGACTATAGACTAGACTATAGACTTTACTATAGACTAGACTATTGACTAGACTATAGATTAGACTATAGACAAGACTATAGACTTGACTATAGACTAGACTATAGACTTGACTATAGACTAGACTATTGACTCGACTATATACTTGACTATTGACTAGGCTATAGACTAGACTATAGACTAGACTATAGACTAGGCTATAGACTAGACTGTAGACTAGACTATAGACTAGACTATAGACTAGACTATAAACTAGACTATAGACTAGACTATAGACTAGACTATAGACTAGACTATAGACTAGACTATAGACTAGACTATAGACTAGACTATGGACTAGACTGTAGACTAGACTATAGATTAAACTGTAGACTAGACTATAGACTAGACTGTAGACTAGGGTATAAACTAGATTATAGACTAGACGATAGACTAGTCTAGAGTGTAGTCTATAGTCTAGTCTGTAGTCTAGACTATAAACTAGATTCGGCTATAGACTAGACTATAGAGACTAGACTATAGACTAGATTATAGACTAGACTATACAGACTAGACTATAGACTAGACTATAGACTACACTCTAGACTAGACTGTAGACTAGACTGTAGACTAGGCTATAGACTAAACTATAGACCAGACTGTAGACTAGGCTATATACTTGACTGTAGACTAGACTCTAGGCTAGACTATAGACTACACTATAGACTAGACTATAGACTAGACTATAGCCTAGACTATAGACTAGACTATAGACTAGACTATAGGCTAGACTATAAACTACACTATAGACTAGACTATATACTAGATTATAGACTAGGCTTTTCATTAGAATATAGACTAGACTGTAGACTAGACTATAGACTAGACTGTAACTAGACTATAGACTAGACTATAGACTAGAACTATAGAATAGACTATAGTCTTGACTATAGACTAGACTATAGACTAAACTATAGACTAGATAATAGACTAGACTACAGACTAGACTAGACTATGGACCAGACTATAGACTAGACTATGGATTAGACTAAAAGACTTGACTATGGATTAGACTAAAAGACTTGACTATGGACTACACTATAGACTAGATATTTGATTAGTCTACAGGCTACGCTACACACAAGACTAAACCTAGACTACATATTAGACTAGAATGAATTTAATATCACTCATACGGACCTTTGGCAAAACAAGTACAAAACTATATTCTACTACAGACTAGACGTTTTATATTATAACAAATTTCGGCAGCCATTTAATTGTATGTGTACTTTACTGTACTTTAGCGTTTATTTCAAAAAATTTTGAAATTTAAATTCAAAAATAATTACATTTTAAAAATTCAATAGATTTACATTTAACCGCTTAAAAATCTCACGGTGGACCACAAAAAATAGTTGACAAAAACTGAAGCATAATAAAAGGAGTAGAAGGAAAATTCATACAGCTATAACTCGGTTTACCCTTTTAAACATTTTCCTTAAACAGTAGTTTTAACTATGAAACCATAAACGCAATATTGTAAAAAAATTATGTAAATGAATTAAAAATTTATTCGTTATTAGCGAAATATTATTAGCTTTAAATGTTTTCTTAATATAGCAGTTTAAATTATAACACTAGCTTTTGTAGTTTAAAAGTTATTACGAAATTTCTACAATCACTCTATAATAAATATTAATCATACGGCCCATAGCACAGATAATTAAAAAAAGGTTTATATAAATAAGTATAAGTACTACTGATACGATTTTAATGAAATATATGTATGTAAAAATTATATATATGTGTGTATCTTATGCAAAGTTTTTACGACATTCTAATAACAAGTAATGTTAATTGAGGGTGAGATGTAAAACTATTCATGCAAAACTCACCAACACTCTTATATAATATAAATACAACAAAATAAGTACAAAAACTTATTATTTAAAGCACCCGCTTTACCACATCATCTCTGTGGGTAAGTATGCTTATTGTATTAGTGTGCATTTAACCACTACAAATACTTAAATGGGAGTACATGTATTTTTAAATATAAGCAAGTGGCGAAGAGAGTAGTTGATTGTTGTTGCAAATGTGTTGTAGTTGTAGAGGTCACAATTGAAATCGTGTTTTGTACACTATAAGTAGAAAAAATGTTTAAATGTAGCTCAGTTTTTTAGCCTTAGAGAAGGAAGATAATGTTTTTAAAATATTAATATTTTAAATACTTCAAGGAGGAGCAAGTGTAAGGGATAATGGTTGTATTTTTAAAAATTGTTTTCCTTTCTATATTTCTAAGAACTTTTAACAACATTTAATAAACCGCTTATACCCTCGCAAAAAGTACTATAATTTCTTAAGCTTTTCAAAACAAAATTAATATCCTACCTACGAATTTATTTCCCTCTTAAACAAATTAATATTTCCAAAAAATTTTCATTTTGAAAATAGTTGATTTTCAAAAAAAATGGCTAAAAATGGCAAAATGAAAATAACCACGGGCTACCTAAACAATAAAAACATACTCATACATAATATTAATAATTATAAGTTAAGTGTTGGTAAATTATTCAAAAGTATAATAATTTGTTTATTGTTCTAACAACTGAAGCAAATTTTTTGTTAATTTGTTTTAACATTATCTTTACAATTTGAATGTACTTTCAGCAAATGAGCAAAATAGAAAAAGTTATTGCTATGTTTACAGAAAATTAACATAATTTACGACTAATGCTAGAATAATATTTATAAATTTTAAATTTTTTTTTGGAAAAAATTTAATTTAATTTAATAATTTAAGTTCCCAAATAAAAAAATATATATATTTTAACTTTTTATTAATATCTTACTTTGTTTCCTGTTTCTATGTATATCTATTGTTTGTTTTTCTTTTTAAGTGCTTTTTGTCGCGCTGTTAAGTTGTTTTTATGAGCTAAATCCGGGGTTTAAAAAAAAATTTTTTTTTTTAGTTTTTTGTTTAGTCTTCCTTTTATACTTTTTGTCTATTTCGGTTTGAGCATGTAGCATCTTGTTTTGTACTCTTTTAATTGGCTTTTGAAAGTTGGTTTAAAATTCGTTGTATTTTGGTTGGATTTAAGGAGATTTTATGGTTTTAGTTTTTTTGTTGACAATCAAATATTTAGCTTTAACTCTAAGAGACTGCGGTGATACTGAAGTGATTAAGGAGACAAAATTAACGGACAAAGGATAAGTTGGAGAACCATAATGTTGACCACTAATAAAAAAACACCAACAAAAACACCAGTCTAGTCTAAATATAGAACATAGTCTAGACAATAGTTTAGTATTGTCTAGTATATAGTCTTGTCTAGTATATCTAGTATAGTCTTGTCTATAGACTAGACTATAGACTAGACTATAGACTAGACTATAGACTAGACTATAGACTAGACTATAGACTAGACTATAGACTAGACTATACACTAGACTATACACTAGACTAGACTATAGACTAGACTATAGACTAGTCTATAGACTAGACTAGACTAGACTATAGACTAGACTATAGACTAGACTATAGACTAGACTATAGACTAGACTATAGACTAGACTATAGATAGACTATAGACTAGACTATATAGACTAGACTATAGACTAGACTATAGACTAGACTATTGACTAGACCATAGACTAGACTATAGACTAGACTAGACTATAGACTAGACTATAGACTAGACTATAGTAGACTAGACTATAGACTAGACTATAGACTAGACTATAGACTAGACTATAGACTAGACTATAGACTAGACTATAGACTAGACTATAGACTAGACTATAGACTAGACTATAGACTAGACTATAGACTAGACTATAGACTAGACTATAGACTAGACTATAGACTAGACTATAGACTAGACTATAGACTAGACTATAGACTAGACTATAGACTAGAATAGACTAGACTATAGACTAGACTATAGACTAGACTATAGGCTAGACTATAGGCTAGACTATAGACTAGACTATAGACTAGACTATAGACTAGACTATAGACTAGACTAGACTATAGACTAGACTATAGACTAGACTAGACTATAGACTAGACTATAGACTAGACTATAGACTAGACTATAGACTAGACTATAGACTAGACTAGACTAGACTAGACTATAGACTAGACTATAGACTAGACTATAGACTAGACTATAGACTAGACTATAGACTAGACTATAGACTAGACTATAGACTAGACTATAGACTAGACTATAGACTAGACTATAGACTAGACTATAGACTAGACTATAGACTAGACTATAGACTAGACTATAGACTAGACTATAGACTAGACTATAGACTAGACTATAGACTATACTATAGACTAGACTATAGACTAGACTATAGACTAGACAATAGACTAGACTATAGACTAGACTATAGACTAGACTTTAGACTAGACTATAGACTAGACTATAGACTAGACTATAGACTAGACTATAGACTAGACTATAGACTAGACTATAGACTATACTATAGACTAGACTATAGACTAGACTGTGTTTGTATGTATGTATGTATGTATGTATGTATGTATGTATGTATGTATGTATGTATGTATGTATGTATGTATGTATGTATGTATGTATGTATGTATGTATGTATGTATGTATGTATGTATGTATGTATGTATGTATGTATGTATGTATGTATGTATGTATGTATGTATGTATGTATGTATGTATGTATGTATGTATGTATGTATGTATGTATGTATGTATGTATATATGTATGTATATATGTATGTATGTATGTATGTATGTATGTATGTATGTATGTATGTTTGTTTGTTTGTACTTTATAGACTGCTAAACGGCTGGACCGATTTACCTGAAATTTTCACAGTTTCTTCCTGTATGTCTGGAAGGAACTATAGGCTACTTTTTATGTTGAAATTTCAAGTGGGCGACGTGCCACGCCCATATTAAGAAAATATTAAATTAGTATATCTGATATAACAGCTAGAGTCTTCAAATTTTGTCGGAGCAACTTTAGTATCAATATAATTATTTAGACAAAAAGTGGGCGGCTTAGCATTAGGGGGAATGGCACCCCCCATATAAATTAAATACAAAAATTCGTTTATCTTGGAAACTATTACAGTTAGAATATTAAAAAGTTGCACGAGTAACTTTAACATCCATGTAAACATTTTGAGAAATAAATTGGCGGACTACCCATGAGGGGAGCAGCACGAAGAACTTTATTAGACATATGAACATTTTGAAGAAAAAAAGGGCGGACTTTCATCTGGGGGTTGTGAGTTCCCATATGAATTAAATAAAAAAATTCGTATATTTGAGAAACTATTAGAGCTAGAATCTTCAAATTCTACATGGAGATCTTTGACATTCATGTGAACATTTAGAGAATAACGGACGGACTTTCAATGGGGTCTTGGCACCCCCTATACTAATTAAATACAAAATTTTTTTTTTTTTAATTTGTCATCGATTACATTAAAATCTTAATTAACGTTCGGAAAAATTGTATCTCTGGAAAACATTACAGTTAGAATCTTAAAAATTATTAAGAAGATTTTTTATTTATATTGCTTTTAGGGTAGCAAAGCACACTGGGTATAGCTAGTCTAATATATAATCTAGTCTATAGTCTCGTCTATAGTCTACTTTATAGTCTAGTCTATGTTATAGTGTTTAGTCTAATCTATAGTCTTGTCTATAGTTTATTCTATGGTCTAGTCTATAGTCTATCTTTAATCTAGTCTATAGTATAGTCTAGACTAGTCTATAATGTACTAGACTACTATTTTGAAAAATTGCTATCATTGCGTATACTTAATATTTATTTGTTTAGTAATACGCATACGTAAAGTAGTTCTAATATGGTACAGAATAAATCAAGACAAATGCTAGTTTTAGGAAATGTTTTCGGGCGAGTAGAAGTATCTTTTATTGCCTTGATTTCTATTAGTGTTTTTGTAAAACAGGTTGTACAAAGTATTTATTTAACTTCAAATAATCCCAGTAAAAAATTTTTAGACTTTAGGAAGCTAAAAAGGGAAGTAACTGCATCTGTATTCGCTTACTATTAAGCCTTACTGAGAAGCAGGAAATAAGGGAATACCAATGATAGGAGTAATTTTTTAATAATTCGCTATATAAAAATCATGCCTTATCGAAGCAGGTTTGTAAGGGAGAAAATAGCTTCGTTCCCTTACAAACCTGCTTGCATGTAAGCTCCAATTTTTACTGGGATACTTATTACCGATCCTTTTGTTTCATTTTGAATTGTTTTTTAATTTTTTAGTTTTTATTTAAAACCCTTTTACATTGTTTATAATATTAATTCTATTAGGCTTTAAGCCATACGATTTATTAAATATCATTATGGACATTTGATTGCCTTTTGTTATTTGCTGGAAAAAAAAACTCGAAATGCAATTCAATGACAGCTTTTATTTGTTATTAATCCTACAAAAAGAAATGACTTTGAAATGAAATATAAACTAACAGCTGCGGGTTAAATTGTCAGTTCCCATAATTATTTTATTAATTAAGAGATAATCATTAAAAAACCTATAATAACTGTTTATCAAAGGTGCAAAAGAAACGAATTTTTCTTATAATTATTTTTTGATGCAATTCACGCCTCCTTCTTTAATTCCTTTATTATTTTCGTTCGTATATTCGAAAATAAATGTATTGGAAATAATTTAATTTCAAAATATCATTAATCATTTACCTTTTTTTCATAGAGTGCACTGAAAGGCTCATTAATTTTTATTTTCTGGTTGCAAATTACCGTTGTTGCACCTCTGGTTGTTGGCTAAATAAATGCAACATAAATTTCTTTATAAATTTAGTTTAGTTTAAAACAACGATAATAAATAAATGATAATATATTAAGACAGTTAACAACTGAAGGTAAAAGTTAATATTTAGTTGAGGAGAGGAAAAATATGAAAAGTAATTATTAAATTCGTAAATGATAGGTGAAGTTATTGATGGTTTATAAGAGGCATTTTGCAGAATATAGCCGAAAAGGTTGTCCATAGTCTATTCTATAATCTAGTTTATAGTCTAGTCTATAGTCTAGTCTATAGTCTAGTATATAGTCTAGCCTATAGTCTAGTCTATAGTCTAATCTATACTCTAGTCTATAGTCTAGTCGATAGTCCAGTATATATAGTCATTAGTCTAGTATATATCGTCTTCAGTCTAGTTTATAGTCTACTATGTAGTCTGGTCTATAGTCTAGTCTATAGTCTGGTCTATAGTCCTGTCTATACTCTAGTCTATAGCCTAGTCTATAGTCTAGTCTATAGTCTGGTCTGTAGTTTAGTCTAATCTATAGTCTAGTCTATAGTCTGGTCTGTAGTTTAGTCTAATCTATAGTCTAGTTTATTGTCTAGTTCATAGTCTGGTATATAGTCTATAGTCTAGTCTATAGTCTAGTCTATAGTCTAGTCTATAGTCTAGTCTAGTCTATAGTCTAGTCTAGTCTAGTCTATAGTCTAGTCTATAGTCTAGTCTATAGTCTAGTCTATAGTCTAGTCTATAGTCTAGTCTATAGTCTAGTCTATTCTATAGTCTAGTCTATAGTCTAGTCTATAGTCTAGTCTATAGTCTAGTCTATAGTCTAGTCTCATAGTCTAGTCTATAGTCTAGTCTATAGTCTAGTCTATAGTCTAGTCTATAGTCTAGTCTATAGTCTAGTCTATAGTCTAGTCTATAGTCTAGTCTATAGTCTAGTCTGTAGTCTAGTCTATAGTCTAGTCTAGTCTGCAGTCAAGTCTGTAGTCTAGTCTATAGTCTAGTCTATAGTCTAGTCTATAGTCTAGTCTATAGTCTAGTCTATATTCTAGTCTATAGTCTAGTTATAGTCTAGTCTATAGTCTAGTCTATAGTCTAGTCTATAGTCTAGTCTATAGTCTAGTCTATAGTCCAGTCTATAGTCTAGTCTATAGTCTAGTCTATAGTCTAGTCTATAGTCTAGTCTATAGTCAGTGTATAGTCAAGTGTATAGTCTAGTGTATAGTCTAGTGTATAGTCTAGTCTGTAATCTAGTCTATAGTCTAGTCCATAGTCTAGTCTATAGTCGAGTCCAAAGTCTAGTCTATAGTCTAGTCCATAGTCTAGTCTATAGTCTAGTCTATAGACTAGTCTAAATTCTAGTCTGTACTCTAGTCTGTAATCTAGTCTATAGTCTAGTCTATAGTATAGTCTAGTCTGTAGTCTAATCTGTGGTCTAGTATAATCTCTATACTATAGTCTACACAGCTCTTATAATAACGAATAATAAAAAACGGCTTCTTTACTGTAACCGATATTAAGTGGTCAAACGTTACTACCAAGGCGTGTGCTTAATATTTATTTATTTAGTAGCGCTCATACGTATATTAGTTCTATCATAGTCAACCATTTAGTCTATAGTCCAGTCTTTAGTTTTGACTATAGTCTATGGTATAGTCTCTAGCCCAAAATACATTTGATTCTGTTGTCAATTCTATAGTTTAGTTTGTAGTGTAATCTATAGCCTCTTCTATTGTCCTTTCAAACCACCAGACTACTTGGTCAGTAGTGTATAGTCTATTCCATATCCTAGTCTATAGTCTAGTTTGTGCTCTAGTTTAAGGTCTATCTATAGTCTAGTTGATAGTCTAGTAGTTTTTTTTTTTTAAACAAGACCAAAGACAATCATTCGCATGTTCGTTATCAATTTTTCACCATTTTATTTCCGACACATTTTTATAAATTGATAACAATTCTATCATCTCTTTGTCTTTCGCCTCTCATGCATATGATTCCCATATATTTCCCATTTCCACAAAAAAAAAAAAATCAAATTTATATTGCGTGACACATTTATTCATGCTTGATATTTCTACATATTTTCTGTGTGTTACTCCTACTGATGGATTAAATTCAATATCAACTCAATGGTGCAGCAAATATTTTTAGTCATTCAAAAATCATTTTCCAACCAACAAACGACCATCAGTTTGGTGATGCAGTCATCACAGTTTATAGTGACACAGTTGAATAAATGCAAACTCTATTCTGTGGAATTTTATAGAGGAAAAATTTAGTTTTAGACCCCAAAATGGGTTTGAAATTGTTGCAAGGTTGAATGTTTTTTAGAAAAAAATATAAAATAAAGAAAACTTTTCTAGTAGGAGGCAAGTAAGAGTTCTGCAGGGTATTGTAATTAAAAATTCAATAAATGTGGCTTAAAATACTTCAACAACATACCTGTGACGTATGATTAATATTAATTTAAAGGTAGTTATAAAATAATCTGAATTACTCCATCAGTTTTAGGAATATAATCTAACCTGAAGTTGATTATAAAAGCAAATATCTAAAGCTTTTTAAAGGACTTAAGCATGAAAGCTATATTTACATTTTCATATGAATAAAATACTGTTGAAAATAAAACTTGTTTAATTAAAATGTTCGAAATTAATGAAAGTATGAATTTTCTATAAACATATTAATTTATTTGTAGTTAATTATAGATTACATATAACTTTAGCAATTATTATTATTATTAATTTTCCAACATCGTATTCTTTTTCATAGTATTCGTAATAAATCTGTTTCACAATTGCAACATTTTTAATTAATAAAAATATAATTTTAATTGAAAAATTTCTAGCTTTTATATTAATGAAATCGAGATTTTCATTAACTAGTATTGGCATTTTATTTTAAATAACTAAAGGCAACTCATTCATTAAGAGTTCAAGTTGCTATTAACATGATATAAAAGTAAAGTGTAGGTGTAAAGGTATGTTTCAATAGTAAAACACCCTAATAGAAAGGGGTTTAAAGATGAGGTGTGAACATAATAAAAATTTCATATACAAAACTTTATTGACAAATAGCTGGTAGTTGGTGGCAATTTGCAATTTAAACACGAATTGTTAAACTCACTACAGAAAGAACTTAATGAACATACAATGTTGTTTTCAGATAATTATATACTTTAACCCGTATCTAAAGCAGTTTCTGGGGGAAAATGCAACACTTGAAATTAAAACAAGATAAAGGAAAATAACTGAAAGCTAATGTGTTTAAATTAAGAAAAGGTTTGCTGAAATAAAAACTAAATTAAAAATATTTTATAGAATAGAAAGATAAGTAATTGGTTGCAAATTAATTTGATTAGCAAATGCATTAACCAATATCTTTACAAAAAACTCGAGTGTAATACATTTAATTCAATTTCGACATTACTTGGCTAAATTTGTTGATATGATTGTAAGTGTTTTTCAGAATTTTTAATCAGCTTAAAAACTAAATTTACAAAAAAACCTCTTACTAACCCAAAACTTCACATATTATTTACCTCTTAATATTTTTAGTAAGCAAATATAAATTTTGTGGTCTTTACAGAAATACCACAATCAAAAAGTTATTTAAATTATTAAGTAGAAAGAATGAAATAAGCAAATGGCTTTTAAGTGATATTAGTTTTTAGTAAAAATATTTTAAAATCTAAATGCAAAAATATTTTTGGGGTAAATATGTACACCAGCAAAACAAAACTAATTTTTAAAATTTAAATTTATACGAAATTAAAAATATAAATATTAAAAAACATATCCCAATTACGTTTGTGCCAGAATGTATGTCCGAGGGCTTAAGTATCAATCCGTACCAGATTTATTACAAACTTTTGTATCTCCTGACTTAATGAATATTTGTCATAATTAGTTTCTATTAAATACCACTCATACGCTTAGTGGGGCAATGTTATCAAACTGCTATATAAGTTGAATTTCTTATTAGATTGGTCTATAGTCTAATAAATAGTCTGGTCTATAGTCTAGTGGGTCAAAATCTAGTCTATAGACTAGTGTGTCTAAGGTCTAGTCTATAGTCTTGTTTGTTTTCTAACATATAGTCTAATCGCTAGTTTAGTCTAAAGTCCACTCTATAGTATAGTCTATAGTCTAGTTTTTGGTTTAGTCTCTAGTTTAATCTATACTCTAGTTTATGGCCAAGACTACAGTTTAGTCTATAGTCTAGTCTATATAATAGGCAATTGTCTAGTATATAGTCTAGTCTATATTCTAGTCTATAGTCTAGTCTATAGTCTAGTCTATAGTCTAGTCTATAGTCTAGTCTATAGTCTAGTCTATAGTCTAGACTGTATTCTAGTCTATGGTCCAGCCTATAGTCCAGTCTATAGTCTAGTCTATAGTGTAGTCTATAGTCTAGTCTATAGTCTAGTCTATAGTCTAGTCTATAGTCTAGTCTATAGTCTAGTCTATAGTCTAGTCTATAGTCTAGTCTATAGTCTAGTCTATAGTCTAGTCTATAGTCTAGTCTATAGTTTAGTCTATAGTCTAGTCTATAGTCTAGTCTATAGTCTAGTCTATAGTCTATTCTATAGTCTTGTCTATAGTCTAGTCTATAGTCTAGTCTATAATCTTGTCTATAGTCTAGTCTATAGTCTAGTCTATAGTCTAGTCTATAGTCTAGTCTATAGTCTAGTCTATAGTCTAGTCTATAGTCTAGTCTATAGTCTAGTCTATAGTCTAGTCTATAGTCTAGTCTATAGTCTAGTCTATAGTCTAGTCTATAGTCTATAGTCTATGTCTATAGTCTAGTCTATAGTCTAGTCTATAGTCTAGTCTATAGTCTAGTCTATAGCTAGACTATAGTCTAGTCCTATAGTCAGCTATAGTCTAGTCTAATAGTCTAGTCTATAGTCGTAGTCTATAGTCTAGTCTATAGTCTAGTCTATAATAGTCTCTAGTCTAGTATATAGTCTAGTCTATAGTCTAGTCTATAGTCTAGTCTATAGTCTAGTCTATAGTCTAGTCTATAGTCTAGTCTATAGTCTAGTCTATAGTCTAGTCTATAGTCTAGTCTATAGTCTAGTCTATAGTCAGTCTATAGTCTAGTCTATAGTCTAGTCTATAGTCTAGTCTATAGTCTAGTCTATAGTCTAGTCTATAGTCTAGTCTATAGTCTAGTCTATAGTCTAGTCTATAGTCTAGTCTATAGTCTAGTCTATAGTCTAGTCTATAGTCTAGTCTATAGTCTAGCCTATAGTCTAGTCTATAGTCTAGTCTATAGTTTAGTCTAGTCTATAGTCTATAATCTATTCTATAGTCTAGTCTATAGTCTAGTCTATTGTCTAGTTTATAGTCTAGTATATAGTCAAGTATATAGTCTAGTCTATAGTCTAGTCTATTGTCTAGTCTATTGTCTAGTCTATAGTCTAGTCTATAGTATAGTCTATTGTCTGGTCTATTGTCTAGTCTATAGTCTAGTCTATAGTCGAAACAATAGTCTAAACTATAGTGGAAACAATAGTCTAAACTTTAGTCAAGTCTATAGTCTATCTGTAGTATAGTGTAAAGTCTAGTCAATTGTCTTGTCAATAGTCTAATCTATAGTCATATATAGTCTCAAGTCTAGCCTCTTTTCTGTCTATACTGATATACTGACTAGTCTAGCCTATCGTTTAGACTGTAGTCTAGTCTAGCCTATAGTTAAGTCTATAGTCTGGTCTAGAGTTTAGTCTATAGTCTAGTCTATGCCTAGTCTAGTCTATTGTCTATTCTTTAGTCTAGTCTATAATCTTGTCTCTAGTCTAATCTCTAGTCGGGTCTATAGACTAGTATAAAGTCAAGTAAATAGTGTAGACTGTGGTCTATGTAGTCTATATTCTATAAAGTTGTTAAATCTTTATAAATAATTCAAAAGAAAAATAACCTAAAACTAAAGTGTAGTTTTCTTTTCAATTATTTATAAGGATTAAATTACTTTATTTTCCAGTCGACTTAAAAATAAACTCCTACTTAGTTACTTGCATCAAAGTTGCAGTAGTAAATGTTGTCACTTACACACAATTTGGTGTTAGATTATATAAACTCTATAACTAGCAATACTGCAATTAAATTGAATTGGATCCAACATAAAGAAGCATTTACACACACACATACATACATGTAGATATATATATACATACGTATATACAAATGTGTGTACATCAGGACAAATCTACAAACATGGCGTGGTTGTAACTTAAGCAAACAAACAAGATACAGTTGTGGAATACCATAGACTTCCGGTTCACTACTAACATATGTAATAGTATATACAGGCAACAAGACACACGCAGTACATAAATAATTCGACTCAAATAACAAACACCAACAGTAAGAATACATACATACACACATATTATTTGACCAAGCAAAGTCGCTTTAAAAAAATTTAAGTAAAAATTAAAAACACATACATACATTGTATGTGTATTAATGTAGTATTAAATCTATTGTATACTGTAGTATATAGTAGTCAGTAGTTCTACATTGTTATTCTATATGGTCGATTCCATAGTCTAGTCTGTAATAATTAGACTAGTCTATAGTAATTAAGCTGCAGTGTAGTTCATATTGTAGTCTGGTCTATAGTATAGTCCATTGTTTATTTGCTCACAAATATTTTCCTATTAACTTTTCACATTCAAATAGTTATTTTCAATTATGATCGTCTTGCATTATTCAAATAACCCAGGGATATATGTTCATATTTACGTTTTGTATTGAGCTTTTCCTACATACGTAATACTCATATGAAGAGAAATTAAATTTTATTTTATAAACATTAGAAATATATAATTTTGGTTTACATTTTGTCGTTTAAACTGCAAAATAACTTTAACGTTGATTTACTATTTCCGTACAAAGCCAAAATTTTTTTTTACTTTTCAAATGATGAACATATTACGGAATATTAACGTAGTTTAATCGTTAATGTTCGGGGCTCCTTAGAGTTTTTTAAAGCTGTTTTCCAAAAATTGCTTTTAAGTTATATATCAAACAATGTGACGACATAATAGTTAATGTTTATATATAATTTTAAATACTTATAAGTACATGTGTAGTTTTAAGCCTAAGAGAGATAATTAAAGTAAGTTCAGTGAATGAGAATATGTTAAACAAACGTGTTAATCCTTGACACGTTTCAAGTAAATTGTTTTATATGGAAACCTCAAAATGAATGTGACCCACAGAGGGACATTAATACTGTGATAACATGAAAAATATTGTAATAATGTTTGAAAAATATCTTATATATCTTAGGATTTTAATATTTCTTAATATAGTCTAGTCTATAGTCAAGTCTATAGTCTAGTCTATAGTCTAGTCTATAATCTAGTCTATAGTCTAGTCTATAGTCTAGTCTATAGTCTAGTCTATAGTCTAGTCTATAGTCTAGTCTATAGTCTAGTCAATAGTCTAGTCTATAGTCTAGTCTATAGTCTAGTCTATAGTCTAGTCTATAGTCTAGTCTATAGTCTAGTCTATAGTCTAGTCTATAGTCTAGTCTATAGTCTAGTCTATAGTCTAGTCTAGTCTAGTCTATAGTCTAGTCTATAGTCTAGTCTATAGTCTAGTCTATAGTCTAGTCTATAGTCTAGTCTATAGTCTAGTCTATAGTCTAGTCTATAGTCTAGTCTATAGTCTAGTCTATAGTCTAGTCTATAGTCTAGTCTATAGTCTAGTCTATAGTCTAGTCTATAGTCTAGTCTATAGTCTAGTCTATAGTCTAGTCTATAGTCTAGTCTATAGTCTAGGTCTATATGTCTAGTCTATAGTCCAGTCTATAGTCTAGTCTATAGTCTAGTCTATAGTCTAGTCTATAGTCTAGTCTATAGTCTAGTCTTAGTCTAGTCTAGTCTATAGTCTAGTCTATAGTCTAGTCTATAGTCTAGTCTATAGTCTAGTCTATAGTCTAGTCTAGTAGTCTAGTCTAGTCTATAGTCTAGTCTATCGTCTAGTCTATAGTCTAGTCTATAGTCTAGGCTATAGTCTAGTCTATAGGCTAGTCTATAGTCTAGTCTATAGTCTAGTCTATAGTCTAGTCTATAGTATAGTCTATAGTCTAGTCTATAGTCTAGTCTATAGTCTAGTCTATAGTCTAGTCTATAGTCTAGTCTTTAGTCCTAGATTTAGTCTAGTCTAAAGTCTACTCTAAAGTTTAGTCTATAGTCTAGCCTATAGTCTAGTCTATAGTGTAGTCTATTGTCTAGTCTATAGTCTAGTCTAAAGTTTAGTCAATAGTCTAGGCTATAGTCTAGTCTATAGACCAGGCTAGAGTCTAGTCTATATTCTAGTGTATAGTCTCGTCTATATTCTAGGCTATAGCCTACTTTATAGTCCCATCTATAGTCTAGTCTATAGTCCAGTTTATAGTCTAGTCTAAAGTCTATTCTATAGTCTAGTTTATAGTCGGGTTGAGAGTCTGTAGTCCTTAGTCTACTCTATAGTTTAGTCTATTCTATAGTATAGTTTATAGTCTAGCTATAATCTAGTGTATAGTCTCGTCTATATTCTAGACTATAGCCTACTTTATAGTCCCATCTATTCTAGGCTATAGTCTAGTCTGGTCTATAGTCTAGTCTATAGTCTAGTCTATAGTATAGTCTATAGTCTAGTCTATATTCTAGTCAATAGTCTAGTCTATATTCTAGTCAATAGTCTAGTCTATAGACTAGTCTATAGTCTAGTCCATAGTCTAGTCTATAGTCTATTCCATAGTCTAGTCTATAGTCTAGTCCATAGTCTAGTCTATAGTCTAGTCTATAGTCTAGTCTATAGTCTAGTCTATAGTCTAGTCTATAGTCTAGTCTATAGTCTAGTCTATAGTCTAGTCTATAGTCTAGTCTATAGTCTAGTCTATAGTCTAGTCTATAGTCTAGTCTATAGTCTAGTCTATAGTCTAGTCTATAGTCTTGTCTATAGTCTAGTCTATAGTCTAGTCTATAGTCTAGTCTATAGTATAGTCTTTAGTCTAGTCTTTAGTCTAGTCTATAGTCCAGTCTGTAGTCTAGTCTATAGTCTAGTCTTTAGTCTAGTCTTTAGTCTAGTCTATAGTCTAGTCTATAGTCTAGCCTATAGTCTAGTCTATAGTCTAGTCTTTAGTTTAGTCTATTGCCCTTAGTCTACTCTATAGTCTAGGCTATAGTCTAGTCTTTAGTCTATAGTGTAGTATACAGTCTAGTCTATAGTTTAGTCTATTCTCTAGTATAGTCTATAGTATAGTGTATAGCCTATAATCTAGTGTATAGTCTCGTCTTTATTCTAGGCTATAGCCTACTTTATAGTACCATCTATAGTATAATTTATAGTCTAGTCTATAGTCTAGTATAATGTATAGTCTAGTCTATAGTATAGTGGGTAGTCAAGTCTATCGTCTAGCCTATAATCTAGTGTATAGTCTCGTCTATAGCCTACTTTATAGTCTCATCTATAGTATAGTTTATAGTCAAGTTTAGCTTCTACACATTTCAACTTCCAACAACAAAGAAATTTATTTGTTTATTTTACCAAATAAATATTGTCACTTTCTAATATATTTTAAACAATTTAGAAGTTTATATTTTAATTTGTTTAAGGGCATAGACTCAAACGCAAAACTCTTTAACTTAAATTGCAAATAACCAATCAATTTGAATATAAAGTTTTATTTTTCTTATGAAATTTTAAATAAAATACTTTATGTCTGGTAATTGGTATTGATAACTTTATCTTCTAGTATCATGAGCTCATGTATGCAAAAACCTATAACCCAGAAAAAAAACTTTTTCAGAGTGAAGATGTAAATATAAAAATTCTTTTAAAACTCAATATCTTGTGTGTAGAAACACCATATTTTTCTAAGAAAAACTTTTTTCATTTGTTTCAATATAAAATGTTGCACTTGTCATAACTCCACTTCAAGTTCATTTATTTTTGGTAGAAATGTTTGTATTGGAAAGTTTTTTACTTTTCATTTATAGTACATGTAAATCAATATGTAAAAAAAAAGTAAAGAAAAAAATATATATATTTTTTTAGAATTTAAATACTTCAACTTGACTCTTAACATTTCTATCAATATATTAAAACTGTAGTAATTAAAAAAATTTTTGATTGATTGCTAACATTTTCTAGGAAGAACCCAAATAAAAAATATACAAAAATCAATGAACCAGAAGACATAACAAAATACATTTGCATGTTGTTTGTTTATGAACATATTTCATCCAATTCATTATAGCCATGTTGAACTGTAAAACGATTTTAAGATACCTTAGCATATGACCGATATCTTTACAAAATTTCACAGAGTTCAGTAAAAAACCAGACCTTTTAGAGAAATTTTTAATAAATACACACACTAGGCGTATGAGTATTATTAATTAAGAGGTGGCTTCAGAAAATCCCGTCTAACTCAGAAACTGAAAAAGATTTGTTGATAACTTAAAAAAGGCAAATAAAGACAACAGCTTAAGCACTTTAAATATATAAATCTTTTATACTTTTTCTTTGCTCTATGTAGAAAAAACTAATTTAAAACCAAAATATATTCTTAGTAAAACACTCCTTTTTATATTTTCTTTACAACCTGCTACACCGGAAATTAAACTATTTACCACCTGCTACTTTCACAAACTCTACCTTGCATTACAATTTAATGTAATTTATTTTAAAGTTTCAATTTAATTTATTTGCACAACCAACCAAATATGTAAAACAAAATGAAAATTCGAAACTTATTTACCAAATTAATTTTGCATATTTTCGTTCCTGTCCCTTTTTACTATAAAGTAGAGAAAACAACTACAGCCAAACCATGTTATAAATTTATGCTAAAACAAAAATAGCAAAATGAGCAAAAACTACACAAGAGACCTTATTGAAAAAGCAGAAAGTGTGAAAATTTTAAGCACGATTTATTACCCCAAAAAAATCCACACGTATCAAATACTCAAACAGAGGGGAAAACTATAAAAGAGCTGCACTGCTAACTGCAACCACTTTAGTTGCAACACAGCATTAAGAGTGTCAAACCACTGTAACAGTTGGTTATTTTCTTCACATACTTGCCTTTATAGTTTTAGTCAAACCACAGTTACCCCGAACTCTCTATAAAGTCACTAGTATATAAAAAATCCATTTGTGTTCTTTTATACTCTTATACAGGTAATTTTGTTGACCATGGTTGAAAAAAAGGAAAAGTGCAAATTTAAAAGGCAAAAAAGAAGTGGCGTCAAAAAAAATTTAAATAAAATCAAATTTGTTTCTTGTCTATAATCAAGTGTAGTCTACAGTAGGGATTTTAATCTAGTCTTTAGTCTACATTATAGTCTATAGTTTAGTGTATTTTTATTATATAGTTTAGTTCTATAGTCTAGTCTATAGTCTAGTATATATTCTAGTCTATAGCCTAGTCTATAGTTTATAGTCTAGTCTATAGTCCAGTCTATAGTCTAGTCTATAGTCCAGTCTATAGTCTAGTCTATAGTCTAGTCTATAGTCTAGTCTATAGTCTAGTCTATAGTCTAGTCTATAGTCTAGTCTATAGTCTAGTCTATAGTCTAGTCTATAGTCTAGTCTATAGTCTAGTCTATAGTCTAGTCTATAGTCTAGTCTATAGTCTAGTCTATAGTCTAGTCTATAGTCTAGTATATAGTCTAGTATATAGTCTAGTCTATAGTCTAGTATATAGTCTAGTATATAGTCTAGTCTATAGTCTCATCTACAGCCTAGTCTATAAACTAGTTTATAAACTATAGTCTAGTCTATAGCCTAGTCTATAGTTTATAAACTAGTTTATAGTGTAGTCTATGGGCTAGTTTTTAGTTTAATCTTTAATTTAGTCTATAGTCTAGTCTATAATCTAGTATAAAGTCTAATTTATAATTTAGTCTATAGTCTAGTATATAGTCTAGTCTATGAGATGGTCTACATACAGTCTAGTATATAACCTGGTCTAGTATATAATATAGTCTATAGTGTAGAATATAGTCTCGCCTATTGTCTAGTCTATAGTTTTGTCTATAGTCTAGTCGATAGTCTACACTATAGTCTAGTCTATAGTCCAGTCTATAGTCTAGTCTATAGTCTAGTCTATAGTCTAGTCTATAGTCTAGTCTATAGTCTAGTCTATAGTCTAGTCTATAGTCTAGTCTATAGTCTAGTCTAGTCTATAGTCTAGTCTATAGTCTAGTCTATAGTCTAGTCTATAGTCTAGTCTATAGTCTAGTAGTCTAGTCTATAGTCTAGTCTAGTCTATAGTCTAGTCTATAGTCTAGTCTAGTCTATAGTCTAGTCTATAGTCTAGTCTATAGTCTAGTCTATAGTCTAGTCTATAGTCTAGTCTATAGTCTAGTCTATAGTCTAGTCTATAGTCTAGTCTATAGTCTAGTCTATAGTCTAGTCTATAGTCTAGTCTATAGTCTAGTCTATAGTCTAGTCTATAGTCTAGTCCTATAGTCTAGTCCTATAGTCTAGTCTATAGTCTAGCCTATAGTCTAGTCTATAGTCTAGTCCTATAGTCTAGTCTATAGTCTAGTCTATAGTCTAGTCTATAGTCTAGTCTGTAGTCTGGTCTATAGTCAACTTTATAATCTAGTTTATAGTCTAGTTTATAGTCTTATTTGTAGTCTAGACTATATTATAGTTTACAGTCTAGTCTTTAGCCAAGACTTTAGTCTAGTTTATGGTGTTGTTTATAGTCTAGTGTATAATCTAGTCTATAGTCTAGACTATAGTCTTGTTTATGTTCTAGACCAGGGGTGGGCAAACTACGGCTCGCGAGCCAAATGCGGCTCTTTGGATGTGGAGCTATGGCTCTTTAGTTTCATACGTAATTTTTTTATTTTATAAAAAAAATATATACATATATTAAAATCTTTCTGAATAGATTAACGAGCAGTGTTTGTTAAAACTAAGAAAACAATTCGCATACGTTTCTACAATATACACAACATTTCAACTTTGTTTAATCCTTCTGCATGTGAGACAACTAACAAATGAAAGTTTAGAGTCGTTTGTGAAACTTTAAACAACATGTTATGATCCAAACTTTCTAAAGCTATACAAACCTATCTCACCTATTGAATTTGTTCCATGTACAAGTTAGTATTGTAAGAAAATGTTTAATTCTTTAAATTTTTAGTTGAAAAGTTCCCTATAAACGATGGGGTATCATGAGCGCTCCTACGAAGTGCCATTAGATAAAATGTAAAACATGATCATACATTCCGAAATTTTCGTGTTTTTCGAATTAAAAAATATTTTTTGGAAATTGAAAATATAGTAATTAAATAATTACTTAATAATGTAGAGAGTTTGGACACAGTTACCCAGGAAAAACTTACATTGAAAAGTCGTGAGTTAAAAAGCTAATAAAACCTCTTTTCACTACTTCTTCATTAGCATTTTAAGTCATTATTTTAACACGGTGATGTCATTGAAGGCAAGTACTTCTACGCACGCTTACTAATAGGAAGTTAAAGAAGTACTTGCAATTTCTCTTACAAAACAGTTGTTGAGTAAGTTGTTTTGTTTTTTAATAATAAAAAGAGCCAGCTAGGATACGAACCAGGGACTTCGATTTTTTAGTCAAATGTTCTACACACTGCATAGCTATTTTATTGCGCATTAAATAATGGTTTTCACATCAAAATTAATTTTGTTTTATTTTTTGTAAAACACAATACTTAAAACGACAAAAAAAATGACAATGCCGAAAATAAAGTACTTCTATATCAGATTATAAGAAAGTTATTACTAGAATACTTCTAAGTAATGCAGACGGTAAGTAGTAGTCATTGAAAAGTAAGTGGTTATGAAAGTACAACCCATTACCGAATTTTTGGCTGGGTAAATACTAAAAACTTGTTCTATTTAAAAACTTCAATATTTAAATATTGCGCGTTTTAGAAACGTTTTACAGTGTATTATGGACCGACACATCCTTACAAAATTTGGTAATGAGATTTTGGACCCTACTTGTTTGTGTTGATTTTCATCACTATACTTGTATTTTTCGTCGTTTTCGTGAACACTATATGGGTGGGTAGGGTCAATTCGGAATCCATCCTTATTAAATTTGGTATAGATATATTTGTTCCTATAAACTTGTTTATGACGAATTTCACCACTATGCTGGTATTATTAAACATGTTATGAGCGTTGAAGTCATTTCCTGAAGAGGAATTTATATGGGGGTATGGTCAACAATGAACTGATCCTTACAAAATTTTGGAGAGAGATTTTCGTTCCTATAATACTTGTTTGTGTCGAATTGCGTCGCTATACTAATATTTATTATTAAATCAGTTATGAACGTTAAAGTTATTTTCCGAAGTAGACCTTTTTAAAGGGGATTTGTCAATTATGTTTTGTTTGTGTTGAATTTTGTCATAATATTGCTATTATTAAGTTATGAACGTTAAAATCAAATTTGGAAGATAGATATTTGTTCTTATAAAACTTGTATATTTTGAATTTCGCTGCTATATTGCTACTGTTAAGTCAATTATGATCGTTAGTCATTTTCTGAAAATGACCTAATATTGGGGTTGGTAAAATATTTATCTCGATTGCCGCCAAAATAATATATTACTTTATACTGTATTAGCTGCGTCATCAATTTTCGTGATTTTTACATTTCCTGATATGTTTCCAAATGCCTTTTAAACACTGTCGCCCTACTCTAATAAACTTCTATATTTTTATATAACGAGTGCTTAAAAAATGCATTCGAATGACCCATATAAATTCAAAAAGTATTTGTAGTCAAAAATCTATATGTAAGATTCCTTGCAGAATGTCCTGTAGATAATTAAACCAAGTTTATGTTTTTGAAGTGAATTCATAAAGTATTTGGAAAGTTTTAATAAACAACAATTTTGTGGCTCTTTTAAAACATATGTTTTGTAAACTGTAATTTTTGGCTCTTCCGACCCAAAAGTTTGCCGACACCTGTTCTAGACTATAGTTTAGTGTGTATTCTAGTTTATGGTCTCGTCTATAGTCTAGTTTCTATTCCTTAGTTAAACACCTATGTACGTATAAAAAAGGTAGTTATTCACTGAAAATAATGTTTCTTGCTTTAATTTGTTAATTTTTTTCATTTCCTTTTCATGTTTTCCCCTTAGTATATGCAACACATATTGCTTAAGTTACTTGCTTACATTTGTATTCAATTGTAAAGGCATTTCTTTTAATTGATCAAACTTTCAAACATTCATTGCCGACATGAGCAGCAATAAAAAAGAAACCAAATCATCATAAAACCTGAAAACAATTCTTATAAAAGAAACCAATTTCAATTAACTAAAAGAACTGAACACAGCAAAATATAGACTTTAAGTAACCAGGCTTGACCTGCAAATACTCAGAAAGAAAAAAACAAGCTGTACGGTAAAACTAGGTGAAAATCTACTCTAAACATGTTTTGTAAGGAAAATATACTAAAAAATCAATTCAAGAAATTACAAATAGATTTTGCTTTTTTGTTTCGAAAAAAACATTTGCATTTTCAGTTAGTAGATCATTTTGTTAATAGAAAGACTATAAGGACAATAACTACTGACTTTTGTTTGAGAGTCCATAAACATTTAAACTTGTTGTTGGCCGATTGAAATTGAGAAAAATTAGAAAATAAATTTCTTGTGAGAAATTCGAAAAGGCAAAACACACTTTAAAAGTAGTTTTACAAGGACGATAAGAAACAAATAATTTTTATTTGGTTGCACAAAGGAAATTTTTGTTTAATTTGAGTGTTAAAACCCACAGAGATGATTTTTTATGTTTTTAGATTTCTTTAACATCTATCACTTTTAGCTAAAATTTAACATTTTATCTCTATATTTATCATCGCAGGATTAGGAAATTATATTAGGAGGCATTTCAACTTATAAGGAACAACAGACAAAAAACTTAAGTATTAAATATTTTAAATTTTTTCGAAACACAAATTGTATAAAATAAATTAATAAGGAAATCAAATAAACCAATTTTATCTAGATTGAAATCGCAAAGATTTAACGTTTTAAAAATATTTTTATTTATACAAAATAATTGAATTTATTGAAGGCAAAACACACAATGCTTTAAAAAATAGATAGAAAATGATATGAATGAATTTATGAGGGTTTTAAAAGAGACAATCAATTTATTTTATTGCCTACCATTAGGTGGCATTATTATATTTGAGGTTAATTATATGGTATTTACTTCTGTCAAATAGGAATCAAAGTGACATTGTATTAATAAAATATATATTAAAAGCTAGTACTTCAACAAGGTGCTTAGTTACTGCTGCAGTAAAAGTAGAAACTTATTAAAAAATTGTAATACAGACAATAAAATATCACAGATTTTCTTTGTTTTCTTCCTAGGAAATCTATTTTACCCTTTTGATCTAATAAGTCTTGTTTGCCATTTAAAAGAAATATAATGTTTCTCCCCAATATGCAGCAACTTAACCCATTTATGTCCAGAATATTTTATGTCATTTAAAAGTTGTCAAGTCTAACAACCATAAACTCTCTTTTTCTCTCTCCCTCTTGTACATATATAAATATTTTAAAATAATTTTCAACAAATAAAACTAAAACTCCAAAAAAAAAAAAAAAAACTTGGATCCTAACCATTCATCAATCATTTTGTGGATATTTCAAAAAAAATTTATTTAAATATTACATGCGAGTGATTGCTCGCAAGTGTGTGTGTTTATAATTTTATGGTTTTTCTAGTTTCAAATTTGTGAAACAAATTGCTGTGACATGAGACTATAGAATACTGGTTTAGTATATTACGGAAAATTTTATAATTTGTTAAATTTTATGTGGCGTTAGAGATAAAGAAAGAGGAAATAAATAATTCGGTGGATTTGATTTTAGTTTAAATGTTTTGTACATAAATGTAATGTAATGTGTGAGTACACATATATAGTGGTTAAGAATATCGACCAGAATATAGTCCATCTACTCGACTGTAGACTAATCTATAAACAGGAACATAACGCCTAGACTATTGTTTAGATTATAGACTATAGTAAAGACTAGACTTTAAACTACATTATTGTACAGACTATAGACCAGAATATAGACTAAACTATAGACTAGACTCCACACTAGACTATATACTTGACTACAGATTAGACTATAAACTATACAATAGACTGGATTATAGACTAGACTATATACTAGACTATAGAATAGACTATATACTAGACTATAGACTAGACTATAGATTATACCATGGACTAGACTAGACTATTTGACTATAGAATACACTACAAACTAGAATATAGACTAGACTATAGACTAGACTATAGACTAGACTATAGACTAGACTATAGACTAGACTATAGACCAGACTATAGACCAGACTATAGACTAGACTATAGTATAGACTATAGACTAGACTATAGACTAGACTATAGACTAGACTATAGACTAGACTATAGACTAGACTATAGACTAGACTATAGACTAGACTATAGACTAGACTATAGACTAGACTATAGACTAGACTATAGACTAGACTATAGACTAGACTATAGACTAGACTATAGACTAGACTATAGACTAGACTATAGACTAGACTATAGACTAGACTATAGACTAGACTATAGACTACACTATAGACTACACTATAGTCTACACTATAGACTAGACTATAGACTAGACTATAGACTTGACTATAGACTAGACTAGACTATAGCCTATACTATAGACTAGACTATAGACTAGACTATAGACTAGACTATAGACTAGACTATAGACTAGACTATAGACTAGACTATAGACTAGACTATAGACTAGACTATAGACTACACTATAGACTACACTATAGACTAGACTATAGACTAGACTATAGACTAGACTATAGACTAAAGACTAGACAATAAACCAGACTGTAGACTAGACTATAGACTAGACAATAGACCAGACTGTAGACAAGACTATTGACTAGACTATAGAGAAGACTACATATATACTAAACTACAGAGTAGATTATAAACTAGACTATAGACTAAATTATAGACTAGTCGATAGACTGAACTATAGACTAGACTATACTAGACCATAGACAAGACTATACTAGGCTATAGACAAGACAATAGACAAGACTATAGACTAGACTATAAAATATACAATAGACTAGACAATAGAGTCAAGGCTATATGCTAGATTATAGACTAGACTTTATACTAGAGAATAGTCTAGACTATAAACTATTGATTACATTATAGACTAAACTATAGACTTGACTATAGGCTTGACTATAGACTAGACTAAATACTAGACTATAGACTAGACTCTAGACTAGACTCTAGACTAGATTGTAGACTAGACTATAGACTAGACCATTGACTAGACTATAAACTAAACCATAGACTAAACTATACACCAGACTTTAGATTATCGTTCTTTTTTTAATTTGGAGCTTAATTATTTTTGTTTTTGAAGTCAAATTATTTAAAGCTTTTTTTAAGCTTTTAATTTAATTTGCTCTTTTTACATTTTATCAGTTGCATCAACTGACTGCCCACAACATTCTGTGGCAGTTTTATTAACTGTTGCTTTTTAATCATTAATATATTGAAAAAAGATAAATTATCACAGCAATATATACAGGTGATTAAACTGAATATATTGCAACCAAGAATATGCATATTTCCGGCATTATTGTTGTCACCAGAATGTTAAGGAATGATTCAGGTCATTTTAAATATTAATTAACAAACTGGAAGTAGTAAATACATATGTGTACACAAATGCAGATGTACGAAATGGCTTTAAATAAAAACAATAAGTAATTTAAAATATTAAAAAAATTTAAATTAATTTAACTCTTATCAAGTGACTGTCTGTATTTCGCGAATCTTGTCATGAAACCAACAATGTTAGAACTTTCAAAAACTACACAAATTTAATTTCCTCTGTGTAACACAATAATCTACACAAATTGTATACATATCTATCAGCTAAAGCCTAAATAAACTTTTCTTATGTATGCAGGTAAAGCTGCAAATTGGCAAAAGCAATTAGTTTAGACTTTTAACCACTAATATCGTTAATATGGCAGAGGTGGGTGGCGCGGCATATTTCTCTTTTATCTGTAGTGTGTGGATGAAGCAGCTAAACGTTAGATATTCCGAGAGTGATGTAAGATAATTGTGTTAAAGTAATTTACTGTAAATTTAGCTTGTTATACGAAATTTCTAGGAAATCTAAAGACCTGTGTAATAACTTCAAGGCGTATAAGTAATACTGAATAATTCAATAATAAGTATACGCACTGTGCTTTTAATACAGTTTAATTTAGGTGAATTTCTAAGAAATCTAAAAACTTGAGTGCACAGCAACTAAGCGTATGATTAATATTATTATTTAATAACGAATATGTAACCTTCTTTCAATTTGGGTTATTAAGTCTATATGAATTATGAATTAATAAGCATCAAGGCGTATGATTTATATTAAATAATAAAATAACAAGTATACGCTTTTAAAATAGATTTTCATTATGAAAACATTAATTTACATAGAAGATTGTATAATGTTATTAAACAACAAAGTATTGAAGTTTAATTAAGTTTAAAAAAGAGGTGTTTGGATATAATTTTATGAATATCGAAAAGACATCAAGACGTATGAATAATATAAAGTATTGTGTAACAAGTATACGTACTAATGTTTACATTCAAGTGAAGTTACTTAGAAGTCTACCGTAATGCGTTTAATATTTATAATATTAGACGTGTGTATTCACTAGATTAAAAATAATTTACTTTTATTTTATGTTAATAAAAGTCCTTACCAAACTTTAAACCTTTCGGGTAATTAGTCCTTTTTATCATCGGTTATGTTGTGTAAAGAAGACATTTAAGAAAAATTGGTATATTATTCAAAAACTACACTAATTGGCTACTGATAAAGGCAGTAAAGAGCTGCAGAGTCTTTTTAGTGACAGATGACTGATCCCAATTATCAAAAACAGATAACAAAACGTGAGAGTTCTTTTCCACTACATACACTTATTTGCCTATACGCTTTACTTTTCTCAACTACCACTTTGTACTGCTTTCACTTTATTTATTTTTTTTTTTTTCACGAAGAATCCTTTTCATATAATTGTTCTCTCTCTCTCTCTCTCACATCCTTGTTTGTTGACTACATTGTTTGCTACTGTATTGTATTGCATGGTCATACAATGTGTTTTCAATAACACATCTTAACGAGCCTTTTTTAAGAATCCTTTTTATTATTTCTTTTTTTTTTACTCTTTTTAACATGATGAACATTGTGAAGGAACGTTTTTTGTATTTGTATCATACATTTTGGGGTATAAATGTTATTGAGTACTTGAGTATTTTGTACTTGTGTTGTTTTTTTGTAAGTGGTCACATCATTGTGTTGTTATAAAGACGGCCATAATATAACAACGTGCTTCATTAGTGGTAGCAAAAAGGAATAAACAGATAAAGCTTAAGGATACTTGAGAGAAACAAGAATATGAACAAATTTTAGTATTTCTTTAAAGAATTTAAGGGATTTTAAAGATATTTTATTCTTTAAGATAATTTCATTTTATAAAAAACTTTCAATTAAGGTTTAGAATGCAGTATAATCTACAGTATGGACTATAAACCGCTCTAAAACTAGACTGCATTCCTGTCTATAGCATGGTTTATAGACTTGTCTATAATCTGAACCATAGACTAGTCTACACTACACTATATACTGCACTAGACTTTAGACTAGACTATAGACTATACTATAGACTAGACTGTAGACTAGACTATAGACTAGACTATAGACTAGAATATAGACTAGACTATAGACTAGACCATAGACTAGACTATAGTCTAGACTATACACTAGACATTGACGAAACTACAGACTTGACTATAGACGAAACTATAGATTAGACTATAGACGAGACTAAAAACTAGACTATAGACGAGACTATAGACTAGACTATAGGCTAAACTATAGACTAGACTATAGACTAAACTGTAGACTAGACTATTGACTAGACTATAGACTAGACTGTAGACTAGACTATATACTAGACTATAGACTAGACTATACAGTAGACTATAGACTACACTATAGGCAAGACTATAGACTAGAATATAGACTAGACTATAGACTAGACTATAAACTAGACTATAGACTAGACTATAGACTAGACTTTAGACTAGACTATAGAGTAGACTATAGACTAGACTATAGACTAGAATATAGACTAAACTGTAGACTAGGCTGTAGATTAGACTATAGACTAGACTACATACCCTTGCAGACTATAGACTAGATTAAAGAATAGCTTTCTACAAACAAAACTATCTACTATACTATCTATTAGATTTTACTTCTAAAATGTGTGCTGGGTATTGTTTTTCTGTTTATAATAAATCTTTCTATTCTAATCTGTGTTATATGATAGTTTTATTTGCTTTCTATTTACTGCATATTTTCATTTGTTTAGCTTTTCTTCTATTATTTGAAAAGAAATCTTTGCATTGTTATTTTATAGTTTACAACTAGTAAATTATAATGAAACTACATACTAGATAAAAATCTTATAGCAAGTAAAGTACAAGTAGTAAACTCAAAATAAAGCAAATAGTTTACAAATATTTTAAAATTTGTTGCTTTATTGATAGTTGTATGAAAACAACTGAAAAACAAGAGTAATACAAGCATAACATTACAAGCCTCCAGGAAGTAAAGCAATAGTTTTTGAAAGTGGCAGATGAAAGGAAATAGATTTGCAGATTTAAACAAAACACTATATAGTTTTCGAAATAATAAAAAAAATTAAGATGAATGTGTAAATTTAGAAATACAAGGATTACAAATTTAAAACTACTTATGTATCAAATTTATAAATCAAATAAATAAATCAAATAGGAAAAAAAAAAATAAAAATTGTGGGGTTTTTAACAAATGCAACAGGTTTTAACATAATGCGTATACTTTATATATAATTGCTTTAAACAAAATTATATCACTCATACGTCAACGAAAATTCCAATTGAATATTAGAAGTTGGAATTGGTTTTTATTTAATATTACATAATTTTATTACAAATGGTATTGTAATATGTTGCGTATACTTAATATTTAATTTATTGATATAAAATAATATCACTCATACGTCTTCGAACTATTTTTATTCGATTTTTTTTTTTTAATTTTAAATAGAGTTTTAAATAAATATTTCTTGCATCACAGTATTTTTTTTTTTTTAATTTTTCCGTTTTTTTTTTTCATATTTTTATTTTACAAATCAGCAGCCTGTTCAATTTAGTCTTCTTTTTTTGTGGATTTGCAATCAGTAGCTGTTGACTTTCATTTTCTATAGTTCGCAAAAAAATGCAAATTTGTTTAGTGGTTGTTGAAAAAAAAAAAAAATAAAATGAAAGTCTTTTCACAAAAATCCTTAGCCTTGCTGCTGACACTTGAATGAAAAGCTGTTGCCAGTAAAAATTTTTTTGATTTAGCTTTTTATGGGATTTTTTTTTTGTACTCGTTGTTCGGTAAATAGAGTTAACAAGTTTAGGGCAAATTTTTTCTTACGAATAAATCTATAGATAACATAATCAACAAGTGTTTGAAAAGAGTATTTCAAACAGCAACAAATTAAAATTTAAAACAATATTAATAAAAGTATTAAATTGATAAAATTTAATTGAAATTGAAAAAATGAAAAATATACAAACTTGTGCTTTCATTTTCTGTAAAACTAAGAATTTTATAAATTGTTTTTTATTCTACAGCTTGTTTTCATAACACATTTACTCAACCGGAAGTAAGTGGTGATTTCAACCGGAAGTTAAACTAAAACTATAAGTATGTGTATGGTATACACTCCCTTCTCCCCAAAAAATATGCAAATATTTATTTTAAGAAGTAAATTTTTTTGAAATGCACACAAAAGAGTGACTAATATTAAATTTTCAGCAATAAAACGTAAAAATGGAAAAATAATTGAAATTGAATTGTGAATTATTAAAATTTAAAAAAAAAATCTTACTTTTTATTTAACTTTAAATAGTTTTCTTTGTTCTCTGTAAAGCTTTAGCCTAATTAAATATCCTAACAAAACTCCACCTAAACATGTTATTTCCACCAGATTTCTTTAACATTTGTATTGTGGTATGTTTAATTTTTGAATACTTGCTCACTTTGCTACTTCCGTTTCCGGTTTATTTACATTAACAATTTATTTTAAACAATTTTGTAAATGTTTTTCCAACTAATTTTATTGCATGCTTATGTCCAACTACAACTTTTACAATTGTTGCTCCAGAAACAACTCAAACGTAAGAAAGAACTGAACCTGTAATCAGTAAACTAACAAAAATTCTATAAAAAGTAAGTCCAACTAACTTTAAACATGTTTGCTATATGCCTCCAAGTAATAGTAAATGTTTTGAAAAAATAGAAAAACAAATGTAATAATTTTATATTTAGTTTACTTTCTCCTTATTGATTCTAAAATACTTAATTATAAAACTCATGATTAATTCATGATGATGCAACCTTACAAATTGTTCGCAGTAAATCAATTAAAAAGTTATAAATCAATTAAATCTATAAATGTATGGAAAAAATTAATATTTTTGTATATAAATTGATCATAAAACAAAATTCAAAACTTGTAGAATTCAAGTGTTTTTAAAATACATAAAAAGGCATTAAGTTATTAGCAAATGCTGTTAATTTCTAAACACTAAAAGTGCCCATAAACGGCGTAAAAGCTGCGAATCAGTACAGTCGTAACATATAATTCAGTTCTAGTTCAGTTCTAGTTCAGTTCTAGTTTAGTTCTAGTTCAGTTTTAGTTCAGTTCTAGTTCAGCTCTAGTTCAGTTCTAGTTCAGTTCTAGTTCAGTTCTAGTTCAGTTCTAGTTCAGTTCTAGTTCAGTTCTAGTTCAGTTCTAGTTCAGTTCTAGTTCAGTTCTAGTTCAGTTCTAGTTCAGTTCTAGTTCAGTTCTAGTTCAGTTCTAGTTCAGTTCTAGTTCAGTTCTAGTTCAGTTCTAGTTCAGTTCTAGTTCAGTTCTAGTTCAGTTCTAGTTCAGTTCTAGTTCAGTTCTAGTTCAGTTCTAGTTCAGTTCTAGTTCAGTTCTAGTTCAGTTCTATTTCAGTTCTAGTTCAGTTCTAGTTTACTTCAGTTCTAGTTCAGTTCTAGTTTACTTCAGTTCTAGTTCAGTTCTAGTTCAGTTCTAGTTCAGTTCTGGTTCAGTTCTAGTTCAGTTCTAGTTCAGTTCTAGTTCAGTTCTAGTTCAGTTCTAGTTCAGTTCTAGTTCAGTTCTAGTTCAGTTCTAGTTCAGTTCTAGTTCAGTTCTAGTTCAGTTCTAGTTCAGTTCTAGTTCAGTTCTAGTTCAGTTCTAGTGCATTTCTAGTGCAGTTCTGGTTCAGTTCTAGTGCATTTCTAGTGCAGTTCTGGTTCAGTTCTAGTTCTAGTTCAGTTCTAGTTCAGTTCTAGTTCGGTTCTAGTCCAGTTCTAGTTCAGTTCTAGTTCAGTTCTAGTTCAGTTCTAGTTCAGTTCTAGTTCAGTTCTAGTTCAGTTCTAGTTCAGTTCTAGTTCAGTTCTAGTTCAGTTCTAGTTCAGTTCTAGTTCAGTTCTAGTTCAGTTCTAGTTCAGTTCTAGTTCAGTTCTAGTTCAGTTCTAGTTCAGTTCTAGTTCAGTTCTAGTTCAGTTCTAGTTCAGTTCTAGTTCAGTTCTAGTTCAGTTCTAGTTCAGTTCGTACTAGTTCAGTTCTAGTTCAGTACTAGTTCTAGTTCAGTTCTAGTATATCTTTTTCAGTTCTTGTTCAGTTCTAGTTCAGTTCAGTTCTAGTTCTGTTCTAGTTCTGTTCTAGTTCAGTTCTAGTTCAGTTCAGTTCTAGTATATCTTGCTCAGTTCTTGTTTAGTTCTAGTTCCGTTCTAGTTCAGTTCTAGTTCAGTTCTAGTTCAGTTCTAGTTCAGTTCTAGTTCAGTTCTAGTTGAGTTCTAGTTCAGTTCTGGTTCAGTTCTAGTTCAGTTCTAGTTCAGTTCTAGTTCAGTTCTAGTTCAGTTCTAGTTCAGTTCTAGTTCAGTTCTAGTTCTAGTTCAGTTCTAGTTCAGTTCTAGTTCAGTTCTAGTTCTAGTTCAGTTCTAGTTCTAGTTCAGTTCTAGTTCAGTTCTAGTTCAGTTCTAGTTTCAGTTCTAGTTCAGTTCTAGTTCAGTTCTAGTTCAGTTCTAGTTCAGTTCTAGTTCAGTTCTAGTTCAGTTCTAGTTCAGTTCTAGTTCAGTTCTAGTTCAGTTCTAGTTCAGTTCTAGTTCAGTTCTAGTTCAGTTCTAGTTCAGTTCTAGTTCAGTTCTAGTTCAGTTCTAGTTCATTTCTAGTTCAGTTCTAGTTCAGTTCTAGTTTAGTTCTAGTTCAGTTCTAGTTCAGTTCTAGTTCAGTTCTAGTTCAGTTCTAGTTCAGTTCTAGTTCGATTCTAGTTCAGTTCTAGTTCAGTTCTAGTTCAGTTCTAGTTCAGTTCTAGTTCAGTTCTAGTTCAGTTCTAGTTCAGTTCTAGTTCAGTTCTAGTTCAGTTCTAGTTCAGTTCTAATTCAGTTCTAGTTCAGTTCTAGTTCAGTTCTAGTTCAGTTCTAGTTCAGTTCTAGTTCAGTTCTAGTTCAGTTCTAGTTCAGTTCTAGTTCAGTTCTAGTTCAGTTCTAGTTCAGTTCTAGTTCAGTTCTAGTTCAGTTCTAGTTCAGTTCTAGTTCAGTTCTAGTTCAGTTCCAGTTCAGTTCTATTTCCGTTCTATCTCAGTTCAAGTTTCGTTCGAGTGCAGTTCAAGTTTTTGCGAGCAGTACTAATGTTAAGCTTTGCTTAAGTGTAGTTTGAGTTTTTGTTTGAAAAATAAATAAAAGTTAGTTTATGAAACTTTTGTTTATTTTCTAGTATTAATTAATAATGAAAATGAGACATAACTTGATACAATTTAGCTTCAGGCAAATAAATATTAATATAAATTTTGAAATATAATAAGAAATTTGTTTATCGTTGCTTATAAACTAATTAAAGCCAATTAATTGGAAAGATAAGCAGCTATACAGACTATAATTACTATTGATTTCAGATAAAAGCATATACAAAAGAAAATAGATTTGTTTATCTGTATATATGAAACATGATTTGCTGTTCAAAATGTTGGAAATCAAATTCTTTAAACTTTAGACTAGACTATATTTAATAGTGCAGTTTACAGTATTTTTTTCTCTTTTTGCCTAGTAATAGTTTTTTTTTTTTTCTTATCAAAATGTTTGCTTGGTTATAGCTTTTGTATTTTTTAATGCGATTTCTATTGTTGTTATGTTAACATATATTTGTATGCACTCACACACATTTATACATTTGTAAACAGATATTCTAAAAAATGTATATTTTTTACTATCACTTCTAAAAGGATTTCCTGTTGCCAGTTTTTTTATCGCATATACTTTTAAAATTGCTATCTTTATATAGTCTGCTTTTGGGCGTTGTTAATTTACGATGCAATGGTTGTGTTTGTTTGTTTATATATATTTTATTGTACAGTCCTTCTGTTTTGATTACAAAGTCCCTTTTAATACTTAGGTATTTGTTGCAATTTTATATGGAGTTTTTTTAAATCTTCTTATGTTGTTGTTTTCCGCTAGATTTTATTTTAATTGCATGGTGACTGTTGTTTAGTTATAAGAAATTAAGTGGTTTATGTTACAGCATTATATTAAAAATAAAACAAATATTTTACTTTTAAATCTTTATAAATATTTATTTTATATATTTTCCCCCAATTTTCTGTTTTTGCTAATTAATTTTCCATGTTAAAAACAACAATTAAAATGCCTTATTCTAAAAATATTTTAAAATCCTTAAACAAATTGAAGTAGGCGTTTGTTACTTGTTTTTACAATTTATAAAAATTAATTCATTCCCAAGTAGATAATTAATATAGATGTGTTAAGTATTAACACATTTGTTTTTAACAAAACCAACTTTGGTCTGGCGCTTTATCTTCTCTGTGCAGGTTGTACGATTTACACTTAAATTAAACAATTTTCACATAAATGCCAGGTGCAACCACAAACAATTTTCATTAAAAATATTTTAACAAAATTTATGTAGACGTACATATAATTAAAATCTACGTTGTAAATTGTTTGCCAAACAAATTTGTAGACTGATATTTTGCACATATTTAATGAAAAATACAACAACAAAATTAAATTAATAATAAGTTTAAATTGTAATTTAAGAAGCAGTTATATTAAGTTATTTAAAAAATAGCAAAATTTCAGTTTAATAAAAAACTTGCGAGTCTACTAGTCTACAGGCTAGTTTATAATCCCATAAATAGTCTAGTCTACAGTCTAGTCTATAGTCTAGTCTATAGTCTAGTCTACAGTCTAGTCTACAGTCTAGTTATAGTCTAGTCTATAGTCTAGTCTATAGTCTATTCTATAGTCTATTCTATAGTCTATTCTATAGTCTAGTCTATAGTCTAGTCTATAGTCTAGTCTATAGTCTAGTCTATAGTCTAGTCTATAGTCTAGTCTATAGTCTAGTCTATAGACTAGTCTATAGTCTAGTCTATAGTCTAGTCTATAGACTAGTCTATAGTCTAGTCTATAGTCTAGTCTAGTCTAGTCTATAGTCTAGTTTATAGTCTAGTCTATAGTCTAGTCTAGTCTATAGTCTAGTCTATAGTCTAGTCTATAGTCTAGTCTATAGTCTAGTCTATAGTCTAGTCTAGTCTATAGTCTAGTCTATAGTCTAGTCTATAGTCTAGTCTATAGTCTAGTCTATAGTCTAGTCTATAGTCTATTCTATAGTCTAGTCTATAGTCTAGTCTATAGTCTAGTCTATAGTCTAGTCTATAGTTTACTCTATAGTCTAGTCTATAGTCTAGTCTATAGTTTAGTCTATAGTCTAGTCTATAGTTTAGTCTATAGTCTATTCTATAGTCTAGTCTATAGTCTAGTCTATTGTCTAGTCTATTGTCTAGTCTATGGTCTAGTCTATAGTCTAGTCTATAGTCTAGTCTATAGTCTAGTCTATAGTCTAGTCTATAGTCTAGTCTATAGTCTAGTCTATAGTCTAGTCTATAGTCTAGTCTATATTCTAGTCTATAGTCTAGTCTATAGTCTAGTCTATAGTCTAGTCTATAGTCTAGTCTATAGTCTAGTCTATAGTCTAGTCTATAGTCTAGTCTATAGTCTAGTCTATAGTCTAGTCTATAGTCTAGTCTATAGTCTAGTCTATAGTCTAGTCTATAGTTTAGTCTATAGTCTAGTCTATAGTTTAGTCTATAGTCTATTCTATAGTCTAGTCTATAGTCTAGTCTATTGTCTAGTCTATGGTCTAGTCTATTGTCTAGTCTATGGTCTAGTCTATAGTCTAGTCTATAGTCTAGTCTATAGTCTCGCCAATAGTCTAGTCCATAGTCTAGTCTATAGTCTAGGCTATAGTATAGTATGTAGTCTAGTCTATAGTCTAATATATAGTCTAGTCTGTAGTCTAATCTATAGTCTAGTCTATAATCTAGTCTATAGTCTAGCCTATAGTCTAGTCTATAGTCTAGGCTATAGTCTAGTCTATAGTCTAGTCTATAGTCTAGTCTATAGTCTAGTCAATAGTCTAGTCTATAGGTTAGTCTATAGTCTAGTCTATAGTGTTGTCTGCAACCCCTAATCGTTAGTCTGATATATAGTCTAGTGTATAGTCTAGTCATAGTCTAGCTTAGTCTAGTCTATAGTCTAGTCTATAGTCTAGTCTATAGTCTAGTCTATAGTCTAGTCTATAGTCTAGTCTATAGTCTAGTCTATAGTCTAGTCTATAGTCTAGTCTATAGTCTAGTCTATAGTCTAGTCTATATCTAGTCTATAGTCTAGTCTATAGTCTAGTCTATAGTCTAGTCTATAGTCTAGTCTATAGTCTAGTCTATGGTCTAGTCTATAGTGTAGTCTATAGTCTAGTCTATAGTCTAGTCTATAGTTTAGTCTATAGTCTAGTCTATAGTCTAGTCTATAGTCTAGTCTATAGTCTAGTCTATAGTCTAGTCTATAGTCTAGTCTATAGTCTAGTCTATAGTCTAGTCTATAGTCTAGTCTATAGTCTAGTCTATAGTCTAGTCTATAGTCTAGTCTATAGTCTAGTCTATAGTCTAGTCTATAGTTTACTCTATAGTCTAGTTTATAGTCTAGTCTATAGTTTAGTCTATAGTCTAGTCTATAGTTTAGTATATAGTCTAGTCTATAGTTTAGTCTATTGTCTAGTCTATGGTCTAGTCTATAGTCTAGTCTATTGTCTAGTCTATAGTCTAGTCTATAGTCTAGTCTATAGTCTAGTCTATAGTCTAGTCTATAGTCTAGTCTATAGTCTAGTCTATAGTCTAGTCTATAGTCTAGTCTATAGTCTAGTCTATAGTCTAGTCTATAGTCTAGTCTATAGTCTAGTCTATAGTCTAGTCTATAGTCTAGTCTATAGTCTAGTCTATAGTCTAGTCTATAGTCTAGTCTATAGTCTAGTCTATAGTGTAGTCTATAGTCTAGTCTATAGTCTAGTCTATAGTCTAGTCTATAGTCTAGTCTATAGTCTAGACTATAGTCTAGTCTATAGTCTAGTCTATAGTCTAGTCTATAGTCTAGTCTATATTCTAGTCTATAGTCTAGTCTATAGTCTAGTCTATAGTCTAGTCTATAGTCTAGTCTATAGTCTAGACTATAGTCTATTCTATAGTCTAGTCTATAGTCTATTCTATAGTCTAGCCTATAGTCTAGCCTATAGTCTAGCCTATAGTCTAGCCTATAGTCTAGCCTATAGTCTAGCCTATAGTATAGCCTATAGTCTAGCCTATAGTCTAGTCTATAGTCTAGTCTATAGCCACTGTCTACTCCATTGTCTAGTCCATAGTATAGTTCACAAACTAGTTTGTTATCTTCTATCTTATGGTCTACTTTATTATCTTCTATCTTATTGTTATTGAATTAAAAATTCAATACATTCTTTTCATTTAAGAAACACCCACACGTTGTTGTAACTTTTCTTTGCGGTGATAGATATAAAATCATTAATCTTTTGTATTGCTCAAGTCTGAAAAGGAAAACAACATAAAGGATACATAACTGACATTTTATATGATTTTCAACGGCTGTTTCAGTTACATGCTTGATTTTCAAGACTCCCACACACACTTAGCTAAGCAAGGTTAAAGAACCTGCATGTTTGTTTTACTGCAATAACAACTGCAAGGAGATCTCCACTTATGACTGATGATATTATTTTCTTGTTATTGTCTTCTATATCTTAGAAAAACCTTCATGCCCTTTTTACACTCCTTTTGTTTTCTAAGTGTTTTACCGCAAATCTTTAATATATAAATAAATCTCAACAAACTGTTGTAGTAATTTTATAAATGACCAAAGTTTTATGTGGTAAAAAGAAAACATTTCTCTACTTTTGAAAACAATTTTCTTGAGAAATGTTTATTGTGTGAAAATACAAAAGAAAATATTGTGTCTTAGATTTATTGTTTTGGTTTATTAATAAAATTTATATTATAAGTGGTTTATCATAATTTCTTGTTGTTTTAAAAGTTAAAGAAAATAATATAGGTTTTAAAGAAAGATTAGAAAGTTTTAAATAACAACTTTAGTGTAGACGTAGTAGACTACATTTTAAACTAGAATTCGGATAGAATTATAGAAAGCTAGACTTTAAATGAACTTTATTAACATCAGTTCATTTGTGCTTTAAAATTAAATTCCTTTTTTTCTGAAGTTTTTTTGTTGCCCTTTCTTTTAACCCCGTTGGCTTGTCAGGTCTTGTGAAAATAAGTCGTTTTGTATGCTTTGCATTTAACTAACTTATTGCTGTTGACAGCTGTTAACAATGTCTATGTTATGTGTCATTCTAAAGCAAAATCTAAGTAGAGAGTAAAAAAAAAATCTTTAAAAAATAACTGAAAAAATCCCAATGTCTGCCAGTTGACAATATTTCTACTTGGTATAATTAAGACTAGATGGTTGGCTGACTGTACAGTTGCTAAAAATCATTGAAATGCCAACATAAAGAATATAATTTTAGCGAAATATATATTATTATAAATATTTGTCTGTTAAGTACTTTTTGTTTTAGCTTAATTTTCAATGGCATTAAATAATCTTTCACATTAATTAAAATTCTTTTAATTGACAACTAAAGAAATAAAATGCTTTATTTTTTTTCTACTACCAAATATTAAATTACTATTATGTTATTTTTTCTACTATCTTTTCATTGTAGTCTTGTATTGTATCGCCTGTTATATTGTCAATGTTTATCCTTGAAAAGGATAATACACTCTATCATGTCATCGATATTTTGCAAAAGTCTTAAGAGAATTTTTTCGCAATATACTATACGTTGTTTACAGTTTTTCCTTAAATTGTTAATAAATCAATCATTTTGGAGCTTATGTTTAAAATAAGCAGTTTGAGAGAGGATTATTTTAACAGACGAAAAGTTTTTTGCAATTTGTTTATTACTTAAGAGATTGCTGAAAAAGGTGTTTTGAAACATAAGACTTTAGTAATAATGTTGTGTCCAAAAAATGGAAGGGAAATTGCTAATTGCCAGTTAGACTATTGGAACATTATCTCTAATAAATTGGGAATGTCAATTAGAAAATAATTAAAATTCAATCAATAACGCACCTTAAGACTAAATTGTAGCTTATATGTAGAATCGACAAGACTAAACTATTGACTACACCATGGACTGTGGAGTAGAGTATGGACTAGATTATGGAGTAGACTATGAACGAGACTATGAAGTAGGCTATGGCCTGAACTGTGGAGTAGACTATGGATTAGAATATGGAGTAGACTGTGGAAAAGGCTATGAAGTAGACTATGAAATAGACTATGGAGTGGACTATGGACTAGACTATGGACTTGACTATGGACTAGACTATGCCCTAGACTATGAACTAGACTTTGGATTAGACTATGGAGTAGACTATGGACTAAAATGTGCAGCAGACTGTGGACTAGACTATGGAGTAGAATATGGTCTAGACTATGGACAAGTCTATGGGCTAGACTGTGGACTAGGCTATGGACTAGTCAATAGAGTAGATTATGGAGTAGACTATAGAGTATACTATTTAGTAGGCTATGACCTAGACTGTGGAGTAAACTATGGACTAGAATATAGAGAAGACTATGGAATAGACTATGAAGTAGACTACGGAATAGACTATGGAGTAGACTGTGGAATAGACTATGAAGTAGACTATGGACTAGACTAAAGAGTAGACTATGGTCTTGGCTATGGCCAAGCCTTTGGACCAATCTATGGAGTACACTATGGACTAGACTATGAAGTAGACAATGGACTAGACTATATACTATGGACTAGACTACGGTCTATACTATGGAGTAGAATATTAACTAGAATATGGAGTAGACTAAGCCCTAAACTATGGATTATACCTTGGATTAGACTATGGACTAGTCTATTGAATAGACTATGGACTAGTCAAGGGAGTAGACTATGGATTTAAATATGTAGGAGGCTGTGGAGTAGACTATAGACTAGACTATGGAGTAGACTATGGTCTAGACTATGGGCTAGTCTATGCCGTAGACTATGGACTAGTCTATAGAGTAGACTCTGGACTAGACTATGGAGTAGCCTATGGACTAGACTTTGGACTAGACTATGGAGAAAGCTATGGCCTAGACTGTGGAGTAGACTATAGACTACAATATGGAGTAGACTATGGAATATACTATGAAGTAGACCATGGAGTAGACTATGGACTAGACTTTGGAGTAGACTGTGATCTAGGCTTTAGATTAGACTATGGACTAGTTTATGGATTAGACTATGGACTAGACAATGGACTAAACTATGGATTATACTATGAACTAGACTATGGGCTATACTATGGAGTAGACTATGATCTAGAATATGGAGTAGACTATAGAGTAGACTATGCCCTAGACTTTGGATTAGACTATGGACTAGTCTATGGAGTAGACTATGGACTAAAATGTGCTGTAGACTGTGGACTAGACTATGGAGTAGAATATGGTCTAGACCAGGGGTCGGCAAACTTTTGAGTCGGAAGAACCAAAAATTACAGTTTACAAAACATATGTTTTAAAAGAGCCACAAAATTGTTGTTTATTAAAACTTTACAAATACGTTATGAATTCACTTCAAAAACATAAAGATGGTTTAATTATCTACAGGACATTCTGCAAGGAATCTTTCTTATAGATTTTTGACTACAAATACTTTTTGAATTTTTATGGGTCATACGAATGCATTTTTTAAACACTCGTTATATAAAAATATAGAATTTTATTAGAGTAGGGCGACATTGTTATCAATTAGAAGGTATTTGGAAACATATCAGGAAATGTATAAATCACGAAAATTGATGACGCAGCTAATACAGTATAAAGTAATATATTAATTTGGCGGCAATCGAGATAAATATTTTACCAACCCCAATATTAGGTCCTTTTCAGAAAATGACTAACGATCATAATTGACTTAACAGTAGCAATATAGTGGCGAAATTCAAAATATACAACTTTTATAAGAACAAAAATCTATCTTCCAAATTTGATTTTAACGTTCATAACTGTCTTAATAATAGCAGTATTATGACAAAATTCAACACAAACATAACATAAACATAATTGATCAATCCCCTTTTAAAAGGTCTACTTCGGAAAATAACTTTAACGTTCATAACTGATTTAATTAACGCTCATAACATGCTTAATAATACCAGCATAGTGGTGCAATTCGTCATAAACAAGTTTATAGGAACAAAAATTCTTTACCAAATTTAATAACATGGATTCAGAATTGACCCTACCCACCCATATAGTGTCCACTTTCGAAAACGACGAAAAATACAAGTATAGTGATGAATATCAACACAAACAAGTAGGATCCAAAATTTCATTACCAAATTTTGTAAGGATGGGTCGGTCCATAATACGCTTTCTGGTACCTTATTTATAGCCAAAAATTGTATGTCAAAAATATATCAATCTTTTATAGATCACTGTAAAACGTTTCTAAAACGCGCAATATTTAAATATTTAAGTTTTTAAATAGAATAAGTTTTTAGTATTTACCCAGCAAAAACTCGGTAATGGGTTGTACCTACTTCCATAACCACTTACTTTTCAATAACTACTACTTACCGTCTGCATTACTTAGAAGTACTCTAGTAATGACTTTCTTATAATCTGATATAGAAGTACTTTATTTTCGGCTTTGTCATTTTGTTTGCATATTTTATTTAATTGCGTTTTAAGAATTGTGTTTTACAAAAAATAAAACAAAATTAATTTTGATTGTGAAAACCATTATTTGATGCGCAATAAAAAAGCTAAGGAGTGGTAAAGTGTGTAGAACTTTTGACTAAAAAATCGAAGTCCCTGGTTCGTATTCTAGCTGGATCTGTTTATTATTAAAAAACAAAACAACTTACTCAACAACTGTTTTGTAAGAGAAATTGCAAGTACTTCTTTAATGTATGATTATGTTTTACATTTTATCTAATGGCACATCGTAAGAGCGCTCATGATACCCCATCGTTTATAGGGAACTTTTCAACTAAAAATTTAAATAATTAAAAATTTTCTTACAATACTAACTTGTACATGGAACAAATTCAATAGGAGAGATAGGTTTGTATAGCTTTAGAAAGTATGGATCGTAACGTGTTGTTTAAAGTTTCACAAACAACTGTAAACTTTCATTTGTTAGTTGTCTCACATACAGAACGATTAAACAATGTTGAAATGTTGTGTATATTGTAGAAACGTTTGCGAATTGTTTTGTTAGTTTTAACAAACACTGCTAGTTAATCTATTCAGAAAGATATATATTTTTTTATAAAATAAAAAAATTGCGTATGAAACTAAAGAGCCATAGCTCCACATCCAAAGAGCCGCATTTGGCTCGCGAGCCGTAGTTTGCCGACCCCTGGACTAGTCAATAGAGTAGACTATGGAGTATACTATAGAGTAGGCTATGACCTAGACTGTGGAGTAAACTATGGACTAGAATATGGGGAAGACTATGGAATAGAGTATGAAGTAGACTATGGAATAGACTATGAAGTAGACTATGGAATAG
The DNA here is from genome assembly GCF_015586225.1 of Lucilia sericata. Lineage (NCBI taxonomy): Eukaryota > Metazoa > Arthropoda > Insecta > Diptera > Calliphoridae > Lucilia > Lucilia sericata. The sequence continues at coordinate 253,453 of NW_023994251.1, forward strand.
ACTATGGACTGGAATAGACTATGGACTGGAATAGACTATGGACTGAACTAGGCTATGGACTAGTCTATAGACCAAACAATGGATTAGACTATGGAATAGACTATTTGCTAGACTATGGACTAGAATATGGATCAGACTATGGACTAGACTATGGAGTAGAATATGGTCTAGACTATGGACAAGTCTATGGGCTAGACTGCGGACTAGGCTATGGACTTGTCAATAAAGTAGATTATGGAGTAGACTATAGAGTAGACTATTTAGTAGGCTATGACCTAGACTGTGGAGAAGACTATGGAATAGACTATGAAGTAGACTACGGAATAGACCATGGACTAGACTATGGAATAGACTATTTGCTAGAGTATGGATTAGAATATGGATCAGACTATGGACTAGACTATAGAGTATACTATGAACTATACTATGGAGTAGAATGTGAAGTAAACTATGTAGTCCTATGTAGTCTTTTAGCTACAATCTAGACAAATCTAAAGACTAGACTAAACTAAATACTGTACTATGAACATAAATTATGACCTGTATATAGCATCTACTTTATCCATTTTCATTTATATTTTTAGAAAATTTAGTTTTCTTTAAAACTTTTGGAGTATTTCTTTAGAACTTCCCCTTTGTATCTTATGTAATCAGTACAAATTGTTCCATGCAATTTACAATATTGTAAACAACAGCTTCATTACAAACACAACAAATCCCCAAAAACAACAAAAGCATACAGTCAAGCATTTGCTATCATATACACTATAAATAGCTTTGGTATTTGCAAAAGAAAGCACTCACTACATACAATAATATGTATGAGGTTTTGTGAGGAAATGTAAAAATTCAAGGAAAATAATACACAAATAATGATATATAAAAAGAAAATTTTAAGGAAATGTAATCTAAGTCAATTTGTTATAGAAGAGAATAATAAATGCAAATATGCATAAAGCACCCTATTGAAAAGAAAGAATTTTCGAAGAAAAGAAATAACAAAATATTAAAACTTATTGTAAATATTTCTCGTAACGTGTGCTATAGATATTGTTTTCTTTCATTTTATTGCTAATTTTCATAGAAAAATATAAATTATTTTTAAACTGTTTTAAAATTCTCTGTAATATATGTTTACTACCTAAAAGTATGCTTTAACAAGTACACTTGCCTATAAGTATGCATTAAAAATGATATATTTTTAAGACATTTTTCAACACATACATGTTTAAAATAATAATTGCCTTTTAATTTATAAACAAGTCCTTTAATATATGACCAACATAATAAGGTTATTATTAAGAAGAAAATAAATTAACTTTAACATATGCTAGGGCGCATAAGGACTATAAATATATAGCATGTAGACGAAAGTCCTTAACAATTAAATTAAATTTATTAAAACGTTTATGCTTTTTAACAATTTTAAAAACACTTTTATGTTAATGTTGTAAAACACGATATAATTTACTTTAAAGAAAAACAAATTAAAATTTTTTGTTGCCTATTTTAAGGCTTAATGACAAAACATCAATCATTATGCTAAAAACAAGAATTTGCATGTCATTTAAATAGACGCGTCATGTTTTTCTAGCGGCAATCAAAATTAAATGACTCCTTTGTATATAAATAATTAAATATCTACATAAAAATAATATTGTGATTTTCATTAAATTAAAAAGGTTTATTAAATGAGAAAGTGTTTTTATTAGAAAAAAGCCTTTTTTGCAATTTCAATTTGTTTTTGAGAAATTGTGTTTTTTGTTCAAACAAAATATTTCTTTATAAAACTTTTAGGTTTTTTCTAAATCAACTACAAAGTCCTTCAAAGACTTAACATAATGAAAAAGTCAAAGGAAATTATACAAAGGATTGAGGTTTAATAGAGCGGGGTACGAAATAGCATCGCGCCCTTCTTAGTTTATACAACTATTATGTTTAAAGTTGGTTTTTAATGAAATGGTTTCTTTGTGGACTGGATAAAATTAATTTAAATCTTTAAGAAAAATATTAGAATCTATAAAAAACAAATTTTTGTTTATTACGAAAAAAGGATATACGACCAAGTCCTGGAAAAATTTACAAATTTAAAAATAAGTTTCAATTCTTTAAACTACATAAAATTCCACATATTGTTGTATAAAAAAACAACTACAATCTCAAAAAAGTTTTTTCTTAAAATTCAAGTTTCAAAATTTTCATCATCTATCACCGGTTTTTGTTATGTTAAAAAAGACTACACAACAACAAGTTTTCCAACAAACACTTAACCATTTCTAAAGCAACAAAAAAAAAAGACAGCCACAATAAGTCTCCTAAGTCTGATTTATAATACATTCAAAAAACACAAACATCTAGACATGCAAGCAGATTTTTCGGCATATGCATAAATTGTTGTAACACCATAGCGCCAACTAAAACAACAAACACATAAAAAATATCAGGAAATGCAACTTTTTTTTATATCCTGTTGTTTCCTTTGAAAAATGTAAAATAGAATCTAGGATTTTAAGTGCTGTTGTTGTTTTAGTGTCTGATTTCTGTGGCGGTTTTAAATTGTAGTGATTTATTGTTTCGTCGTTTAACGCGCAAAAAAAAAATACTAAGAAATATTGTATGAAAAAAGATGTTGTTTTAGGAAAAAAAAAATTGCAAAAACAATGACAATATTTTATTTTTCAAAACCGGGGGCATTAAACCAAAAGTTTTTAAATTTATAAATAAAAAAATTAAAAAATAAATTTAACAAAAACTGGTCTCAATTTGCAGCCTAGGTTCAATTCAGTTCTAATTCAGTTCTGTTCTATTTAAGTTCTAGTTGAGTTCGAGATAAGTTCAAGTTCAGTTCTAGTACTGGTTATATTCTAGTTCTATTGTAATTCCATTGTAGTTCTATTTTAGTTCTGTCCTAGTTCAGTCCTTGATCAGTTCTAGTTCATTTCAATTTCTGTTCTAGATCAGTTCTAGTTCAGTTCTAGTTCAGTTCTAGTTCAGTTCTAGCTCAGTTCTAATTCAGTTCTAGTTCAGTTCTAGTTCAGTTCTAGTTCAGTTCTAGTTCAGTTCTAGTTCAGTTCTAGTTCAGTTCTAGTTCAGCTCTAGTTCAGTTCTAGTTCAGTTCTAGTTCAGTTCTAGTTCATTTCTAGTTCATTTCTAGTTCAGTTCTAGTACTGTTCTAGTTCTGTTTTAGTTCTGTTTTAGTTCTGCTTTAGTTCTGTTCAAGTTCAGTTCTGTTCTAGTTCTGTTCTAGTTCTGTTCTAGTTCTGTTCTAGTTCTGTTCTAGTTCTGTTCTAGTTCTGTTCTACTTCTGTTCTAGTTCTGTTCTAGTTCTGTTCTAGTTCTGTTCTAGTTCTGTTCTAGTTCTGTTCTAGTTCTGTTCTAGTTCTGTTCTAGTTCTGTTCTAGTACTGTTCTAGTTCTGCTCTAGTTCTGTTCTAGTTCTGTTTTGTTCTAGTTCTGTTTTGTTCTAGTTCTGTTTTGTTCTAGTTCTGTTTTGTTCTAGTTCTGTTTTGTTCTAGTTCTGTTCTAGTTCTGTTCTAGTTCTGTTCTAGTTCTGTTCTAGTTCTGTTCTAGTTCTGTTCTAGTTCTGTTCTAGTTCTGTTCTAGTTCTGCTTTAGTTCTGTTCTAGTTCTTTTATCGTTCTGTTCTAGTTCTGTTCTAGTTCTGTTCTAGTGCTGCTCTAGTTCTAGTTCTGCTCTAGTTCTGTTCTAGTTTTGTTTTGTTCTAGTTCTGTTTTGTTCTAGTTCTGTTTTGTTCTAGTTCTGTTTTGTTCTAGTTCTTTTCTAGTTCTGTTCTAGTTCTGTTCTAGTTCTGTTCTAGTTCTAGTTCTGTTCTGTTCTAGTTCTGTTCAAGTTCTGTTCTAGTTCTGTTCTAGTTCTGTTCTAGTTCTGTTCTAGTTCTGTTCTAGTTCTGTTCTAGTTCTGTTCTAGTTCTGTTCTAGTTCTGTTCTAGTTCTGTTCTAATTCTGTTCTAGTTCTGTTCAATTCTGTTCTCGTTCTGTTCTAGTTCTTTTATAGTTCTGCTCTAGTTCTGTTCTAGTTCTTTTATCGTTCTGTTCTAGTTCTGTTCTAGTTCTGTTCTAGTTCTGTTCTAGTTCTGTTCTAGTTCTGTTCTAGTTCTGTTCTAGTTCTGTTCTAATTCTGTTCTAGTTCTGTTCAAGTTCTGTTCTAGTTCTGTTCTTGTTCTAGTTCAGTTCTGGTTGTATTCTAGTTCTGTTCTAGTACTGTTATAGTTTCTGTTTTAGTTCTGTTCTAGTTCAGATCTAGTTCTGTTCTAATTCGGTTCTAGTCCTCTTTTATTTCTACTCTAGCTCTGTTCTAGTTCAGATCAAGTTCTGTTCTATTTCGGTTCTAGTTGTCTTCTATTTCTACTCTAGCTCTGTTCTAGTTCTATTCTAGTTCTGTTCTAGTTCAGTTCAAGTTCTGTTCTAGGTCAGTTCTAGTTCTGTTTTGGTTCTATTCCAGTTCTCTTCTAGTTTCGTTCTGGTTTTGTTTTAGTTCTGTTCTAGTTCTGCTCTAGGCCCGTTCTAGTTCTGTTCTAGTTTAGTTCTAGTTTAGTTCTAGTTCAGTTTTAGTTCAGTTCTATTTCATTTAAAGTTCAGTTCTAGTTCTGTTCTAGTTCTGTTCTAGTTCTGTTCTAGTTCTGCTCTAGTTCTGTTCTAGTCTGTTCTAGTTCTAGTTCTAGTTCTAGTTCTGTTCTAGTTCTGTTCTAGTTCTGTTCTAGTTCTGTTCTAGTTCTGTTCTAGTTCTGTTCTAGTTCTGTTCTAGTTCTGTTCTAGTTCTGTTCTAGTTCTGCTCTAGTTCTGTTCTAGTTCTGTTCTAGTTCTGTTCTATTTCTGTTCTAATTCTGTTCTAATTCTGTTCTAGTTCTGTTCTAGTTCTCTTCTAGTTCTGTTCCAGTTCTGTTCTAGTTCAGTTTATTTCTAATTTAGATCTTCACTTTTGATGTGACTGAGTAGTTTTCTTAAGTATATGTCTGCATATAAAGTTAACTTATACACTCTTTATAAAGTCCTTGCACTCTCCCTCTGTACTCTTATTAATTTCGCGGTTTTTTAAATTCTCTTATAGTTCATTTTCCTATGTTTTCTATGGAAGATTTTGACTGCGACCTTGTACAAATGTAAGAAGTTTTTCAATCAGCCTCAATCTAATTTGCTAGGTGAAGAAGAAAATAGCATTATAGAAAAAACATTTTACAAAAAAGATTGAAAAATAAAAGTATGATTAACATTTTATTATGGTGTATACGTTATTTAGATTTTCTTATATTTTACAAATAATATTATTTTAATATAAGTCAGCATTAAAATTTCAATCTTTATCATAACACAAACTATTGAATGAACTGATTGCCTTGAAATATGCAGCACAATATTTAGTTTTGCATACATTTATATTTAAGCTCTAAAGTAGTTAAGAGTAGATTAAAGGATTTATTGCTACAAACAAAGTTAATTTGCAAGGGATTTGACACTGTTGTGAAATAAATTGTGTATCAAACTATATATTTCAAGGAAAACTATAAAAAACTAAATTTCCTTATAAATTAAAAACATTTTATTTTTCTTTTGCTTCAACATACATATTTCAATCATTTTGTCGATAAAACCCAAGAGAAACTGCCTTTTTTGGGGCTCCATTTGCCTTTTTGTAAATAGAGAATTTCCTTGACATAACTTTTTATGATGTTGTTGACTAAACTACAAACACTCAAAAAAATGCCCAAAGATTATGTTTTGCCTTTTTTCTTTGCAATTCTATAAAGATTACAAAATTACTTTAAGTCATGATTTGTCCATTTCATTTTTCTTTTCTCTTTTTCCAATGTATAATGACTTATAATGACCCTAATAACATGTATATAAATAAACTGGTTTTGGTTTATTGACAAACCAAAACATGTTTAAGCAATTAAATTTGTTAAAGCCTATAAGTATGCAGCAAATATAAGAACGTACAAGTTCTAGTGACAAGTGGTACTCTGAAAAAGAAAGCAAAAAGAAAATAACTGTTTATAAGACAAAAGGATTTAATGGATATGTCATAAAAGGATATACTCGATTTACTCTGACAATATAAATTTCAACTAAGAAGTTAAATTGATAAATAATTTAAATTTTAGCACAATAACACTTACATACTGCATTTAAAAGTAGATTACTCATACCCTAAAGTTGCTACTAAATATTAATATATGTACAACAAAACTTGCTGTATTGCATTGTCATCACATTGTTGTTAAACATAAGTCAGCTCGTACATTTGTCTATATCGTATATATAAGACTGTCTTTACAAAACTTACAAATGCGTGTTAAAAATAACTATTCTAAAATTTCTACAGACTTTAGTGTTACATCCATTTAGTGTTACATCCATTTAGTGTTTTTTCATACATGTGTGTTCCTTTCATTTCAGTCCTTTATAACTTGTAAGTTTTCCCTACAATTTACACCTGTGTGTGTGTGTGAAAATATTCCTGTTGCAAGCACTATTTCTTAAGTTAAATGATACAGGATTTAAAGTTATAAATGAATCTTACATTTTATCAGTTTATGTCTTTCTTTGCTATTTCAATATAAAATACTTTTACAACTTCTGACAATTTTGTTTTTGCTACAATTTTAACACAAGGTGCAACATGTTGAGGCTTTGTATATTCACTTAAAGGAGCTTATGCAGCCATACATTAAGTAATAAAGTTACAGCTATTAAATAAAGTCATAAAACATGCTCGCGAGAATTTTAAATTTTGTAAGCACTTAAATCTAAATTTAATTTAAAAAATTATAAAATAAGTCAGAAATGTAGATAAATAAGATCTTAATAATAACTTATCTAGAACCGTACTACAGCTAGAGTAGTATTCAACTAGAACAATAGTGAAACAGAACTAGAACAGAACTAGAACAGAACTAGAACAGCACTAGAACAGAACTAGAACAGAACTAGAACAGAACAGAACTAGAACAGAACTAGAACTACAACAGAACTAGAACTACAACAGAACTAGAACTGAACTAGGATTAAAATAGAACTGGAACAGAACTAGAACTGAACTAGAACTTAAGTCGAACTGAACTAAAACTGTACTGAATTCGAACTGAACTCGAACTAGAACAGAACTAGAATAGCACTAGAACTAGACTAGAGCTTGACTAGAACTGGACTAGAACTGAACTAGAACTGAACTAGAACTGAACTCGAACTAGAACTAGAGCTAGACTAGAGCTGAACTATAACTGGACTAGAACTGAACTAGAACTGAACTAGAACTGAACTATAACTAAACTAGAACAGAACTAGACAAGAACTAGAACAGAACTAGAACTGAACTAGAACTGAACTAGAACTGAACTAGAACTGAACTAGAACTGAACTAGAACTGAACTAGAACTGAACTAGAACTGAACTAGAACTAGAACTGAACTAGAACTAGAACTGAACTAGAACTGAACTAGAACTGAACTAGAACTGAACTAGAACTGAACTAGAACTGAACTAGAACTGAACTAGAACTGAACTGAACTAGAACTGAACTAGAACTGAATTAGAACTGAACTAGAACTGAACTAGAACTGAACTATAACTAAACTAGAACAGAACTAGAACAGAACTAGAACTGAACTAGAACTGAACTAGAACTGAACTAGAACTGAACTAGAACTGAACTAGAACTAAACTAGAACTGAACTAAACTGAACTAGAACTGAACTAGAACTGAACTAGAACTGAACTAGAAACTGAACTAGAACTGAACTAGAACTGAACTAGAACTGAACTAGAACTGAACTAGAACTGAACTAGAACTGAACTAGAACTGAACTAGAACTGAACTAGAACTGAACTAGAACTGAATTAGAACTGACTAGAACTGAACTAGAACTGAACTAGAACTGAACTAGAACTGAACTAGAACTGAACTAGAACTGAACTAGAACTGAACTAGAACTGAACTAGAACTGAACTAGAACTGAACTAGAACTGAACTAGAACTGAACTAGAACTGAACTAGAATGAACTAGAACTGAACTTGAACTGAACTAGAACTGAATTAGAACTGAACTAGAACTAGAACTGAACTAGAACTGAACTAGAACTGAACTAGAACTGAACTAGAACTGAACTAGAACTGAACTAGAACTGAACTAGAACTGAACTAGAACTGAACTAGAACTGAACTAGAACTGAACTAGAACTGAACTAGAACTGAACTAGAACTGAACTAGAACTGAACTAGAACTGAACTAGAACTGAACTAGAACTGAACTAGAACTGAACTAGAACTGAACTAGAAAAGAACTAGAACTGAACTAGAACAGAACTAGAACAGAACTAGAACAGAACTAGAACAGAACTAGAACAGAACTAGAACAGAACTAGAACAGAACTAGAACAGAACTAGAACAGAACTAGAAACAGAACTAGAACAGAACTAGTACAGAACCAGTACAGCACTAGAACAGAACTAGAACAGAACTAGAACAGAACTAGAACAGAACTAGAACAGAACTAGAACAGAACTAGAACAGAACTAGAAAAGAACTAGAAGTGAACTAGAACAGAACTAGAACTGAACTAGAACAGAACTAGAACAGAACTAGAACAGAACTAGAACAGAACCAGTACAGCACTAGAACAGAACTAGAACAGAACTATAACAGAACTATAACAGAACTATAACAGAACTATAACAGAACTAGAACAGAACTAGAACAGAACTAGAACAGAACTAGAACAGAACTAGAACAGAACTAGAACAGAACTAGAACAGAACTAGAACAGAACTAGAACAGAACTAGAACAGAACTACAACAGAACTAGAACAGAACTAGAACAGAACTAGTACAGAACCAGTACAGCACTAGAACAGAACTAAAACAGAACTAGAACAGAACTAGAACAGAACTAGAACTGAACTAGAACTGACCTTGAACTGAACTTGATCTGAGCTAGAACTGACCTTGAACTGAACTAGAACTCAACTAGAACAGAACTATAACTTAACTAGAACTCAACTTGAACAGTACTAGAACTGAAATAAAGCTTAAATAGAACACAACTATAACAAATATTAAGATTTTATTAAATCAATTTAGTTAACCCAAAAAAGCTTAAATTAATTAAATTTTTTCAATGCTACAGCTAGACAAAGAATTTTTTATTTATTTAAAATTAAAATATTGTTCATATTATGAAGCAACAAATTGCATTATAAAATTTTGCAATTTTTTTTTTACAAAGGATGTATGTACATGTATGATTTTGTTGCTGCTACTTGTATTATTTCTATTGTTTTATGCAAAATACAAATGTTTTTCAAATGTTTATGCACAGCACGCCTGAACATTCGTTGATTACAAACTATCCAACTGACACCATTAACATTGTTGTATGAAAATAAAATAGATACAAATAGAAAAATTATGCAAGTCTTCTGTTAGAGCTATATAAGAGAGAATTAGCAATGGATTTGTCAAGTTATAGGTAATAGAATAAAGTTGCTGAATTAATCGTGTTTTAAGGAGTATGAAGCCTGTTTAAGAAAGCTTGTTTTTAACTTTATTTCTTTATTATTTTTCTGAAAGTTGGGCAAATTATAATTATCTACGAAATTGAGCTTTTCTGGTAGGATATAAATACTTCGGTTTTGTCTTCCCTTTTTTTAATACTTTGCTTTTTGTTACGATTGCAAATATGTATTTGTGCATTGTGTTAATTTCATTTGACCTTTTTTATTATCACAACAGCGTTTAACATAAACTCATACTGTGCGGCAATTGTTTTCTAGACAGGCTACGCAAATGACAAGAAAAAAATATTTCAAAATTGTTTAGATTTAAACCAAATTATATCAAAATCCACAAATATTTCTGAAAAAATCCTTTTAAATAAAAAATTTTGGTTTGTTCTACTTTGTACCAGTGGCCATCAATTTGAAAAACAAACCAAAATTTATATACAACTTTTTATAAACATACATATCTCCTCATACAAAATATTCTCTTTTAACAATTATTACAATCCTGCAGAGGTCTTCTTTCCGCAATTTGATTTTTATGCTTTTCTCTTTTTTCTTTTCTCCATTTTCACTTAGAAATCCTTTATACTAGAGTAACCAATTAAAATTGCAATTCGTTCTTTTTATTTTATGTCTTTCAATTGGAAATCTTTTACATACTCTAAGGAATTTAGTTTTTATGCTCATACATTTATTTTTTTTCCATTTTTCTTATTTCATTTATACATTTCTTTTTCATTCTTTTATTTCATTTATTTTTTTCTTGTTATCTTTTTCTTTAGAGTTATGAACTGAATTCAGTATTTTCAGCTTGATAAAATTCAAAAGGCGTATGAATTTAATGAATTCTTCAGGGATAAATAAATGTTGTAGTTTATGGTTTCTATACCGGGTTCTGGCCTTAAAGGAAATTATAGGAATAAAGTAAAAAAATGTTAGAAATTTATTTGTTTTTCATTTATAAGAAGTAACTGCTTCGTGGGATTATTTTTAAATTTCTTTTCACCAAACAATTGGTATTATATGTCTTAACTCTTACCCCTTAAATTTCTTTTAACCAAGTATACTTGATATGCATTTGATTTGGAATTAAATATTACTCATACGCAAAAAATAGATTATTATTTTTTCTTTCTTATGCTCTAATCTCTTATTTTGAAAGCAATAGATTCAGTTCTTTGCTAAACAAAGTAGTGTTTAACAAAAATATGATAAATATCTTTTCACAATTCACAAAGAAAAATATATAACAGAAAATCAAAATGAAAAAGGAAGTAAACAATTGCCAAATAAAACTATTGATTTAGTCATCAATTGTTTTGTTATCGACACTTGTTATGACAAGCAAATGAACAGGAAGTAAAAGCAGCAAAAAATTAAACATAATTTAAAGACAAACATTAACAAAAAATTAAACGAAGCGTAAAGATTATAAGCATTAGCAAACAATAAAGACAATATTTAAATATTTGTACAAAACAATTTGAAATTTCATGTAATTAATATATTGCCATTACATAGCACTTTTAAGTAGTTTATGTTAATTAAATTTTAATTGAGTTTACTTCTAGTTATGTTGTAGTTCAGTTCTAGTTAATTTCTAGTTCAGCTCTAGTTGAGTTCTAGTTCAGTCTAGTTCAGTTCTAGTTCAGTTCTAGTGCAGTTCTAGTTCAGTTCTAGTACAGTTCTAGTTCAGTTCTAGTTGAGTTCTAGTGCAGTTCCAGTTCAGTTCTAGTTCAGTTCTAGTTCAGTTCTAGTTAAATTCTAGTTAAATTCTAGTTAAATTCTAGTTAAATTCTAGTTCAGTTCTAGTTCAGTTCTAGTTCAGTTCTAGTTCAGTTCTAGTTCAGTTCTAGTTCAGTTCTAGTTCAGTTCTAGTTCAGTTCTAGTTCAGTTCTAGTTCAGTTCTAGTTCAGTTCTAGTTCAGTTCTAGTTCAGTTCTAGTTCAGTTCTAGTTCAGTTCTAGTTCAGTTCTAGTTCAGTTCTAGTTCAGTTCTAGTTCAGTTCTAGTTCAGTTCTAGTTCAGTTCTAGTTTAGTTCTAGTTCAGTTCTAGTGCAGTTCTAGTTCAGTTCTAGTTTAGTTCTAGTTCAGTTCTAGTTCTAGTTCAAGTTCAGTTCTAGTTCAGTTTTAATTCAGTTATAGTTCAGTTATAGTTCAGTTATAGTTCAGTTCTAGTTCAGTTTTAGTTCAGTTCTATTTTCAGTCTAGTTCAAGTTCTAGGTTAGTTCTAGTTCAGTTTCTAGTTCAGTTCTAGTTTCAGTTTCTAGTTTCGGTACTAGTTCAGTTTCTAGTTCATTTCTGGCTCGTTCTAGTTCAGTTCTAGTGCAGTTCCAGATCGGTTCTAGTTCAGTTTCTTTTTTCATACTCGTTCTGGTCTAGTTCAGTTGCTTGTTCGTACAAGTGCGGGTCTAGTTCAGTTCTAGTTTCGTACTAGGTCAGTTCTAGTTTCAGTTTCTAGTTCAGTTTCTAGTTCAGTTCTAGTTCAGTTCTAGTGCAGTTCTTAGTTCAGTTCTAGTAGGTCAGTTCAGTTCTAGTTCAGTTCTAGTTCAGTTCTGAGTTCAGTTCTAGTTCAGTTTCTAGTTCAGTTTCTATTCGTCTAGTTCCGTAGTTCAGTCTTCAGTTCTAGTTCAGTTCTAAGTTTCTAGTAGTTCTAGTTCAGTTCTAGTCAGTTCGAGTTCATGTTCTAGTTCAGTTTCTAGTTCAGTTCTAGTTCAGTCTAGTTCAGTTCTAGTTCAGTTCTAGTTCAGTTCTAGTTCAGTTCTAGTTCAGTTCTAGTTCAGTTCTAGTTCAGTTCTAGTTCAGTTCTAGTTCAGTTCTAGTTCAGTTCTAGTTCAGTTCTAGTTCAGTTCTAGTTCGTTCTAGTTCAGTTCTAGTTCAGTTCTAGTTCAGTTCTAGTTCAGTTCTAGTTCAGTTCTAGTTCAGGTTCTAGTTCAGTCTAGTCAGTTCTAGTTCAGTTCTAGTTCAGTTCTAGTTCAGTTCTAGTTCAGTTCTAGTTCAGTTCTAGTTCAGTTCTAGTTCAGTTCTAGTTCAGTTCTAGTTCAGTTCTAGTTCAGTCTAGTTCAGTTTCTAGTTCAGTTCTAGTTCAGTTCTAGTTCTAGTTCAGTTCTAGTTCAGTTTCGTTCAGTTCTATTTCAGTTCTAGTTCAGTTCTAGGTTAGTTCTAGTTCAGTTCTAGTTCAGTTCTAGTTCAGTTCTAGTCAGTTCTAGTTCAGTTCTAGTTCAGTTCTAGTTCAGTTCTAGTTCAGTTCTAGTTCAGTTCTAGTTCAGTTCTAGTTCAGTTCTAGTTCAGTTCTAGTTCAGTTCTAGTTCAGTTCTAGTTCAGTTCTAGTTCAGTTCTAGTTCAATTCTAGTTCAGTTCTAGTTCAGTTCTAGTTCAGTTCTAGTTCAGTTCTAGTTCAGTTTTAGTTCAGTTCTAGTTCAGTTCTAGTTCAGTACTAGTTCGGTTCTAGTTCAGTTCTGGTACAGTTCCATTTCAGTTCTACTATAGACAAGACTATTAGCCAGACTATGAAGTGGACTCTATAGGAGAATATAGATTACAATACAAATAAAGTTCTTACATTTCCTTCTATAAACTTAAAGATACACCGTGTTTGTTTTTATTACTTCTTTGCTAATTCTTTTCAGTCTACCTTTTGTCTGGCCAGTTTCTCTTTTATTACTAAAATCATCAATAAACCTAACAATTATTTTATTATTTTGTCCATAATATGTTAAGCTGTTATTGGTTTTCAAATTAGTAGCCATTATCCTAAAAACACAAATCCCCCAAAAACAATATCCCAAATGAAGGGAAAAGAAAACACTTCTTAAAACAATACCTACCAAAACTTTTACCATTTATAACAATATTTGTGGTTTTCTTAAGATTTATGTCTATAGGGTGGTTGGAAAAAAAAAAATTATTATTTTTTATTACGACCACAACTAGGCCACACAGAAAAAAAAGACCATAAAGAAAATAATGTTTTTAATAAATAAACCAATTCTATACTTGCCACACACTTAAGAGGGTTTGAAGATATTTCCAAAAAGAAAACTTTTTAAATAAAAAACAATAATAAATTAACAAAAGGAAAACTTATAATGGCCACTAGGATTGTTGTTAGTTTTGCATAGTTTTTCATAATAAAAATATTTTATAAAAGATAAATGTTTGGGAGAACAATTCAGCAAAAGAGTACTTGATATGAAAGCAATTAAACTAAAAGCTGTTTTGTTGTTTAATATTGGAAAAGGTGAAGCATATTTATAGGTGTATTTCAAAAGAATATAATAAAAATTAGAAAATAATTAAAAACTATTATCTTAACATTCAAACAAATTTACTAGATATTTAGAGCATTTTTTCAATTATTTTTCTATAGTGTTTCGCTTTTAAGAAGTAAACCTTTTCTAACAAAGAATAAGAACCATTATATTCTTCATTGTTTATGAAATAAATAAAAGAAACCATTTGCACGTATTTTTATTTTAAGGGAGAAAACAATGCAGCGTGACTGATTTGTTGGCGGCGGTTACAGTTCAGTGAATATTAAAGCTAGCCTTTTTTTCATTTCTTTACATTATATGAACATATTTTGTTTAAGTATTAAAACTAACGGCTTAACATTATCTTAAAAGCACACAATTGTACTTAGTTTATTTTAAAAACAAATAAAGGTAAAAACTTTTGTCCCATTTTTTTATAGCTATTATTCGAAAATATTTTTTATTTTTATTCTACAGGACGTGTTTGAGGCGTATTAATGTCTACAAGAAATTTTAGCTCAATAGCTATTTTCTGTAAAAAGTTCGAAATATATCCTCTTTTTGATTTTATATATAGTCTAGTCTATAGTCTAGTCTATAGTCTAGTCTATAGTCTAGTCTATAGTCTAGTCTATAGTCTAGTCTATAGTCTAGTCTATAGTCTAGTCTATAGTCTAGTCTATAGTCCAGTCTATAGTCTAGTCTATAGTCTAGTCTATAGTCTAGTCTATAGTCTAGTCTATAGTCTAGTCTATAGTCTACTTTATAGTCTAGTCTATAGTCTAGTCTATAGTCTAGTCTATAGTCTAGCCTATAGTCTATCATATAGTCTAATCTATAGTCTAGTATATAGTCTAGTTAATAGGCAGGTCTATAGTCCAGTCTGTACTATAGTCAAGTCTATACAATAGGCTATAGTCTAGTCTATACTCTAGTGTATAGTCTAGTCTATAATATAGTCTAAATCCTAGTCTATACTCTACCTTATAGTATAGACTAGACTATAGTCTATAGTCTAGTCTATAATCTAGTCTATAATCCAGTATATAGTCTAGTATATAGTCTAGTCTATAGTCTATTCTATAGTTTACTATATAGACTAGTCTATAGTCTAGTCTCTAGTTTAGTCTCTAGTCTAGTCTTTAGTCTAGTCTATAGTCTAGTCTATAGTCTAGTCTCTAGTCTAGTCTTTAGTTTAGTCTATAGCGTATTCTATAGTCTAGTCTATAGCTTAGTCTATAGTATAAACTATAGCCTAGTCTATAGTCTAGTATAAAGTCTATAGTCTATGCTATAGTCTAGTCTATAACCTAGTCTATAGTCTACTCTATAGTCTAATCTATAATCTAGTCTTTAGTCTAGGCTATAGTTTAGTCTATAGTCTAGTCTATAGTCTAATCTAGTCTAGTCTATAGTCTAGTCTAGTCTATAGTCTAGACTATAGTCTAGTCTATAGTCTAGTCTATAGTATAATCTATAATCTAGTCTTTAGTCTAGTCTATAGTCTAGGCTATAGTCTATATATATATATATATATATATATATATATATATATATATATATATATATATATATATATATAGAATAGTTCCAGTGAATAGTCTAGTCTGTAGTCTGTTCTATAGTCTAGTCTGTGTTCTATTCTACAGGCTATTGCGTAGTCTAGTCTATAGGCTAGTCTATAGTCTAGTCTACAATCTAGTCTATAGTTTAGTCTATAGTCTAGTCTATAGTTTAGTCTATAGTCTAGTCTATAGTATAGTCTATAGTCTAGTCAATAGTCTAGTCAATAGTCTACTCTTTAGTCGAGTCTGGTCTATAGTCTAGTTAATAGGTAGGTCTATAGTCTAGCCTATTGTCTAGTCTGTACTCTAGTCTATACTTCAGTCTATACAATAGTCTATAGTCTAGTCTATACTCTAGTGTATAGTCTAGCCTATAGTCTAGTCTATAATATAGTATATAGCCTATCCTGTAGTATAGACTATGTATGTATATCCAATAGTGTTCAGCCCACTCTTGCCATTATAGTGGTATGAAGTAAAAATCCGACTTCATTGATCACCTTCTTTCCAATGGCGTAACTATCGTGATTTTAAAATAACAATTCTTTCGTTTATCTGATATCTCGTGTACAAAAATCCTGTTGCTTTTCTTTCCTTATTCACAGATTTATATTATACGCAAAATATTTCAGTCATAAATAAGCTACTCATGCTATAGGCTGCTGTAGCACTATTATGACATTTGACATATAAAGTCATATTGTGTGGCATCATATGTATATATGACCAGGCACAACCTTTTCTTGTATCCAACAGTTATCTCTATAGATGTTGTTTGAATATTGTACAACAATACAGTCAAACATGTTTGCTTTTTTAGCTGTTGTCTAGCACTTAAACCTTTCGTAGCATGACTAAGTTTTCAAGCCATATATAAGTGTTTTTCCCCTATGTATAGGGTTGGGTTGGCAACTGTACATTTGGAGGCCTGGTTAAGTTAAAACAAAAAAAATAAAGTGTTTTATGTCTGTTTCGTCAAACAAGTGCTTGGTTTGAAAGGAAGATCAATGTTTTTAATACAGTTTATAGTTGAAAGGCAGAAAAAATGGCTTCATAAACCATGAGGATTCACAGACAAGCTTACAACACTATACAAATGCATTGAAATATTGATGAATGTAAAGTTAAGGTCTTAAGTTTAAAATCATTACATGTTTGAAGGCCATAGATTTAAATTTTCTTTTGTAAGAAAATATTTTCTTCAATAAATAGCTGCTTCTTTAAACAGTTCTCCTTCTTCTTATTAAATATTGCTTTGTATTTCCAGTCTAATTATTTATTTATACTTTTCTACTCTTTTATTAGGAATTTGTATTTTTATAAAATATGATTAAGTTCAACCATGTGATACTTTAACAGCTTTGTGAAACACGTTTTTAATTTATTTTCTAATAAAAAATTTGATTTTATTACTCATATACTTGTAGTTCAATTAAAAGATTCCATTTTAAACACCTAGCGTAAAAAATAGCAAATTACATTTTAACTATTTTAAATAATTCCAATCTCTTATATTTCTGTACCAAAATCATTTCAAAATACATACGCTATAACTTTTTTTATCACTATGTTCAAGCTAACAGCATCTAAAAGCGTAGATATGTTTAATAATTTCAACACATTTTACATTATGCACTTAATTGCTAAAACATTGAATGAATTATGCCAAAAAGATTATGCATATGTGCTAATTCCCATAAGAGACTTTAGTATAGAAAAACTAGGGTTTTATATAGCAAAAATCTGAGAGAAATTTTCCAAAATTTATAGGGAGTTTTTGAATATTTTTAGAACATAGTTAGATTTTACTATAGACTAGACTAATGACTAAGTTATAGACTGAAGTTAAGAATAGACTTTAAACTAGTCTAGTCTCTAGACCGCACTAGAGACTAGACTATAGACTATAATATAGACCAGGGAATAGACTAGATTATAGACTTGACTATAGACTTTACTTTAGTCAGGACTAAAGACTAGACTATAGACTAGAATATAGACTTGGCTCTAGACTAGACTATGTACTAGACTGTAGTCTAGAATCTAGACTAGACTAAAGAGTACGCTATATACAAGACTATAGACTTCAGTATTGACTTCGCTATAGACTTAGCTATAGACTATAAACTAGGCTATAGAATAGTCTATAAACTAAACTGTAGCCTTGCCTATAGATTAGACTATAGACTACACTATAGACTAAGTCATATACTACACTATTGACTATAGACTAAACTATAGTCTTTACAATAGACTAATACTATTGAATAAGCTGTAGACTAGACTATAAACTAGACTACAGTTTTGACTATAGTTTAGACTATAAACTAAATTATAGACTGGACTACAGACTGGACTATAGAATAGACTATGGGCTAGACTAGACTCTAGAATAGACTATGGACTAGACTATAGACAAGTTTGTTATATACTATACTAGACTGTAGGCTAGCCTATAGATTTCACTATAGACTAGAGTATAGACTGCTCTATAGACTAAACTGTATACTAGACTATAGGCTAAACTATAGACTAGACTAAAGCCTAGACTAAAGACTAGATTATAGAGTAGACTAGAGACTTGACTCTAGACTGGACTATAGACTAGACTATGATCTATACTGTAGACTAGATTATAGACCTGACTACAGACTAGACTTTAGTCTGGATTGTAGAATATACTATAGACTTGATCATAAACAAAACTATAGACTAAACTATGAACTAGACTGCAGTCTAGACTATAGACTAGACTAAAGACTACGCTATATACAAGACTATAGACTACACTATTGACTACGCTATAGACTAGACTATAAAGTAGACTATGGCCTAAGCAATAGACTAGACTATAGACTAGACTATAGACTAGACTATAGGCTAGACTATAGACTAGACTATAGACTAGACTAGACTATAGACTAGACTATAGACTAGACTATAGACTAGTCTCTAGACTAGTCTCTAGACTAGACTATAGACTAGACTATAGACTAGACTATAGGCTAGACTATAGACTAGACTATAGACTAGACTATAGACTAGACTATAGACTAGACTATAGACTACACTATAGACTAGACTATAGACTAGACTATAGACTACACTATAGACTAGACTATAGACTAGACTATAGACTAGACTATAGACTAGACTATAGACTAGACTATAGACTAGACTATAGACTAGACTATAGACTAGACTGTAGACTAGACTATAGACTAGACTATAGACTAGACTATAGACTAGACTATAGACTAGACTATAGACTAGACTATAGACTAGACTATAGAATAGACTATAGACTAGACTATAGACTAGACTATAGACTAGACTATAGACTAGACTATAGACTAGACTATAGACTAGACTAGACTATAGACTAGACTATAGACTAGACTATACTATAGACTAGACTATAGACTAGACTATAGACTAGACTAATAGACTAGACTATAGACTGGACGAATAGACTAGACTATAGACTGGACTATAGACTAGACTATAGACTAGACGATAGACTGGACTATAGACTAGACTATGGACTAGACTATGGACTAGACTATAGACTAGACTTTAGACTTGACATATGACTACACTATAGACTAGACTATAGACTAGACTATAGACTAGACTATAGACTAGACTATAGACTAGACTATAGACTAGACTATAGACTAGACTGTAGACTAGACTTATAGACTAGACTATAGACTAGACTATAGACTAGACTATAGACTAGACTATAGACTAGACTATGGACTAGACTATAGACTAGACTATAGACTGGACTATAGACTGGAACTATAGACTAGACTATAGACTAGACTATAGACTAGACTATGGACTAGACTATGGACTAGACTATAGACTAGACTTTAGACTTGACTACATACTAGACTATAGACTAGACTAGACTTCAGACTCGACTATAGACTACAGACTCGAGTATAGAGTAAAGTATAGACAAAACTATAGTCTAGACTATAAACTAGACTACAGACTAGACTATAGACTAGACTACAGACTAGACTATAGACTAGACTATAGATTAGACTATAAACTAGACCGTAGACCAGACTATAGTTTAGACTATAAACTAGACTATAGTATTTAGTTTAGACTATAAACTAGACTATTGTATAGACTATAGAGTAGACCATATAGACTAGACTATAGACTGGACTATAATCTTGACTATAGACTAGACTATTGACTAGATTATGGATTAGACTAGAGTCTATACTATAGACTAGACTATGGATTTGACTAGAGATTAGACTATACTGTGGAATATTCTAGGGACTTTCTGTAGACTATATATTAGATTATGTATGCGAATGTTTACGAAATTAGTAAACCCTGTTGTTCTAAAAACGCATAGTTATGTTTTATTTAATTTATTTATGTTTTTACATTTGCTGTAGTTTTAAAATTAAGTTTGCATTTATGCATGTTATTTAAATGCTCATAAATATCAAATGAGTTTCAAAACTAAACAAAAAGTACTAAATGGCAGTTAATTTTACAGGGTTATAGAGTATGAGGGAAATGGAATAATTGCTTACACATATGATATACTAAATGGGAATTTTTCGAATACACATTTTTGCAAACTAAACTATTTTAAATGTAAATGCCAATGTCATTAGGTTACACCTACATTTTATTATTGAGTTTAAATTTTATAAAGATTTTCCTATATATTTGATTTATGTATATGTATAGGTAAAAAAACTTAATTTGCTATTTGGTTTATTTTTATGCTTTATACTTCTTACAGTTTTCTGTGTTTCTTCTAAAGCCAAAAGTTCATTCAACTTTTCTGCAATTGTTTACAGGTCATTTCAATTTTGTAATTCTGATGGCTTTTGATATTTCCGTATTTGAGTCTTTATATATGCATTTGTTATAAGACATATTTAAGTACTGAGTTGCGTATACGTAATATGAATATTGTGGATATTGCTCATACGCTAATTATGCTTTTACGGTATTTCTTAAAAGCATCTCCATTTTGCCTTAATTAAAGCCTTTATCTAAGCATTTGTTATATGACATATTTATGTACCGAGTTGCGTATACGCAATATTAATATTCCAGATATTGCTCATACGCTTATTAAGGTTGTATTTTAGTTCTTAAAAGCTTCTCAATTGTGTCTTAACTAAAGTCTTGATATGAAAATCACTTTTATTTTTTATTTCAGATAATTACTTTCCCTACTATGTTGCCTTCAACCACACAGTAAGTTGTCTACCTTATTAAGTTTTTCCTGCTTAAATTTTATTTTTATATTTATGTATATGACCCATTTTTTTGGTTTTTGCTCCAGTTTGCTAGAACAAATTCGTACAACAAATCCTTTTAAAAACCCTAACAATAAGGTCTCACAAGTCTCTGCTTAGCAATTATATTCAAGTAACAAAAACTTCATTTTCGTGGCACTTACAACTGGCATTTCTAACAAATGTGTCACAGTTTTTTAAATAATTATTTTTACACTGTACTTTCTTAAACAAAAAACAATACAGTTTTTGCTTAAAACTGCTCTATAGAATTTGAATAATGCACATATGCTTAATATGTTTTTTAGCTTAAATAAGACTAATTTTTGACCCAATTTTTTTTATAGAAAGCTAAATGGTTTATAAAAAAAGCCTTACATAAGTCTAGTCTAATTAGTAAATTCGAAAAATTAGCAAAACTATTACGATAAAAATAAAATACAAATTAGTTTAAGAGTAAAAACCTTAAAGTTTAATTTTATCCAAAATTATTTACATTATTTACCGATTTATATATATTGATCAACATCAATATGAATAGCCAATTGATTGCTTTATTCTGGCAAAAAGAAAAAGCACACACTTTAAATGTTTAAATAAATATTTACCAAAAGCGGAAAGGGGATGGAAATATATGCGTAAAATGAAAACAGCAAACGGATATTAAATGAGCAAAAAACACTATAAAAATAAATATAGAGACATTTATGTCCATCATCATAATTATCAACGCCATGGATAATCAGCGCACCAACAATCATAATCAACTGGCTACAAATGTAAATAAAATGTTTGTGTAATAAAAATATGAAATCACAAAATCGTATATTGAACAACATGAAAATTATCATAAATTTTGTCAAACAAAAAAGTCAGAAAATTTAAAGTATTTATTTAAAATTCCATACTTTAAACAAGCAGCAATACAAGCATACACATTTTGGACTTTATTTTGCCAAAAATTTTGCTTAACATTCTTAACACACATTAGTAGTCATAATGTATAATTATTTAACAGCAAATACCTGGCAATAAAATTGTCTCAATACTCTAGCAATTTTGTATTTGTCTGACCACTTTCAACTAAACACATGCTCACATAGTATTCGACATGCATGTGTGAAAATGACTTTCAAATCTTTAAAACTATTATCATTTAAATAGTAATTGTGAAATTATTTGTCGATAAAATACATTCTATAATGTAATTTTCTAAAACTCTTGCTAATAACTACTTAATAAGTATTGAGTATTTACTTAATTATGTAAAAATATGAAAATGCAGTTGGAAATAGATATAGACTTTGTTAATTTTAACGAGATATACAGCTATAAATGTGTATCAGCTAAACAGAAGATTTTATGCATCATTTATTGCTTTTAGGAATACAGACTAGACAAGAAACTAAATGTTAAAGTAAAGACTAGACTATAGAGTGGACTATAGACTAAACTATAGACTAGATTATAGACTAGACAATAGACTAGACTATAGACTAGACTATAGACTAAACTATAGGCTAGCCTATAGACTAGACTATAGACTACACTGTAGACTCGACTATACAATAGCCTAGAGACTAGACTATAGACTAGACTGTAGACTAGACTATAGACTAGATTAGACTAGACTATAGACTAGAATAGACTATTGACTAGACTATAGACTAGAATAGACTATAGACTAGACTACAGTCTAGACTATAGACTAGACTATAGACTTGACTATAGACTGGACTATAGACTTGACTATAGACTGGACTATTGATTAGACTATAGACTGGACTATAGACTAGACTATAGACTGGACTATAGACTACACTATAGACTACACTATAGACTAGACTATAGACTGGACTATAGTTTAGACTATAGAGTCCAGTCTATAGTCTAATCTATAGTCCAGTCTATAGTCTAGTCTATAGTGTAGTCTATAGTACTATATACTAGACTATAGAATGGACTATAGACTACACTATAAACTAGACTATAGACTATAGACTGGACTGTAGATTAGACTATAGACTGGACTACACTATAGACTAGACTATAAACAAGACTATAGACTGGACTATAAACTAGACTGTAGACTAGACCTTAGACTAGACTATAGACTGGACTATAGACTAGACTACAAAATGGACTATAGACTAGACTGTAGACATTACTATAGACTGGACTATAGACTAGACTATAGACTAGACTATAGGCTAGACTATAGACTAGACAATAGACTAGACTATAGACTAGACTATAGACTAGACTATAGACTAGACTATAGACTAGACTATAGACTAGACTGTAGACTAGACTATAGACTAGACTATAGACTAGACTATAGACTAGACTATAAACTAGACTATAGACTAGACTATAGACTAGACTATAGACTAGACTATAGACTAGACTATAGACTATACTATAGACTGGACTATAGACTAGACTATAGACTAGACTATAGGCTAGACTATAGACTAGACAATAGACTAGACTATAGACTAGACTATAGACTAGACTATAGACTAGACTATAGACTAGACTGTAGACTAGACTATAGACTAGACTATAGACTAGACTATAGACTAGACTGTAGACTAGACTATAGACTAGACTATAGACTAGACTATAGACTAGACTATAGACTAGACTATAAACTAGACTATAGACTAGACTATAGACTAGACTATAGACTAGACTATAGACTAGACTATAGACTAGACTATAGACTATACTATAGACTGGACTATAGACTAGACTATAAACTAAACTATAGATTAGACTATAAACTAAACTATAGACTAGACTATAGACTAGACTATAGACTAGACTATAGACTAGACTATAGACTAGACTATAGACTAGACTATAGACTGGAATATAGACTAGACTATAGACTAGACTATAGACTAGACTATAGACTACACTAAAGACTAGACTATAGACTAGACTATAGACTAGACTATAGACTAGACTATAGACTAGACTATAGACTAGACTATAGACTAGACTATAGACTAGACTATAGACTAGACTATAGACTAGACTATAGACTAGACTATAGACTAGACTATAGACTAGACTATAGACTAGACTATAGACTAGACTATAGACTAGACTATAGACTAGGCTATAGACTATAGACTGCACTATAGATTATAGTCAAGACTATAGATTATACTATAGACTAGACTATATACTAGAATATAGACTAGACTATTGACCAGACTATAGACCAGAATTAGGACTATGACTGGACTGTGACAAGACTATGAATAAACTATGACTAGACTAAACACTAGTCTATAGACTAGACTTTAGCCCAATCTATATACTAGACTAAACTTTAGATTAGACTACTGACTATACCATAGACTAGCCTATACACCAGACCATATACTAGACTATAGACAAGAATTAACACTAAACTATAGACTAGACTATAGATTAGGGTAAATATTCATTTATTCCATTCTTATTCGAAGAACTTGCAATAAAATTAAACAATTTTTCATCAAACACATTTGCCTTCAAAATTACGATAACAAAGTAATGAAAATTTTCTCTTAAATTGCCATATATGTTACAACAAATTCACTATAGTGCCTGAATTTCAAAGAAAATGCATAAAATTTAATATAAGAAAACCACAGCTGCAGATGTATAAAAAACTTTGTCTTACGGCATGGAAAAAATCGTAAATATTTTAACACATAACGTAGTTACAAAAACTAAATTGTAATAAAATATTACTATTATGAAGCTCATATATACATTCTTGCAAAAGTTTCTATTAAAAAGTGCCAACCAACTTAAATATGACATCATAAAGAAAAGACAAAATAATTGAGGCAGTAAAATGCACAAAACTGTTTGCCAAATAGAATGTGTTGAAGCTAAATTATGAAAAATTAATACTAAATGTATAAAATGTAATAGTTACATAAGTAAAAATCTTACAGTAAATACAATGTAAGAAATAATTAATATTAAAGGGAATCAGTTACACACTACGTATGAGTGTTACTGGAAATAAATAGCAATCATACGCCGGTTTTCAATTATTTAAATTTCTTACAATTTATCTCAAAATCCCTGGAGACGTACGTATGTTCACCTTTTTAAAATATTTAAAACCCATTTGCATGTAATTCTTTTCTTTTTCTGCTTTTACAACTTTTTAATAAAACTGTCAATGTTGCCAAAAAAAAAATTATATGTAAATTTGTTAAATTTTAAACTTAGGATAGAGGTTGAGGCCTTAGTAAACTTTTGAGACTTTGTGTTTTGTTAACTACACAAATGTGCTTAACATATATTTTAAGTGTTTTTCTAAGAGCAACATATGATGAAACATCAGAAAATGGTAAAAAATTTACATATTTAAACAAAGAAACAAAATTTTTATAAAACAAGAGTTTGGATTTAAGGCAAAACAAATATTCCTTTTTTTCGGGGAACAAGTCAATAAGTTAAAACGAGAGCAAAATATAACATTTTGTTAAATAAAATCAAATGTAAATTTTGTAAATCATATAAGGATTTAGAAAAATATTTAATTCTATAAAAAATGTTCTTATATTTTTAATACAATACAATTTTATGGCAATAGTAAAATTCTAAAATTAAACGTTAATTACGGCTGATTATATGCTTCATTGAACTGTAAAATTATGTAGAAATACGCAAGGGAAAATACTAGGTGGTCTTCAACACTGAAGGTAGGAAGGAAAGAAACTAACATAAATGACCATTTAAAAATAATTCAAAAAATAGCAGCAAAAATATAAGGAAATTAACTTTAAATACAATACAAATTACGGCTAGGAAAATCTCCAAGATTGTGGAGAAAAATTCCAAGAAAAATAATAATGGTAAAATAAAGTCAACAATTTTCTTTATTAAAAATTAAACTTAAAGTTGAAAGGAAAGACTTTTATTATCACTGCTGCCAGTTAGCCATTGTAAACTTAATTTAAGGAAATATTTGTAACTATGAAGATTTTTAACTTGACAGCCTATTTATTATCCTTTCCTGAATCATTTCCTTTATTATCCTTTATATATTCATTGTCATGAAACACCATTAAAAAGAAAACCCACGTAAAAGATTAAGGATTAATGAAAAGGCGTTTAATTATGTGTCTTAAATGAGGACAGCAATAAAGCAATATTAAAAAATAAACAAAAGTTCTCCATTTAATACACCTACATACATACATTCATACATATGTCTATAATTATACGCAATTTCATTTCTATTTTATTTTCAATTTTAACAAAAATCCCTGTAAGATTTTTCAAAAACTCCTATCAAACACATATTTCCCACTTGATTTAACCTTTTCATAGAATTTTCAAAAATTTTGCCTGCCAAAACTTAACAAAAAACAAAACCTTACAAATCATAGAACTTTTGAATTTTAATTACCAATGATTTACACACACACACACACGCACACCCAAACAACAACTGAAATAACAACAAAGTTTTAAAGAATTTTGCAAATCCCATTTTCAACTTCATTTAGTTGTGAAGTCAGTAAGTTACAAAAAAAAAAAATGTATGCATTTTTACGACATCTAACAATTGATGAATATTCAAAAAGTTTTTATTTTACAAACAAGCAAAAAAAGTAGTTGTTTAAGGACTAACTACGTATATTCTAAAGTCCTGTAGCTGTTTGACTTAACTTTTCAACAAAGCAAATGTTTTTCCATGCAATTTTGCATAACAAACTTGTTAGGTTTTGCATGAAATATTAAGGAATAGGAAAGTGGGATGTCACAAACAAATCATATAATTAAATAAACAAAGAAATGGAAATTTTCAAAAAGTGGGAAATGGAAAAGTAAATCAAATGTATTTTGCAAAATCAGACTTAAGTTTAGATAATAAACTACAGTGTAGACCAGTCTATGGTGTTGTCTGTAGCATAGTCTATAGTGTAGTATAGTCTATAGTCTCGTCTATAAACTAGCATATAGTATAGTCTAGTCTATAGTCTATTCATAGCCTAATCTATAGTCAAGTCTATAATCTAGTATATTCTATAGTCTAGTATGTAGTACAATCTATATTCTAGTGTATAGTCTAGCCTATAGTCTAGTCTATAGTCTAGTCTATAGTCTAGTCTTTAGTCTAGTATTTAGTCTAGTATATAGTCTAGTCTATAGTCTAGTCTATAGTCTAGTCTATAGTCTAGTCTATAGTCTAGTCTATAGTCTCGTGTATAGTCTAGTATATAGTCTAGTCTATAGTCTAGTCTATAGTCTAGTCTATAGTCTAGTCTATAGTCTAGTCTATAGTCTAGTCTATAGTCTAGTCTATAGTCTAGTCTATAGTCTAGTCTATAGTCTAGTCTATAGTCTAGTCTATAGTCTAGTCTATAGTCTAGTCTATAGTCTAGTCTATAGTCTAGTCTATAGTCTAGTCTATAGTCTAGTCTATAGTCTAGTCTATAGTCTAGTCTAGTCTAGTCTATAGTCTAGTCTATAGTCTAGTCTATAGTCTAGTCTATAGTCTAGTCTATAGTCTAGTCTATAGTCTAGTCTATAGTCTAGTCTATAGTCTAGTCTATAGTCTAGTCTATAGTCTAGTCTATAGTCTAGTCTATAGTCTAGTCTATAGTCTAGTCTATAGTCTAGTCTATAGTCTAGTCTATAGTCTAGTCTATAGTCTAGTCTATAGTCTAGTATATAATCTAGTCTATAGTCTAGTCTATAGTATAGTCTATAGTCTAGTCTATAGTCCAGTCTATAGTCTAGTCTATAGTCTAGTCTATAGCCTAGTCTATAGCCTAGTCTATAGTCTAGTCTATAGTCTAGTCTATAGTCTAGTCTATAGTCTAGTCTATAGTCTAGTATAGTCTAGTAGTATAGTCTAGTCTATAGTATTATAGTCTATAGTCTAGTCTATAGTCTAGTCTATAGTCTAGTCTATAGTCTAGTCTATAGCCTAGTCTATAGCCTAGTCTATAGTCTAGTCTATAGTCTAGTCTATAGTCTAGTCTATAGTCTAGTCTATAGTCTAGTCTATAGTCTAGTCTATAGTCTAGTCTATAGTCTAGTCTATAGTCTAGTCTATGGTCTAGTCTATGGTCTAGTCTATAGTCTAGTCTATAATCTAGTCTATAGTCTGGTCTATAGTCTAGTCTATAGTATAGTCTATAGTCTAGTCTATAGTCCAGTCTATAGTCTAGTCTATAGTCTAGTCTATAGCCTAGTCTATAGCCTAGTCTATAGCCTAGTCTATAGTCTAGTCTATAGTCTAGTCTATAGTCTAGTCTATAGTCTAGTCTAGTCTATAGTCTAGTCTATAGTCTAGTCTATAGTCTAGTCTATAGTCTAGTCTATAGTCTAGTCTATAGTCTAGTCTATAGCCTAGTCTATAGTCTAGTCTATAGTCTAGTCTATAGCCTAGTCTATAGCCTAGTCTATAGTCTAGTCTTTGGTCTAGTCTATAGTCTAGTCTATAGTCTAGTCTATAGTCTAGTCTAAAGTCTAGTCTATAGTATAGTCTGTCTATAGTCTAGTCTATAGTCTAGTCTATAGTCTAGTCTATAGTATAGTCTATAGTATAGTCTATAGTCTAGTCTATAGTCTAGTCTATAGTCTAGTCTATAGTCTAGTCTATAGTATAGTCTAGTCTATGTCTAGTATAGTCTAGTCTATAGTCTAGTCTATAGTCTAGTCTATAGTATAGTCTATAGTATAGTCTATAGTCTATTATAGTAGTCTATAGTTCGTCTATAGCCTAGTCTATAGTCTAGTCTATAGTCTAGTCTATAGTCTAGTCTATAGTTAGTCTATAGTATAGTCTATAGTCTAGTCTATAGTATAGTCTATAGTATAGTCTATGTCAGTTATAGTCTAGTCTATAGTCTAGTCTATAGTCTAGTCTATAGTCTAGTCTATAGTCTAGTCTATAGCCTAGTCTATAGTCTAGTCTATAGTCTAGTCTATAGTCTAGTCTATAGATAGTCTATAGTATAGTCTATAGTCTAGTCTATAGCCAGTCTATAGTTAGTCTATAGTCTAGTCTATAGTCTAGTCTATAGTCTAGTCTATAGTCTAATCTATAGTCTAGTCTATAGTATAGGCTATAGTCTAGTCTATAGTATAGTCTAGCCTATAGTCTAGTCTATAGTATAGGCTATAGTCTAGTCTATAGTATAGTCTATAGTATAGTCTATAGTATAGTCCATAGTATAGTCTATAGTCAAGTCCATAGTCTAGTTTATAGTTTAGTCTATAGTCTAGTCTATAGTCTAGTCTATAGTCTAATCTATAGTCTAATCTATAGTCTAGTCTATAGTCTAGTCTATAGTATAGGCTATAGTCTATAGTATAGTCTAGCCTATAGTCGTGGCTATAGTCTAGTCTATAGTCTAGTCTATAGTCTAGTCTATAGTCTAGTCTATAGTCTAGTCTATAGTCTAGTCTATAGTCTAGTCTATAGTCTAGTCTATAGTCTAGTCTATAGTCTAGTCTATAGTCTAGTCTATAGTCTAGTCTATAGTCTAGTCTATAGTCTAGTCTATAGTCTAGTCTATAGTCTAGTCTAGTCTATAGTCTAGTCTAGTCTATAGTCTAGTCTATAGTCTAGTCTATAGTCTAGTCTAGTCTAGTCTATAGTCTAGTCTATAGTCTAGTCTATAGTCTAGTCTATAGTCTAGTCTATAGTCTAGTCTATAGTCTAGTCTATAGTAGTCTATAGTCTAGTCTATAGTCTAGTCTATAGTCTAGTCTATAGTCTAGTCTATAGTCTAGTCTATAGTCTAGTCTATAGTCTAGTCTATAGTTAGTCTAGTCTAGTCTATAGTCTAGTCTATAGTCTAGTCTATAGTCTAGTCTATAGTCTAGTCTATAGTCTAGTCTATAGTCTAGTCTATAGTCTAATCTGTAGTCTAGTCTATAGTCTAGTCTATAGTCTAGTCTATAGTCTAGTCTATAGTCTAATCTGTAGTCTAGTCTATAGTCTAGTCTATAGTCTAGTCTATAGTCTTGTCTATAGTCTAGTCTATAGTCTAGTCTATATTCTAGTCTATAGTCTAGTCTATAGTCTTGTCTATAGTCTAGTCTATAGTCTAGTCTATATTCTAGTCTATAGTCTAGTCTAATCTAGTCTATAGTCTAGTCTATAGTCTAGTCTATAGTCTGGTCTATAGTCTGGTCTATAGTCTAGTCTATAGTCTAGTCTATAGTCTAGTCTATAGTCTAGTCTATATTCTGGTCTATAGTCTAGTCTATAGTCTGGTCTGTAGTCTAGTCTATAGTATCGTCTATAGTCTAGTCTATGGTCTAGTCTATAGTCTAGTCTATAATATCGTCTATAGTCTAGTCTGGTTTATAGTCTAGTCTGGTTTATAGTCTAGTCTATATTCTAGTCTGGTCTATAGTCTAGTCTGGTCTATAGTCTAGTCTATAGTCTAGTCTGGTCTATAGTGTAGTCTATAGTCTAGTTTTTAGTCCAGTCTATAATCTAGTCTATAGCATAATTTAGTCTATAGTCTACAGTCTAGTTTATAGTCTAGTAAGTAGATCACATATTTATTTCAATTATTTTTGGTTAATTCCTATTTATAAAAAATTTTTGCTTAACTTTGTTTAGTGAATTTTATAAATTGTATTAAATAAATATTCTAAGCGTATTTTTTTATCAAAGTTTTTATTTTACCATTTTTTAGCAGTTTTTTATAAAAATAAACACATATTTATCATGCAGTCCTTGGGGGAAGAGTAGTTGAGTAGCACCTGCGTTTATTTTTTTTTTTTTTTTTCATTTGGCGCTTTTCTTTTAAATGCCTCTGCCCAAGAGTTATCCCCCAACAGCTTCAATTTGCTGGTAGTTGGTTGGGCTAAACAGTTGGCAGCATATGTTGTAAAAATTATACATACATTTAATAGCAATTTGCGTACAGTAAACAAATAAATTTTACATGATTAATGTGTGTGAAAAGTTTTTTTTCCAGATTGTATACATATTTTACATGGTTTGTAGATTTTATTTTTTCGTACGGAATGTAAAAGAGGGCATAAGAAATGTTGAGAAATAATGTTGGTAAATAAATAGTGAAAAATAATGGAAAAATTATAAAAATGAGAAATATTTTTTGATTTTGAAACATATTTTTCAAAGGCGTATGAGCAATATTAATTAGAACAAGTTGCTGGAGTCGTATAATTAATATAAATTCATTATTTAAAAAGGTTAATACCAACTGACACTGACTCAGACAAATTTTAATATTATCCAGTGGAGCTGGACCTGCTTTCTTTTTACTTGTAAAACATCTGTTTAATATTTGTCCCCCATATCCCTGTCACACTTACACGACCATATGATATTTGCTATTTTCTTTTGCATGTTTTCCTCCACTTGATATTCTTTTTCTTTACAACTATTGAAGAAAAATCTTTCTACTTGAAAACAACAATCTTTTGCTGACATCTTTTTCTTAAGTTCTGACTACCAGAATAGTTTTTGCTCGCTGCTGTACTTGTTCAGCATGCTGGAAACTACATTTAACTTTTCTCTAGCAAGATTTCTTTGGCCTTACAAAAAAAACTAATGATTTATCCCACATTAAACATAGTTGTAAATTTTTCAAAGTCCATTTGACAACTTATGTCAGTGACAAAATTAAAAGTCCAAAAAAAATAGGGGATGAGAAACAGAATGCACAGAAATACTTGAGAAACAAATGTAGTTGTCAAGAACAAATACATAAGTATTATTTGACATAGATGTTGTATATAACTAATACAAACAAAAGAAAGAAATAAATTAGATAATGTTTAATTTTGCAATAATATTTTTTTTTTGTGTTTTACAATTTTTTTTTCCAAGACGTATGAGTGACATCTATTAATCAATAAATACACTTCATTAGTATTAATCAACAGAACATGTTCTTTGACTAAAAACTAGACTTTAGACTAGACTTAGACTAGACTTTAGACTAGACTATAGACTAGAATATAGACTAGACTATAGACTAGACTAGACTATAGACTAGACTATAGACTAGACTATAGACTAGACTGTAGACTAGACTATAGACTAGACTATATTCTAGACTATAGACTAGATTATAGACTAGACTATATACTATACTATCGACTAGACTATGGCCTATACTATAGACTAGACTATAGACAAGACTAGCGACTAGACTATAGACTAGACTATAGACTAGACTATAGACTAGACTATAGACTAGACTATAGACTAGACTATAGACTAGACTATAGACTAGACTATAGACTAGACTATAGACTAGACTATAGACTAGACTATAGACTAGACTATAGACTAGACTATAGACTAGACTATAGACTAGACTATAGACTAGACTATAGACTAGACTATAGACTAGACTATAGACTAGACTATAGACTAGACTATAGACTAGACTATAGACTAGACTATAGACTAGACTAGACTAGACTATAGACTAGACTATAGACTAGCCTATAGACTAGACTATAGACTAGACTATAGACTAGACTATAGACTAGACTATAGTCTAGACTATAGACTAGACTATAGACTAGACTATAGACTAGACTATAGACTAGACTATAGACTAGACTATAGACTAGACTATAGACTAGACTATAGACAAGACTATAGACAAGACTATAGACTAGACTATAGACTAGACTATAGACTAGACTATAGACTAGACTATAGACTAGACTATAGACTAGACTATAGACTGGACTATAAACTAGACTATAGACTAGACTATAGACTAGACTATATACTAGACTATAGACTAGATTATAGACTAAACTATATACTATCGACTAGACTAGACTATGGACTATACTGTAGACTAGACTATAGACAAGACTATCGACTAGACTATAGACTAGACTATAGACTAGATTGTCGACTAGACTATAGACTAGACTCTAGACTAGATATAAACTATAGACTAGACTATAAACTAGACTGCAAAATAGACTATAGACTAAACTATCAACTAGATTTTAGACTGGACTATAGACGAGACTATAGACTAGAATATAGACTAGACTATAGACTAGAATATAGACTAGACTATAGACTAGACTATAGGCTAGACTATAGACTAGACTATAGACTGGACTATAAAATAAATTTTAAACTGGACTATAGACTAGACTAGACTATAGACTAGACTATAGACTAGACTATAGACTAGACTATGACTAGACTACTAGACTAGACTATAGACTAGACTAATAGACTAGGACTATAGACTAGACTATAGACTAGACTATAGACTAGACTATAGACTAGACTATATACTAGACTATAGACTAGACTATAGACTCGACTATAGACTAGACTATAGACTAGACTATAGACTAGACTATAGACTAGACTATAGACTAGACTATAGACTAGACTATAGACCAAACTATAGACTAGA
Organism: Lucilia sericata; assembly: GCF_015586225.1. Taxonomy (NCBI): domain Eukaryota; kingdom Metazoa; phylum Arthropoda; class Insecta; order Diptera; family Calliphoridae; genus Lucilia; species Lucilia sericata. Next base: position 286,496 of record NW_023994251.1, read on the forward strand.
CTATAGACTAGATTATAGACTAGACTATTGGCTAGACTAGACTATGGACTAGATTAGACTATGGACTAGACTAGACTATTGACTAGACTATAGACTAGACTATAGACTAGACTATAGACTAGACTATAGACTAGACTATAGACTAGACTATAGACTAGACTATAGACTAGACTATAGACTAGACTATAGACTAGACTATAGACTAGACTATAGACTAGACTATAGACTAGACTATAGACTAGACTATAGACTAGACTATAGACTAGACTATAGACTAGACTATAGACTAGACTATAGGACTATAGACTAGACTATAGACTAGACTAAGACTAGACTATAGACTAGACTATAGACTAGACTATAGACTAGACTACTAGGCTAGACTATTGACTAGACTATAGACTAGACTATAGGCTAGACTATAGACTAGGACTATAGACTAGACTATAGGCTAGACTATAGACTAGACTATAGACTAGACTATAGGCTAGACTGTAGACTAGGACTATAGTCTATAGAAATTGAAAATGTATGTGTTTAGAATAAAATTAAATAAAAAGTTTACAATTCAGGTAATATATTGATTTCATTTTACTTTTATCCTCTTAGTTTTGATATTCATAACTTGACTAAGAAATAAGAAAAAGAAACCGAATTATTAGGAAGAAGTGTAAAAAAAGATTTAAATTTATGTTTAAATTTAAGGAAAATGAATATTTAAATATGAGGAAAAATGTGAAAAACTAAGAAAGTAAAAAGTAAGGTACAAATCATAACTAAAAGCTATAATCATTACAGCCGTTCCTAATTTTTCTCTATATATTTAATCTAGCAAAAACCTCAAATAAATTTTCTGTAATATATTTCACATACCACCCGTAGTCATATCTGTACACCAATTCTCTGCCTGTCATAAGCACAACACACCCTCTAGACTCTCATCTTTGTAAATACCTTCGCCAATATAAGTATATTTTATTTCTAGTGTATTAAAACTGTCATTGGTTGTCCATAAAATTATTGCAAAAATGTCAATATTCATTTAGAATTCAATACTCTACTGAATATCTCTGCTATAAAATAAAACTCAACTATGAAATATTTGTTCTAAATCCTTAAAACATCAAAACGAGTACAAATTTGTCCTGCTCAATAACGTAATAACGAATTCTTAGAACAACAGAAAGTATACGTTTGTACCTAAAACACAGTCACATCATAAATTTTATATTGTAGTAGTAATATTTATATCTCTAGCTTACTTGGTAGTTATATCTGTTAGCTATCATATCATTTTAAAATATTGTCTATTATTTTCTTACTTATTCTTCTTCATTTTATTCAAGTCCTGAGCTATCATGGAAGCAATCATTATTTCAACACACAATAAATCTATAATCTTAACAAACATCACTATGAGAATTTCAATGATGTCTTGCTGCTGGTTTTCTAGGCTTTAGGCAGTATTCATTTTGTAATGAAAAAAGAAAATAACCAGCCATTGAGCAAGAAAAAAGAAACAAAAAATATTTACAATGAAAATCAATTTTGGCCTTAAAATTTACTTTGAAATACGTGTTGTTTTCTTAAATTTATAACACAAGCAGAAGTCAGAGAAATGCCTGGAGGAATAAAGTTAAAATACTAATTGATAAAAGGACATAAAAAAGTAAAAAAATCATGACTGTAATTTGGAAAATTAAAATTTTGGTTTTTTAAACTAATATCTAGTTCAGTTGTAGTTCAGTTCTAGTTCAGTTCTAGTTCTTAGTTCTAGTTCAGTTCTAGTTCAGTTCTAGTTCAGTTCTAGTTCAATTCTAGTTCAGTTCCAGTTCTGTTCTAGTTCTGTTCTAGTTCTGTTCTAGTTCTGTTCTAGTTCTGTTCTAGTTCTGTTCTAGTTCTGTTCTAGTTCTGTTCTAGTTCTGTTCTGTTCTAGTTCTGTTCTAGTTCTGTTCTAGTTCTGTTCTAGTTCTAGTTCTGTTCTAGTTCTGTTCTAGTTCTGTTCTAGTTCTAGTTCTGTTCTAGTTCTGTTCTAGTTCTGTTCTAGTTCTAGTTCTGTTCTAGTTCTGTTCTAGTTCTGTTCTAGTTCTGTTCTAGTTCTGTTCTAGTTCTGTTCTAGTTCTGTTCTAGTTCTGTTCTAGTTCAGTTCTAGTTCAGTTTTAGATCAGTTCTAGTTCAATTTTAGTTCAGTTCTATTTCAATCCTAGTTCAGTTGTAGTTCTGTTCTAATTCTGTTCTAGTTCTGTTCCAGTTCTGTTCTAGTTCTGTTCTAGTTCTGTTCTAGTTCTGTTCTAGTTCTGTTCTAGTTCTGTTCTAGTTCTGTTCTAGTTCTGTTCTAGTTCTGTTCTAGTTCTGTTCTAGTTCTGTTCTAGTTCTGTTCTAGTTCTGTTCTAGTTCTGTTCTAGTTCTGTTCTAGTTCTAGTTCTGTTCTAGTTCTGTTCTAGTTCTGTTCTAGTTCTGTTCTAGTTCTGTTCTAGTTCTGTTCTAGTTCTGTTCTAGTTCTGTTCTAGTTCTAGTTCTGTTCTAGTTCTGTTCTAGTTCTGTTCTAGTTCTGTTCTAGTTCTGTTCTAGTTCTAGTTCTAGTTCTGTTCTAGTTCTGTTCTAGTTCTGTTCTAGTTCTGTTCTAGTTCTAGTTCTGTTCTAGTTCTGTTATAGTTCAGTTCTAGTTCTAGTTCAGTTCTAGTTCAGTTCTAGTTCAGTTCTAGTTCAGTTCTAGTTCAGTTCTTGTTCAGTTCTAGTTCAGTTCTAGTTCAGTTCTAGTTCAGTTCTAGTTCAGTTCTAGTTCAGTTCTAGTTCAGTTCTAGTTCAGTTCTAGTTCAGTTCTAGTTCAGTTCTAGTTCAGTTCTATTTCAGTTCTAGTTCAGTTCTAGTTCAGTTCTAGTTCAGTTCTAGTTCAGTTCTAGTTCAGTTCTAGTTCAGTTCTAGTTCAGTTCTAGTTCAGTTCTAGTTCAGTTCTAGTTCAGTTCTAGTTCAGTTCCAGTTCAGTTCTAGTTTAGTTCTAGTTCAGTTCTAGTTCAGTTCTAGTTCAGTTCTAGTTCAGTTCTAGTTCAGTTCCAGTTCAGTTCTAGTTTAGTTCTAGTTCAGTTACGGTTCTAGATTTAGTTCAGTTCTAGTTCTGTATTTCGATATTTTAACTTCATTAAAATATATTTACAGGTATTTAATATACATACTAAAGGACATTTTTATAATTTCTAAAAACCAACAAAAATTAAATTCCTACTAAACATGCATAAATGCCAGTCTATAGCATGAAATGCATTTTATGGTTTGTTAAATTTAGCAATAATAGAATATGTATAGTTTTAAACAATAACAAATACTTTTTTCATTTTCGTTTTTATTCTAAACACAAACATATACATATATACATATGTATGTATATGCCAGAGAATTTAAGTTTTTGCATAGAATTCCTGGCATTACAAAATTTAAATGCAAACGAAAAAATATATGAAAACAATAAGAGAAAGTACTGTGTGGTACTGACCTGATGCCCTCTAAAGTAGATTTGTTTTATAATTTTGTAAATTCTTGTACACAAAAAAAAAAGTTCAAATGTTAGACATACACATATACAAAACAGTGTATAAAAGCAGAAACACAGATTTGAAATTTTTTGCCAGCACCGACTTTAAACATTTACACACACATGGCAGTTTATTGTTATTTAATAGTATTAGTGTAACAATTACTGTTACAGTTTTAAATGAATAAACAGACAAACAACATGCATGTTAGTAATCATATGCATGCAGGGACATGAAATATATCATTTTTTTTTAAATTTAATTTTATCTACTATTTAGCAGAAAAAAAGATGAAAAAAAATTGATTGCACACACACATAATCAGTTTATAAAAGTTGTTTTTGTGTAGTTTTAATTCAAATTTCTATGACTTGTCAAATAAATTGTGATTTAAATTGTTTTTGGTTTTTTTGAAACGATTATTTAAACTAGGATTAAACAAAATACAAACGGTTTTTTGATAATTGAGCTATTTTAGTTAATTAGTTGCAAAAATGTATAAACAAAAGACAATAAAGGAAAAATAAACATGAGAAAAAATATTGCCTACATTTAGGAGCCTTAGGTTGTAAAAAATTATAGCATATTAATTTTACACGTTTGTTATTTTTCTTAATTTCCTTTGACCTATTTCACATATAAGTAATATTTTTTATAAAATTTATGAATAAATATTAATCATACGTCTTAGTAAGAAAAATGTTTGCTTATGTCTTAAAACAAAGCCCAGCTAGTATACAAAATATAAATCTTCTTAAAATATATAAAACTTTAAACTCTTTTAAAGCAAATACCAAAAAAGTTGTTTTAACAAACTCTTTCCACCTTTAAACAAAAGATCTAGCTTTTAACAAAATAAGTGAAACTCCTTGAACAAAAATATAAAACTATAAAAAACATGATTTTTCTGTCTTGTTATAAACAAATTTTTATCTCTGTCTCTCTATTGTTAAATGACTTATGGATATTTGTTAAATAAACTGGAAATTGTTTTGTTGCTACCAGTTACTTAGGTACTCTCTAAAGCCATTACCTATAGATTCTTCCGGTTGTTCTTTAAAAACAAAATTTATAGTTGACCCTTTACTTACCTTACAGCAAACATCAGTTGTAAATATATCAACAGCAATTTTTTTCTGTAAAATATTATGCAAAAGTTTATGACATTCCTAGAGAACAATAGAGAACATTAAAAATAATATTTCTATGAAATTGCAAAAAAAGAAAAAATAATCATAATACCTATTTCTGTTTCGTTTCTTGTATAGAACTTTTGCTGATAAATCATGTAGGTCAATGCAAACATTTTCATATTTTTTTTTTTTGTGTTGTACTTGTCTGCTTTTGTTGTTAGACAATGATTCAAGAGGATTTATGAAGTGAGGTGTTCATATATTTCATTCATGTGCTTTAATGTGATTATTTATAATGCCACTGGACTGCTTTAGAATGTGAATAAATAGTTTTTGTTCAAAAATATGGAATTAATTAAAATTGACAATCTCAACCAACGTAATAACTTTAAAGAAGTGCACTTGAACTGACGTAGAATTGAACTAGAACAGAACCACAACTGAACTGGAACAGAACTAGAACAGAACTGAACATAACTACAACAGAGCTAGAATATAACCAGAACAGAATTCGAACAAAACTAGAACAGAACTAGAACAGAACTAGAACAGAACTAGAACAGAACTAGAACAGAACTAGAAACAGAACTAGAACAGAACTAGAACAGAACTAGAACAGAACTAGAACAGAACTACAACAGAACTAGAACAGAACTAGAACAGAACTAGAACAGAACTAGAACAGAACTAGAACAGATCTAGAACAGAACTAGAACAGAACTAGAACAGAACCAGAACAGAACTAAAACAGCACTAGAACTGAACTAGAACAGAACTTGAACAGAACTAGAACAGAACTTGAACAGAACTAGAACAGAAATAGAACAGAAATAGAATAGAACTAGAACAGAACTAGAACAGAACTAGAACAGAACTAGAACATAACTAGAACAGAACTAGAACATAACTAGAACTGAACTAGCGCAGAACTTGAACAGAACCAGAACAGAAATAGAATAGAACTAGAACAGGACTAAAATATAACAAGAACAAAACTAGAACAGAACTAGAACAGAACAGAACTAGAACAGAAATAGAACAGAACTAGAACAGAACTAGAACAGAACTAGAATAGAACTAGAACAGAACTAGAACAGAACTAGAGCAGAACTAGAACAGAACTAGAACAGAACTAGAACAGAACTAGAACAGAACTAGAACAGAACTAGAACAGAACTAGAACAGAACTAGAACAGAACTAGAACAGAACTAGAACAGAACTAGAACAGAACTAGAACAGAACTAGAACAGAACTAGAAAAGAACTAGAGCAGAACTAGAGCAGAACTAGAACAGAACTAGAACAGAACTAGAACAGAACTAGAACAGAACTAGAACAGAACTAGAACACAACTAGAACAGAACTAGAACAGAACTAGAACAGAACTAGAACTACACACAGAAAACAGATCGATAGGAAATCGGTTTCCATTATAAATATTTGGTAAAGTTAATTAAAATTCTATCGCTCATATTATAAAACTATAAATATGAGTGATTTTCTATGTTAAGAACCGAAAAACCATGATTGTAATCAAATTATGGCTATAAAAATTTCCGAATTGGTAATTTCAACCGAATTGTATCTTTTGTGAAATGGTTTTTATTAATTCAGTAAATGCAGCAGAATTTTATTTAGCATTCAAACTTAAGAATTCTAAATATTAGTAGTTGTAACCGAAAAATTTGTTAAAGCAAAAATTTTGAGTCAAATAAACTACATACCATCATTGCAACTAAATATCAATTATAAATACTTAAAAATTCGATTGTGGTTAAAGAACATAAATAAATTCGATGTTTCCAACCGATTGTTGACATTCACAAAAATAATTATTAAAGAAAATAAAAGAATTGTGAATTATGTAAAAATATTTTAAAAAATAAACGGAATTGCGGCTTAATTTTAAACGATTTAGGTGAAAAGGTAATGTTCAACATAAAATAAAGTTTGTACTTAGTTGCTTTTAAGATTTTTAATGCGTTTGCAGGAATAAAAGCAAGGAATCCAAATCTCCAATGAAATTCAAATCATCCAAAGGAATGTTTTGCAAAAACTAAAGGAAAATCTTTTTTTACGACAAAAATAAAGGTCAGGCATGTAATGTATCCCAAAATCTGATTCAAGAAGTGTTTTATAATTATTTTTATCTGTAAACATTTATATTTTATAAAATTTTATTGTATACAAATAGAATCCACAAATATGTGTATAATAAATAATATTTCAAGTAGCAATACTGTTAGTTTCTATTTATATTACCGAATTTCATTTTGAAACTATTATGATTTCCATATATTCTATATTGCCAATCGAATTTTTCAGTCATCCCAATAGAATTATGGGATAGTTGTGGGAACCGACTAAATTCGATTGGAAACAAATTCGGTTACCACAACGAATCTGTTTTCTCTGTGTAGAACAGAACTAGAACAGAACTAGAACAGAACTAGAACAGAACTAGAACAGAACTAGAACAGAACTAGAACAGAACTAGAACAGAACTAGAACAGAACTAGAACAGAACTAGAAAAGAACTAGAGCAGAACTAGAGCAGAACTAGAACAGAACTAGAACAGAACTAGAACAGAACTAGAACAGAACTAGAACAGAACTAGAACAGAACTAGAACACAACTAGAACAGAACTAGAACAGAACTAGAACAGAACTAGAACTACACACAGAAAACAGATCGATAGGAAATCGGTTTCCATTATAAATATTTGGTAAAGTTAATTAAAATTCTATCGCTCATATTATAAAACTATAAATATGAGTGATTTTCTATGTTAAGAACCGAAAAACCATGATTGTAATCAAATTATGGCTATAAAAATTTCCGAATTGGTAATTTCAACCGAATTGTATCTTTTGTGAAATGGTTTTTATTAATTCAGTAAATGCAGCAGAATTTTATTTAGCATTCAAACTTAAGAATTCTAAATATTAGTAGTTGTAACCGAAAAATTTGTTAAAGCAAAAATTTTGAGTCAAATAAACTACATACCATCATTGCAACTAAATATCAATTATAAATACTTAAAAATTCGATTGTGGTTAAAGAACATAAATAAATTCGATGTTTCCAACCGATTGTTGACATTCACAAAAATAATTATTAAAGAAAATAAAAGAATTGTGAATTATGTAAAAATATTTTAAAAAATAAACGGAATTGCGGCTTAATTTTAAACGATTTAGGTGAAAAGGTAATGTTCAACATAAAATAAAGTTTGTACTTAGTTGCTTTTAAGATTTTTAATGCGTTTGCAGGAATAAAAGCAAGGAATCCAAATCTCCAATGAAATTCAAATCATCCAAAGGAATGTTTTGCAAAAACTAAAGGAAAATCTTTTTTTACGACAAAAATAAAGGTCAGGCATGTAATGTATCCCAAAATCTGATTCAAGAAGTGTTTTATAATTATTTTTATCTGTAAACATTTATATTTTATAAAATTTTATTGTATACAAATAGAATCCACAAATATGTGTATAATAAATAATATTTCAAGTAGCAATACTGTTAGTTTCTATTTATATTACCGAATTTCATTTTGAAACTATTATGATTTCCATATATTCTATATTGCCAATCGAATTTTTCAGTCATCCCAATAGAATTATGGGATAGTTGTGGGAACCGACTAAATTCGATTGGAAACAAATTCGGTTACCACAACGAATCTGTTTTCTCTGTGTAGAACAGAACTAGAACAGAACTAGAACAGAACTAGAACAGAACTAGAACAGAACTAGAACAGAACACAACTAGAACACAATTAGAACACAATCAGAACACAACTTGAACACAACTAGAACAGAACTAGAACAAAACTAGAACAAAACTAGAACAGAACTAGAACAGAACTGTACTAGAACTAGGGATGCCAATCGGGACTGGTTTTTAGAAATCCCGGGATTCGGGATTTTTAAATAAATCCCGGAATCCCGATATCGGGATTCCGGGATTTTCGGGATTTCTAAATCCCGAAAAATATAAAAAAAATTCAAAAAATCTTAAGAATTTACCGACAAAAATAAAATGTTTTATTTCATATTGCAATATGAATACTCTTAGTAGGTGTTTACTTTCCAATAAGCATTTTGTGAAAAGAAAAACAAATTAATTCAAAGTACATACTTAGAATAAAAATCTTTCCATCCCAGGCACTGAATAGTAGAATAAAAACCTGAAATAATACCCATGATATCCAAATTTACAATGGTTTCCAAATAATATTTAAATAGTATGTGTAATGGGGATCCATAAGAGGCTACATAGAGCACCTGTACTGCACCTATATCTCCTCCACCTTATATCCCGTGTTCACTAACCAAGGGAATTATCTTCTCGCCATCTTATTGACAGGTTGACTTCCATTATAGATATCCGATAGTATCAATGCCTATTTATTGCCCTTTTTATACCCTTAGTAGGGATGGTATATTGGGTTTCTCCGGAGTAGTGCTTTTGTTTTATACTGTCCTAAAATACGCTGATGAAATTTGAAATGATCGGGCTTTTGATCCGAGCCCCCATACAAAACACAGCTTTAAAAAAGAATTAGTGTCCACAATTCGCTTAAAAAGAGAACTGTCGCAATGAAATTCAGCATAAAACATTTTATGTAGCCGTAAATTCGCCCTCCAAATTTTATGAGGATCGACTCATATGATGGCGTCCTTCCCCCAAGCATATTTCAGAAAAATAGTTTTTTAACAATAAAGTGCTAGGATATATCGGAGGCGAGGTATACTTTTATTATGAAAACTAAATTACATTTTACTCTCATAACTGGTGTATGGGGTTATATGGTCGGCCTCGCCCGCCTATAATTTCGTACTTGTTATTTTTATATATCCGATAGTATCTATGCCTATTTAGTATAGCAATGAAATTTGATATTCGTAAATCCCTGACGAGCCAAAACCTCTCTACCAAATTTTATGTGGGTCGGTTCATAATTGACCCTACCCCCATATAAGGTCCCGTTAAAAAAATGACTTTAACGCTCATTACTGGCTTAAAAATACGAGTATAGCGATGAAATTCGATACACATATGTTTCATGCGAGTCAAAATCTCTCTACCAAGTTTTATGTGTTTCGGTCCATAATTGACCCTACCCCTACATAAGGTCCCATCCAGATAAATACTTTAACGCTCATTACTGGCTTACAAGTACGAGTGTAGAGATGAAATTTGAGATAAGTAAGTTTCTTACTCGCCAAAAGCTAAGAAACTTTTATAGGAACGTAAATCTTCCTACCGGAAAGTGTATGAACCAAAATTGGTCTAAAAAAATTATGAAAAATTTTATAAAAACGGTCAATGATTCACCCTACCTCTCATATAAGGTCCTATCAGTAAATTTGATGAGTAATATCACCCTGATGTTTATAGAAAAGCATATTCGGCATAGCCGAATATAGCACTCTTACTTTTTTTTTTTTTTTTGATATTTCAGCTTGTAAGTTAGTAGAGTCATCTTAAGTCCAAAAACTTTTTAAATTCTCTTATTTAGTACTTTATAATGTATAAAATAGCGGAAAAATACTTAAAAATTCGGGATTTTAAAATCCCGAAATTTCCCGGGATTACATTTTTTAAAATCCCGGTTTTCGGTACTTTCAAATCCCGAAAATCTCGGGATTTTCGGGAATCGGGAATTCCCGTTTGGCATCCCTAACTAGAACAGAACTAAAACATAACTAGAACAAAACTAGAATAAAACTAGAACAGAACTAGAACAGAACTAGAACAGAACTAGAACAGAACTAGAACAGAACTAGAACAGAACTAGAACAGAACTAGAACAGAACTAGAACAGAACTAGAACAGAACTAGAACAGAACTAGAACAGAACTAGAACAGAACTAGAACAGAACTAGAACAGAATTAGAACAGAACTAGAAGAGAAGTAGAACAGAACTAGAACAGAACTAGAACAGAACTAGAACAAAACTAGAACAAAACTAGAACAAAACTAGAACAGAACTAGAACAGAACTAGAACAGAACTAAAACATAACTAGAACAAAACTAGAATAAAACTAGAACAGAACTAGAACAGAACTAGAACAGAACTAGAACAGAACTAGAACAGAACTAGAACAGAACTAGAACAGAACACAACTAGAACACAATTAGAACACAATCAGAACACAACTAGAACACAACTAGAACAGAACTAGAACAAAACTAGAACAAAACTAGAACAAAACTAGAACAGAACTAGAACAGAACTGTACTAGAACAGAACTAAAACATAACTAGAACAAAACTAGAATAAAACTAGAACAGAACTAGAACAGAACTAGAACAGAACTAGAACAGAACTAGAACAGAACTAGAACAGAACTAGAACAGAACTAGAACAGAACTAGAACAGAACTAGAACAGAACTAGAACAGAACTAGAACAGAACTAGAACAGAACTAGAACAAAACTAGAACAAAACTAGAACAAAACTAGAACAGAACTAGAACAGAACTGTACTAGAACAGAACTAAAACATAACTAGAACAAAACTAGAATAAACTAGAACAGAACTAGAACAGAACTAGAACAGAACTAGAACAGAACTAGAACAGAACTAGAACAGAACTAGAACAGAACTAGAACAGAACTAGAACAGAACTAAAACAGAACTAGAATAGAACTAGAACAAAACTAGAACAGAACTGGAACAGAACTAGAACAGGACTATTACAGAACTAGAACAGAACTAAAACAGACTAGAACAGGACTAGAACAGAACTTGAACAGAACTAGAACAGAATTAGAACAAAACTGGAACTAAAACTGAACTAGAAATGAACCAAACTAGAACTTGAGCAGAACTAGAACAAAACCAGAACAATAGAACAGTAGTCTCAGTTATTAAATTGCCTTTTAATTAACTTTCACCTTAATTATGTATAAAATTTCATCTCTACCTTTAAATATTTGCGTTTTGTCCTTATTTCCAGTATAATCAAATATCACTCATACGTACCAATGCACTTAAAGTAAATTTCAAAAAAATGTTCATACCATCTGTGTGTGTGTTTTTTTATGTATTCAAACAATTTGCAACAATTATATGATGTTTTTAATGCTCATACTACCTCATATGGATCAACGCTTTTATTTAATAAAACTCTTGACATATTTATGTAGACAGTATGGGGGAGGCAAAAAAAAATTTCATTACACACACTTGAAATATTTTTGGCAACAAAGTTTCACAAAATTGAATGAATGTTTTTAATGAATGATAAAATTTCATAAAAAAAACTAAGTTTCAGGTGCAGTTGTCTACAGTTTAACAATTGTTAACTTTTGTTATTTAATAATTTCTCATGATTGGTTTTTGCTTTTTATTTAATAAAAATCTTATTTTTCTGTGCCACAAAAAAACAATAACTTGTAATTGTCTTTTTTAATCTGAATTATTAAGCCAGTAGACTGCCTACTTTTTTTTGGTTTGCTTGGCCTCTCGTATTTAGTTCTCTAACTTAATTACAGAGAGTTTGAGTTTTAATTTTTGTATTATTACAATGGCCCTTTTATAGTAAAGTTTCCAGACCGAAAATTCTATGCTTCAATAAGTAGCCACAGAAGGACAAAACTTTTGTTAGCTACTTGCAACAGAGTAAAACTTTTCATAAGAAGCAAGTTGTTGTTGGGGTTTTTATTAAAAAGAACTTGCTTGCATTCTAAAGTAATGCTGCTGTTATTAACTTTTAATAAAGCCCTAAAGTATGCTTCACAGAAAAGTTAATTACATTGTATAGTTTAGAAACAAATGAAGTGGGAATTGTTGGCACGATGGGGAATATAATTTTACAAAATTATTTAATATTTAGCAGGTTTTGCAAAATTTTGATAAATTTTTATTGAAATAAGAAGAAACTTTGTAGGAAATCAAACAGTTACTGCAGGAAAAGGCAGAAACAATTATTAACAATTTTTAACTCATTAAAAGACAATAATAGTTAAAATGTTATAGTTTGATAATAAAATGAAATGTCTTTCAATTCTAGCAGAATGCTACAATGCACAAAATGTAAGTTCCCATGTTCAGAAATAATATCAGAGAAGCAATTGAAACTGCAGAAAATAATGATAATTACAAAAATTTCTTATCGGTAGAACAAACTTTTAATGAAAATGTTAACCTATTGTAGAGCAAAAACCTTAAATTGCAAACATATATTTAAGCTATATTATAGTAATTGCAAATTTTCTTTGTTTCCTTTGCCAAAAAAAATAACAAAAAAAATCCTCATCAAATATCTTTTTAACTTTTTTCCCTTAAAAACAATACAAAACGAAATCCATTAAAATAATGTAAAAACAAAGGCCCAAACGTGAATCCAAAGAAAATAAAAATAAAATAACACATTTATGTTTCCCTCGGGAATTCATTAAAATCATACGGCTTTTGTATTTTTCAAAACAAGAAAATTATATAAAACCAACAAAAAATATTATGCTCTTAAAAGGACATGAACACATTATAAGTATTACTTGCATATAAAGTACTTAAACCCTTAGAGTATGTGAAAGAAAATTTGCTAAAACAAATTCTAACAAAGTATATTAAAATGTGCTAAAAGGGACGTTAAAAAATTTATTTTTATTTTTAATTGTTTGGCCTGTGAAAAAGGCCATAAAAAATAAGAAAAATACAATATGCCAGTATAAACAAATTACGCCAATTTGTCTTAGACACTAACATCACAAATTTTGCATTTTACTTTAACTTCTCTCTTAACACGAGAAATCAATACATTATATGTTTCGTAAAACATTTATTTCCTTGTCCAATTATCTTTTTCCTCATATTACTTTATATTCTGTTGCATACTCAAAGGGGCAGTAACAAACAAATGTTTTTAATTGTTAAGGATGCTGCTATAGCATTAAATACCAATAGAATACAATATAGAGAGAGAGCTCCCTGCACGGCTCTTCAGTTCTAGTTTAGTTCTAGTTCTGTTCTAGTTCTGTTCTTGTTCTGTTCTAGTTCTGTTCTAGTTCTGTTCTAGTTCTGTTCTAGTTCTGTTCTAGTTCTGTTCTAGTTCTGTTCTAGTTCTGTTCTAGTTCTGTTCTAGTTCTGTTCTAGCTCTGTTCTAGTACTGTTCTAGTTCTGTTCTAATTCTATTCTAGTTTTGTTCTAGTTCTGTTCTAGTTCTAGCCCTGTTCTAGTTATGTTCTAATTCTATTCTAGTTCTGTTCTAGTTTTGTTCTAGTCCTGTTCTAGTTCTGTTCTAGTTCTGTTCTAGTTTTAGTCCTGTTCCAGTCCTGTTCCAGTTCTGTTCTAATTATGTTCTAGTTCTGTTCTAGTTCTGTTCTAGTTCTGTTCTAGTTCTGTTCTAGTTCTGTTCTAGTTCTGTTCTAATTCTGTTCTAGTTCTGTTCTAGTCCTGTTCTAGTCCTGTTCTAGTCCTGTTCTAGTTCTGTTCTAGTTCTGTTCTAGTTCTGTTCTAGTTCTGTTCTAGTTCTGTTTTAGTTCTGTTCTAGTTCTAGCCCTGTTCTAGTTATGTTCTAATTCTATTCTAGTTCTGTTCTAGTTCTGTTCTAGTTCCAGTCCTGTTCTAGTTCTGTTCTAGTTCTAGTCCTGTTCTAGTTCTGTTCTAATTCTGTTCTAGTTCTGTTCTAGTTCTGTTCTAGTTCTAGTCCTGTTCTAGTTCTGTTCTAGTTCTAGTTCTGTTCTAGTCCTGTTCTAGTTCTGTTCTAGTTCTAGTTCAGTTCTAGTTCTGTTCTAATTCTGTTCTAGTTCTGTTCTAGTTTTGTTCTATTACTGTTCTAATTCTGTTCTAGTTCTGTTCTAGTTCTGTTCTAGTTCTGTTCTAGTTCTGTTCTAGTTTTGTTCTAGTTCTGTTCTAGTTCTGTTCTAGTTCTGTTCTAGTTCTGTTCTAGTTCTGTTCTAGTTCTGTTCTAGTTCTGTTCTAGTTCTGTTCTAGTTCTGTTCTAGTTCTGTTCTAGTTCTGTTCTAGTTCTGTTCTAGTTTTGTTCTAGTTCTGTTCTAGTTCTGTTCTAGTTCTGTTCTAGTTCTGTTCTAGATCTGTTCTAGTTCTGTTCTAGTTCTGTTATAGTTCTGTTATAGTTCTGTTCTAGTTTTGTTCTAGGTCTGTTCTAGTTCTGTTCTAGTTCTGTTCTAGTTCTGTTCTAGTTCTGTTCTAGTTCTGTTCTAGTTATGTTCTAGTTCTAGTTCTGTTCTAGTTCTAGTTCTGTTCTACTTCTGTTCTAGTTCTAGTTCGGTTCTAGTTCTGTTTTAGTTCTGTTCTAGTTCTGTTCTAGTTCTGTTGTAGTTCTGTTCTAGTTCTGTTCTAGTTCTATTCTAGTTCTCTTCTAGTTCGTTTCTAATACTGATCTAGTCATCTTCTAATTATGTTTTAGTTCTATTCAAGTTCTGTTCTAGATCTGTTTTAGTTCTGTTCTAGTTCAGCTCTAGTTCTAGTTCAGTACAAGCTTAGTTTTAGTTCTGTTCTAGTTCAGTTCTAGTTCAGTTTTAGTTCAGTTCTAGTTCAGTTCTAGTTCTAGTTCAGTTCTAGTTCAGTTCTAGTTCTGTTCTAGTTCTGTTCTAGTTCTGTTCTAGTTCTGTTCTAGTTCTGTTCTAGTTCTGTTCTAGTTCTGTTCTAGTTCTGCTCTAGGTCTGGTCCTGTTTTAGTTCTGTTCTAGTTTTAGTTCTAGTGTTAGTTTTAGTTCTCTTTGTTTTAGTTCTGTTCTAGTTCTGCTCTAGTTCTGTTTTAGTTGTGTTCTAGTTCTGTTCTAATTCTGTTGTAGTTCTTTTTAAGTTCTGTTCTATTTTTGTTCTTATCCAGAAGTGCATTTCGTTAAAATATCATAGATGAGCTCAACAATTTAATTAAACGTTGAAGAATTGTGTGATGAGAATATAAGAAAAATTAATGAATGTTACTTTATATTTGAGTATATTTTTTTCTAGCACAAAATTACACTTTTTAATTTAGATTTCTGTCACGTTCCTAATAACAACCCTTTTTTCAAAGTTAAGTAATTTAAACCTTCCTAAAACATACCTACCTACGAGATTTTTTTTATTAAAAAATCTAATTCTCCTTCGACCATTATGCGATAAATAAACGTGGTTTTATGTTACATTTTACTATACATTTAAAATTACCTAGACTTTTATTTTAATCCATAAATTAAAAGTCATTTCTGTATTATTGTTTGGCCACAAAACCACTATAAAGGTTGGTCAGGAAAAAAGTAGACCAAATGCTGCTGTTTTTAGTTTTAATACTGGAGAAAAGGGGCAAAGCCTTAAATTCTAAACATGTGCGTTAAACATAAAGTTGAAAGGATGCTAAAGGCAGCACTAAAGGCGAGCACAGGGGAAATATAACTGATGTAGATTAAGGCACATTTTTTTAAGTTTAGATTTTACATAAAATTTTCATTTATTCTTACTAAAGAAGAAGTTTTCTTTAAAAGATTTTTAAATTGTATAATACCAGACAAAATATTGTGTAACTCCTTAACTCAATTACTCCCAAATTTTTATTATTATATTCAAAGATATTTGCTTATGATATTGTTCAATAAAAATCAAATTTATTATTTTGTTTATTGTCCTCAGACTCCTAAAAGTATGCTATTAATTGCAAATAATTATAATATGTATTTATTCCTCAAACTTTTTGTGATACAAGTGTAATATTACGATGACGAGTTATGGGATTTATATTAATTTATTTTTGTGTCATAATTTGAGGACCTTTTTCCATAAATCTTTTCTTCAATATCATTTAGATTGCATGCAATAAAATTCATATGTCAACCATAAATCTTTTTAAATATTCAAAAAAAAAATGTCATCATTACGCCTGCTTTATAAATAAAACATGTTAAAATATATATTTTTTTGGGAGATTTTTCTGTTGTTTAAAACCCAGCACTTAAAATAAGATGTTGCTTTTATTACGCATTTTGGTTTCGGTATTATTTCTGCAGAAATAACAACTTTGTCATTTCAATTTTGCAATATAAAAATAAAAAATAAAGTGATACTTTGTCTTATAAATATTGTCTCATAAATGACACATATTTTTAGCCATAAGTGCTGTTTGAAGAAGAAAAAAAAATATCTTTAAATAAAAACACAAAAACAATAACAACAATGTTAACAATAAAAATGTGGTCATCAAGAAAACTTGTTGACTTAAATGCGTTTACAAGGACAAAGGAATGAAAAGGAACCAATTGCGACCAGAGGATTGAAAACCATTAAAATAAACAAAATTTCAAAATCATGCTTCGCTGAAAGAAATTGTCTTTAAGGAGATTCTTTCGTTATATAGGTATGACATTTATAAGTGCTTTAGAAAACTTGTTGTGTTTTTCAATAAAAAAATACTGGAAGTCTTAATAACATTGTATTTTTGAACAGTCATCGTGGTTCTGTTATACAGTTAAAATACACATTTCAAATATAATTTTGTTATTAAGCGATACAAGTACCTGTTAGCGTATGATTGTTATGGAATTTTAATAATCTAATATCACTTATACGCAATATAAGTACGTACATGCATTCGTAGGTTTTAGAGATGTCAACACAATTACTTAGATCTAAAGTACTAGAACAGAACTACAACAGAACTAGAACAAAACTAGAACAGAACTAGAACTGAACTAGAACAGAACTAGAACAGAATTAGAACAGAACTAGAACAGAACTAGAACAAAACTAGAACAGAACTAGAACATAACTAGAACCAAAACTAGAACAGAACTAGAACAGAGCTAGAACAGAACTAGAATAGAACTAGAAACAGAACTAGAACACAACTAGAACATAACTAGAACATAACTAGAACAGAACCAGAACAGAACTAGAACAGAACTAGAACAGAACTAGAACAGAACTAGAACAGAACTAGAACAGAACTAGAACAGAACTAGAACAGAACTAGAACAGAACTAGAACAGAACTAGAACAGAACAGAACTAGAACAGAACAGAACTAGAACAGAACAGAACTAGAACAGAACTAGAACAGAACTAGAACAGAACTAGAACAGAACTAGAACAGAACTAGAACAGAACTAGAACAGAAGTAGAATGGAACTACAACAGAACTAGAACAGAACTAGAACAGAATAGAACAGAACTAGAACAGAACTAGAACAGAACTAGAACAGAACTAGAACAGAACTAGAACAGAACTAGAACAGAACTAGAACAGAACTAGAACAGAACTAGAACAGAACTAGAACAGAACTAGAACAGAACTAGAACAGATCTAGAACAGAACTAGAACAGAACTAGAACAGAACTAGAACAGAACTAGAACAGAACTAGAACAGAACTAGAACAGAACTAGAACAGAACTAGAACAGAACTAGAACAGAACTAGAACAGAACTAGAACAGAACTAGAACAGAACTAGAACAGAACTAGAACAGAATTAGAACAGAACTAGAACAGAACTAGAACAGAACTAGAACAGAACTAGAACAGAACTAGAACAGAACTAGAACAGAACTAGAACAGAACTAGAACAGAACTAGAACAGAACTAGAACAGAACTAGAACAGAACTAGAACAGAACTAGAACAGAACTAGAACAGAACTAGAACAGAACTAGAACAGAACAGAACTAGAACAGTACTAGAACTGAACTAGAACAGAACTAGAATAGAACAAGAACAGAAATAGAACAGAACTAGAATAGAACAAGAACAGAACTAGAATAGAGCTAGAACAGAACTAGAACAAAACTAGAACAGAACTAGAACAGAACTAGAACAGAACTAGAACAGAACTAGAACAGAACTAGAACAGAACTAGAACAGAACTAGAACAGAACTAGAACAGAACTAGAACAGAACTAGAACAGAACTAGAACAGAACTAGAACAGAACTAGAACAGAACTAGAACAGAACTAGAACAGAACTAGAACAGAACTAGAACAGAACTAGAACAGAACTAGAACAGAACTAGAACAGAACTAGAACATAACTAGAACATAACTAGAACAGAACTAGTACAGAACTAGAACAGAACTAGAAGAGAACTAGAACAGAACTAAAACAGAACTAGAACAGAACTAGAACAGAACTGGAACAGAACTAGAACAGAACTAGAACAGAACTAGAACAGAACTAGAACAGAACTAGAACAGAACTAGAACAGAACTAGAACTGAACTAGAACAAAACTAGAACTAAAGAACTGAACTAGAACTGAACTAGAACTGAACTAGAACTGAACTGGAATTGAACTAGAACTGAACTAGAACTGAAATAGAAGTGAACTAAAACTGAACTAGAACTGAACTAGAATTGAACTAGAACGGAACTAGAACTGAAATAGAAGTGAACTAAAACTGAACTAGAACTGAACTAGAACTGAGCTAGAACTAAACTAGAACTAAAATAGAACTGAGCTTAAACTGAACTAGAAGTGAACTAGAGCTGTACTAGAACTGAACTAGAGCTAAACTAGAACTGGACTAGAACTAAGCTAGAATTAGAACTGAACAAGAACTTAGCTAGAACTAGAACTTAACTAGAATTGAACTACAATTAAACTAAAACTGAGCTAGATTTTAGTATATCGTTGCGTATGATTATCATTTAATAACTTAATAAAGAAGTATCACTCATACGCCACCAAACATTGATATTTTCACAGGAAACATTGATATAAGCACAAATAGAACCAAAAGTTTTTTTTCCTTTTAGAGATGTTTTATTTTATCTTGACATCTTTAATTTATTCAGCCTTTTTCTAAGCCAATAAATATTACTTTTACCAGATTTTTCTTCAGTCACTTAGGGATTCGTTGTCTCATTTCGGGGAATAACATTATAGATCTTTTATTTCGTTGCCTTTGATGTCTTTGCCGGATGTTGTATTTTTTAATTATAAGACATGTGGCAAATGTAATATTTTATACCGCAAATTACTTTCCTTTCTCTTTTGTTTAAGTTCTTTTTTAGCTTTTGTCTTTAAATTAAATATAGATTAGGCAATTTTAATAATTTATTTTCTTGTGAACACCTTTTGCCGTTGATTTCATTTTAATGATTATCCTGATGAGCAGCAACAGCAGCAGCTACCGGAAGTGTTGTACCATTTGAAGTGGAAGTATTTTTCCGTGTGTATTGTAGATAGAGAAATATTTATAAATTAAAAAAATTTCTTTTCGAGTTTTAAAGAAGACTTAAAAGAAAGTTTTTTTATGTAAGGAAAAGTAATATAATTATAATTAGAACTTAGAATGCTGATGAGTAAGTCAATGACTTTTTAAATTAAAAGTATTGGATTTTTTTTTATTTTTAAATTTGACTTATTCTTTAGTTTTAACAATTTGTTAAACAAATTTTTTGTTCATAAATAAATTATGTTATACAAGTTTTGTTTTTGCCAAAATACCCCACAATTTTCCACAGAATGATTGATGAATGTTTGGGTGTTATATATTTTTTGTGGTTTTATGCCCACAGCCTTTTTTGAATTTTTTTTTTTTTTTCATATTTTTTGCTTGCTACACTTTAACTGGTCTATGCAACATGAGCCCGCAACTGACAGCTATGAGACAGTTACATGGAAGGACTTATCAGTCACAGTTTTTTCTGCAAATGCTGCAATAATTTTGAACATTGTAAAAGATGACTTGTAGGAAAATTGGGTGGCGGGGAGGAAAGAAAAAGGGGAGGTTTCTTTTTAACAACTAGTATAAATGTAATGAAAATAAAGTCGAACAAAATATAAGAATAAATATTATTGCCTGGTAAACAAAAATCTTTATTTATTTAGCCTTGATATGCTGTGTAGTATGTGGCATATTTTTGGGGCCAGAAGTTTATAAATATTTAAGATACCAGAAATGAAATCATGTCAAAAGGGAGTGATGTACAGCAGACATAACACAAAGAAATGTCACAATGTAGAATATTCAATTCCCTGAAACCTCAACTCCTCCCTGTTTTAACACATTTTAATTTGTTTTATATGAAAATAACCATATATTACTATTTACTACAAGCAATTTATTTGTATATTTTCCCCAAATCCAAAAAAAAAAAACTAAAAACATTTTAAATATTTATTACATTATAAAATGTCGTCTGTTTTACATGTTCATTACTCAACATGTCATTCTAAATGTTGCATGAATTTTGTATAGTAAAATATTACAAAATTTACACATTAACACAAATGCAAATAAATACATACATACATACAGTGATTGTATAATTTAAACATACATCAGTAATATACATACAATGTAAAACTTAATATTTAACAAAATTTTAATGAGTAGAAATCTTATTTGAACAACCACAGTCTTAACTCTAAGGAAAATACTAAAGAGGAAATATTTCTAAAACTCATGAAAAATATTTATCCTTAAGTCCTTTATCTAAGGATTAGTCTGTTATAGGATTAAACTACTTAAGGCATTTCTGCAGCAGTTATAAATAAGTATAATAATCTGAAATATTTCCTAATTTCATGTATGAGCTTGTTTTGCCAATTCCCAGCATAGTTAAATAGTAATTCTAATAAACAGCTTAATGATGAAGACAATTTTCTAATAAATCCTATTAAAGCAAATAGAAAGTATTTATTGTTTTCAAGAAAATAAACAAAAAAAAATTGCAAAGATTATCACAAACAGATTCATAGCAAAGATTAAACAGAACTTGAACAGAACTAGAACAGAACTAGAAGAACTAGAACAGAACTAGAACAGAACTAGAACAGAACTAGAACAGAACTAGAACAGAACTAGAACAGAACTAGAACAGAACTAAAACAGAACTAGAACAGAACTAGAACAGAACTAGAACAGAACTAGAACAGAACTAGAACAGAACTAGAACAGAACTAGAACAGAACTAGAACAGAACTAGAACAGAACTAGAACAGAACTAGAACAGAACTAGAACAGAACTAGAACAGAACTAGAACAGAACTAGAACAGAACTAGAACAGAACTACAACAGAACTAGACAGAACTAGAAACTACAGAACAGAATAGAACAGAACTAGAACAGAACTAGAACAGAACTAGAACAGAACTAGAACAGAACTAAACAGAACTAAAACAGAACTAAACAGAACTAGAACAGAACTAGAACAGAACTAGAACAGAACTAGAACAGAACTAGAACAGAACTAGAACAAAACAGAACTAGAACACTAGAACAGAACTAGAACAGAACTAGAACAGAACTAGAACAGAACTAGAACAGAACTAGAACAGACCTAGAACAGAACTAGAACAGAACTAGAACAGAACTAGAACAGAACCTAGAACAGAACTAAGCAGAACTAGAACAGAACTAGAACAGAACTAGAACAAAACTAGAACAGAACTAGAACAGAACTAGAACAGAACTAGAACAGAACTAGAACAGAACTAGAACAGAACTAGAACAGAACTAGAACAGAACTAGAACAGAACTAGACAGAACTAGAAACAGAACTAGAACAGAACTAGAACAGAACTAGAACAGAACTAGAACGAACTAGAACAGAACAGAACAGAACTAGAACAGAAACTAGAACAGAACTAGACCGAACTAGAACAGAACTTAGAACAGAACTAGAACAGAACTAGAACAGAACTAGAACAGAACTAGAACAAGAGAAACTAGAACAGAACTAGAACAGAACTAGAACAGAACTAGAACAGACTTAGAACAGAACTAGAACAGACTAGAACATAACTAGAACAGAACTAGAAGCAGAACTAGAAGAGAACTAGAACAGAACTAGAACAGAACTAGACAGAACAGAACTAGAACAGAACTAGAACAGAACTAGAAAGAACAGAACTAGAACAGAACTAGAACAAACTAGAACAGAACTAGAACAGAACTACAACTAGAACAAACTAGAACAGAACTAGAACAGAACTAGAACAGAACTAGAACAGAACTAGAACAGAACTAGAACAGAACTAGAACAGAACTAGAACAAACTAGAACAGAACTAGAACAGAACTAGAACAGAACTAGAACAGAACTAGAACAGAACTAGAACAGAACTAGAACAGAACTAGAACAGAACTAGAACAGAACTAGAACAGAACTAGAACAGAACTAGAACAGAACTAGAACAGAACTAGAACAGAACTAGAACAGAACTAGAACAGAACTAGAACAGAACTAGAACAGAACTAGAACAGAACTAGAACAGAACTAGAACAGAACTAGAACAGAACTAGAACAGATCTAGAACAGAACTAGAACAGAACTAGAACACTAGAACAGAACTAGAAAGAACTAGAACAGGACTAGAACAGAACTAGAACAGAACTAGAACAGAACTAGAAGACTAGACAGAACTAGAACAGAACTAACTAGAACAGAACTGGAACAGAACTATAACAGAACTAGAACAGAACTAGAACAGAACTAGAACAGAACTAGAACAGAACTAGAACAGAACTAGAACAGAACTAGAACAGAACTAGAACAGAACTAGAACAGAACTAGAACAGAACTAGAACAGAACTAGAACAGAACTAGAACAGAACTAGAACAGAACTAGAACAGAACTAGAACAGAACTAGAGCAGAACTAGACCAGAACTAGAACAGAACTAGAACAAAACTAGAACAGAACTAGAACAGAATTGGAACAGAACTAGAACAAAACTAGAACAGAACTAGAAGAGAACTAGAACAGAACTAGAACAGAACTAGAACAGAACTAGAACAGAGCTAGAACAGAACTAGAACAGAACTAGAGCAGAACTAGACCAGAACTAGAACAGAACTAGAACTGAACTAGATTTTAACTAGATTTTGAACTAGAACTGAACTGGAACTGAACTAGATTTGAACTAGATTTGAACTAGAACTGAACTAGAACTGAACTAGAACTGAACTAGAACTGAACTAGAACTGAACAAGAACTGAACTAGAACTGTACTAGAACAGAATCAGATTTCAACTAGAACAGTACAAGAATGAAACTATAACTAACGTATGAGATTTAAAAAAACAAGTTTTTGTTTGATTAATTGTAGTGAATTTTCTGTTTTAATTTTATTGCCATTTATTAATTATTTATTTTACAAAATTAAATAATGTGTAAATTTAAACCACAATTTAGCAAATCAAGTATTTATTTGTTTTTGCAAATTAAACATTTAGAAAATATAAATAAATAATTACTTTAAAAAATAAACATAATTATAGTAATGGTTAGGTATTTTATTTATTAATAATAAGTAAATAAAATATTATTAAAGATATTGAAAAAACAATATTAACAAGAAAAGAACAACAAATTAAAATAAAAACTTAATTCTTTAAAATCCATTTTATAAGATGTTTGTTTTTGTTTAAGATACAAGTTGATTTCACACAAACTCATTATCCTTTCAAATTAAACTGTAGTGTTTAGAGAACTTTTATTGACATTCTCTAGTTTTTGTTCTCGCATTTTCTGAGAGAGAGTAACTCAATGGCAAATTGCTCTTTTATGTTGCAAAATAATCGTTATTGTTGTTGTATGTTTAATGAAATAAACACAAAAAGTGTTTCTATATTTTCTTGTCCTTTCTTTATTTGTATATGTATGTACTCTCAAAGTCAAATAACTCCTTTGTTGTGTGTTGTTTGTTATTGTTTTCTTTTTTATGTAGATGTTGCTTTTTGTTGGTTTATTTCAGGTGTGAGTATGGGTGTAAATAATTAAATGTTTGTGTTTGGTTTTTCTATATCAAAGAGATTTGTTATCGTTTCTTACAAGAAGTTCAAACATTTGCATGTATTGCACTAATTATTTTGAGTGAATTCGTTTAGCTTTAGAAGTTGTTGTTTTTATTTTAATTACTAAACGATTAGTGCTTGACACACACTTCTTTTAATTAATTTCCTTAATAACAATTGAAATAATTCGTTTACCTTTTTTTCTTCAAAATTGTAAAAAATTATATTTTAATATTTCTTGTGTTCTTATTATTTCTTATTTAGTTGCTCTGACTAAGTAATATTATGGTTTTAATAAGTTTTTGTTTATTTGCTTTTCAAGCATTATATTTTTTCCCATTTTCCATTTAATCAATCACCTAAATGAAACATTAATTTCAAAATTGATTGAAATTTAAAAAAAAGTATCAATGTTTCATGTTCCTTTATATCTTAAGGAAATCAATTAACTTTTATTAATTAATGCTAGTTTTAGTGAAAAGAAGAAACTTCAAATATACCAAGAAAGAGCCAGATGTAGATAATGAGAATCACAGTATAACTAAACAAGAAGTTAGTTTTTCATTAATGTTAGCAACTACACTAGCATCGTGTTCTTTCCCTCTTTCAATTTGTTTTTTTTACCTTAAAACTCTTTTCAATTTCATTTTAAATCTAAAATTTTCAAATACATAACTATTATGCAAATTTAACTTTAGTTTTACATACATACATACATAAGCTAACTATGACGTTGAGCTACCCAGTTTCCATTTAATGTAAATTTTACTAACTACTTTACATTTAATGTTGTTTAACTTTTGCTTACATGCTTAAAGTTTACAGAGTAAACAAATAAACAAACTCATATGTACATATATACATAAGTACATTTTCCAGTCTAGCACATAATAATGAAAAATGTCTACTTAATGTATGATTAAATTATACCAATAATTTTAGGAATGTGCCATAGAAAACAAAATATCTAACGCTCATTTAAAATACACAATTTTCAAATAATTCTCAAAAAAAAGAAAGTATGTGAATAGTCTGGTCGATATTCTAGTATCTTGTCTAGTGTAGACTAATCTATAGTCTAGTCTATAGTCTAGTCTATAGTCTAGTCTAGTCTAGTCTAGTATAGTCTAGTCTATAGTCTAGTCTATAGTCTAGTCTATAGTCTAGTCTATAGTCTAGTCTATAGTCTAGTCTATAGTCTAGTCTATAGTCTAGTCTATAGTCTAGTCTATAGTCTAGTCTATAGTCTAGTCTATAGTCTAGTCTATAGTCTAGTCTATAGTCTAGTCTATAGTCTAGTCTATAGTCTAGTCTATAGTCTAGTCTATAGTCTAGTCTATAGTCTAGTCTATAGTCTAGTCTATAGTCTAGTCTATAGTCTAGTCTATAGTCTAGTCTATAGTCTAGTCTATAGTCTAGTCTATAGTCTAGTCTATAGTCTAGTCTATAGTCTAGTCTATAGTCTAGTCTATAGTCTAGTCTATAGTCTAGTCTATAGTCTAGTCTATAGTCTAGTCTATAGTCTAGTCTATAGTCTAGTCTATAGTCTAGTCTATAGTCTAGTCTAGTCTAGTCTAGTCTATAGTCTAGTCTATAGTCTAGTCTATAGTCTAGTCTATAGTCTAGTCTATAGTCTAGTCTATAGTCTAGTCTATAGTCTAGTCTATAGTCTAGTCTATAGTCTAGTCTATAGTCTAGTCTATAGTCTAGTCTATAGTCTAGTCTATAGTCTAGTCTATAGTCTAGTCTATAGTCTAGTCTATAGTCTAGTCTATAGTCTAGTCTATAGTCTAGTCTATAGTCTAGTCTATAGTCTAGTCTATAGTCTAGTCTATAGTCTAGTCTATAGTCTAGTCTATAGTCTAGTCTATAGTCTAGTCTATAGTCTAGTCTATAGTCTAGTCTATAGTCTAGTCTATAGTCTAGTCTATAGTCTAGTCTATCGTCTAGTTTATAGTCTAGTCTATAGTCTAGGTCTATAGTCTAGTCTATAGTCTAGTCTATAGTCTAGTCTATAGTCTAGTCTGTAGTTAGTTATAGTCTAGTTATAGTCTAGTTTATAGTCTAGTCTATAGTCTAGGTCTATAGTCTAGTCTATAGTCTAGTCTATAGTCTAGTCTATAGTCTAGTCTATAGTCTAGTCTATAGTCTAGTCTATAGTCTAGTCTATAGTCTAGTCTATAGTCTAGTCTATAGTCTAGTCTATTGTCTAGTCTATTGTCTAGTCTATTGTCTACTCTATAGTCTAGTCTATAGCCTAGTCTATAGTATAGTCTATAGTCTAGTCTATAGTCTAGTCTATAGTCTAGTCTATAGTCTAATCTATAGTCTAGTCTATAATCTAGTCTATAGTCTAGTCTATAGTCTAGTCTATAGTCTAGTCTAGTCTATAGTCTAGTCTATAGTCTAGTCTATAGTCTAGCCTATAGTCTAGTCTATAGTCTAGTCTAGTCTATAGTCTAGTCTATAGTCTAGTCTATAGTCTAGTCTAGTCTATAGTCTAGTCTATAGTCTAGTCTATAGTCTAGCCTATAGTCTAGGCTATAGTCTAGTCTACAGTCTAGTCTATAGTCTAGTCTATAGTCTAGTCTATAATCTAGTCTACAGTCTAGTCTATAATCTAGTCTATAGTCTAGTCTATAATCTAGCCTATAGTCTAGTCTATAGTCTAGTCTATAGTCTAGTCTATAGTCAAGTCTATAGTCTAGTCTATAGTCTAGCCTATAGTCTAGTCTATAGTCTTGTCTATAGTCTAGTCTATAGTCTAGTCTATAGTATAGTCTAGTCTATAGTCTAGTCTATAGTCTCGTCTAGTCTATAGTCTAGCCTATAGTCTAGTTTATAGTCTAGTCTATAGTCTAGTCTATAGTCTAGTCTATAGTGTAGTCTATAATCTAGTCTACATTCTAGTCTATAATCTAGTCTATAGTCTAGTCTATAATCTAGTCTACAGTCTAGTCTATAATCTAGTCTATAGTCTAGTCTATAATCTAGTCTATAGTCTAGTCTAGTCTATAGTCTAGTCTATAGTCTAGTCTATAGTCTAGTCTATAAGTCTAGTCTATAGTCTAGCTATAATCTAGTCTATAGTCTAGTCTATAGTCTAGTCTATAGGCTAGTCTATAGTCTAGTCTTTAGTCTAGTCTATAGTCTTGTCTATAGTCTTGTCTAAAGTCTAGTCTATAGTCTAGTCTATAGTCTTGTATATAGTCTAGTCTATATTCTTGTCTTTAGTGTAGTCAATAGTCTAGTCTATAGTCTAGTCTTTAGTCTAGTCTATAGTCTTGTCTATAGTGTTATCTAAAGTCTAGTCTATAGTCAAGTCTACAGTCAAGTCTATAGTCTAGTCAATAATCTGGTCCATAGTCAAGTCTATTGTCAAGTTAGTTTAGTCTATAGTAAATTATAGTCTAACCATTGTTTATACTAAAATTTTAACAGATATTACCAAACCAATTTTGTTACCCGCTCCACATCAATGATTTTCTTCCATCTCCATGCATCCTTCCTTTTAAAAGAATTTTCCTATAACTTTAAGCAACCTTTTGTTGCAATTTTTGTTACTTTCATTTTACCAATAAACATTGTGTCTAAAAACTTTTATTTAACTTTGTTAGAGGTCCTTTTTCTGCCAGGGTTTTTTTTTTTTGACCGCCAATTTTGCTTTTTCAAAACTTGACACTTGTTTGTTATAAATTTTATTTTCACTTATTTTGTTAACATTTTTTCAAAAAAAAATAAAAAAAAAAAAACTTAAACTTTAACTTTTATTATGTGACGCCAAAACTTTTTGCGATTGGTTAATTGAAAAAAAGAAAACAAAAATGTTGTCTGGACTTTTGGGAAAAACAAGTTTTTGTTAATAAATGAGACATTGTTTTCGGGGAGAATCAAATGAAGTGGATGTGAATTTTTAAGTAAATTTTCTAATAAGGGGAGAACAAAAGGAAATTCTTTGGGGAAATAAGTGACACTCAGTTTTTGCTCGAGGGGGAAAAATAATATTTGATTATGAAATATTGTAATATTTCGCTACAAGTTTTAACAACATAACTTGTTAATGAAAAGATCTTATTAACGTATGAGTGATATCATATTTTCATTATCATAGTTGTGCTTTTGGGGTATGTTTTAATCTTATTATAGTATATTAATAATTATTAAGTTATTTTAGATCGTTTTAACAGAGTAACAGCCCTGTTTTGTTTTAATTCTTCCAATATTCTGTAAACAGTTTTACTTTAGAAAGCATTTATACTCTTGATGTATCTTTTTAAATTAGTTTTCGGTCTTATACTTATTGTTTTATGTTCAATGAAATGTATAAGTTTTGTTAGTTATTTATCAAAATAATGCGTATGATTACTTTCTAATTTGTTGAGTTATTCATTACTCATACGTTTGATTGGAAACTCATTAAGTTACAATTCCCGTTTTCTTTGAAATTGTTCAGTTTTAATTTAATACCCCCACATAACCTTATTTTAAAAATGTTCATCGCTACGTATGATAAATATTTAATTCCTGCAAAAATTAAATATCACTCATACGTGTATGCTTACTTTTTTCGCTTTATTTGCTCTCATTTCATTTATATATCTATTAAAATATTTATAACTCAACATTTAAACTTCTTTAACAAACATTCTGTCATTTGATAAGTATACGAAGCAAAAGTAGAAATTCATGTTTCTTAAGCTCTTAAGAAAATGTCAGCCTACTTTTAAAAACTTAATTATTTATACACTTAAAAAGGCTGAAAACATGTTTGTACCAGAACGATTTTTTAAACAGCCATCAGCAATAGGAATGCAAGTTGCGCATTTGACAAGTGAATTAAATCAGGATGGTTGTTAAAATTGCACAGACAGTTGCAAAATGACAAGTTGGGAAAATAATTGAAAGAAAATTTGATTACTTGTTCATTGGCTATAGACTAGACTTTGGACTAGGTTATATAATGGAATATATACTAGACTATGGACCGGATTATAGACTAGACTATAGAGTAGACTATAGACTAGACTATAGACTAGACTAGACTATAGACTAGACTATAGACTAGACTATAGACTAGACTATAGACTAGACTATAGACTAGACTATCGACTAGACTATAGACTAGACTATAGACTAGACTATAGACTAGACTATAGACTAGACTATAGACTAGACTATAGACTAGACTATAGACTAGACTAGACTAGACTATAGACTAGACTATAGACTAGACTATAGACTAGACTATAGACTAGACTATAGACTAGACTATAGACTAGACTATAGACTAGACTATAGACTAGACTATAGACTAGACTATAGACTAGACTATAGACTAGACTATAGACTAGACTATAGACTAGACTATAGACTAGACTATAGACTAGACTATAGACTAGACTATAGACTAGACTATAGACTAGACTATAGACTAGACTATAGACTAGACTATAGACTAGACTATAGACTAGACTATAGACTAGACTATAGACAAGACTATAGACTAGACTATTGACAAGACTATAGACTAGACTATTGACTAGACTATACACTAGACTATAGACTTGACTATAGACTTGACTATGGACTTGACTATAGACTAGAATATAGTTTAGACTATAGACTAGACTATAGACTAGAATATAGTTTAGACTATAGACTAGACTATAGACTTGCCTATAGACTAGACTAGAATATAAACTAGACTATAGACTAGACTATAGACTAGACTATAGACTAGACTATAGCCTAGACTATAGACTAGACTATGGACTAGACTATAGACTAAACTATAGACTAGACTATAGACTAGACTATTGACTAGACTATAGACTGGACTATAGACTTGCCTATAGACTAGACTAGAATATAGACTAGACTATAGACTAGACTATAGACTAGACTATAGACTAGACTATAGCCTAGACTATAGACTAGACTATAGACTAGACTAGACTATAGACTAGACTAGACTAGACTATAGACTAGACTAGACTATAGACTAGACTATAGACTTGACTATAGACTAGACTATAGACTAGACTATAGACTTGACTATAGACTAGACTATAGACTAGACTATAGACTAGACCAGATCATAGACTAGACCAGACTATTAACTAGACTATAGACTAGACTATAGACTAGACTATAGACTAGACTATAGACTAGACTATAGACTAGACTAAAGACTAGACTATAGACTAGACTATAGACTAGACTATAGACTAGACTATAGACTAGACAATAGATTAGACTATAGACTAGACTATAGACTAGACTATAGACTAGACTATAGACTAGACTATAGACTAGACTATAGACTAGACTATAGACTAGACTATAGACTAGACTATAGACTAGACTATAGACTAGACTATAGACTAGACTATAGACTAGACTATAGACTAGACTATAGACTAGACTATAGACTAGACTGTAGACTAGACTATAGACTAGACTATAGACTCGAATATAGACTAGACTATACTATAGAGTAGACTATACTATAGACTAGACTATACTATAGACTAGACTATTGACTAGACTTTAGACTATAGACTAGACTATAGACTAGACTATAGACTAGACTGTAGACTAGACTATAGACTAGACTATAGACTAGACTATAGACTAGACTATAGACTAGACTATAAACTAGACTATAGACTAGACTATAGACTAGACTTTAGACTAGACTATAGACTAGACTATAGACTAGACTATAAACTAGACTATAGACTAGACTATAGACTAGACTTTAGACTAGACTATAGACTAGACTATAGACTAGACTATAGACTAGACTATAGACTAGACTATAGACTAGACTATAGACTAGACTATAGACTAGACTATAGACTAGACTATAGACTAGACTGTAGACTAGACTGTAGACTACACTATAGACTAGACTGTAGACTAGACTATAGACTAGACTATAGACTAGACTATAGACTAGACTATATACTAGACTATAGACTAGACTATATACTAGACTATAGACTAGACTATAGACTAGACTATAGACTAGACTATAGACTAGACTATAAACTAGACTATAGACTAGACTGTAGACTAGACTATATACTAGACTATAGACTAGACTATAGACTAGACTATAGACAAGACTATAGACAAGACATACTAGACTATAGACTAGACTATATACTAGACTATAGGCTAGACTATAGACTAGACTATAGACCAGACTATAGACTAGACTATAGACTAGACTAGACTATAGACTAGACTATACACTAGACCATAGACTAGGCTATAGACTAGACTATAGACTAGACTATAGACTAGACTATGTCTATACTATAGACTAGACTATAGACTAGACTATAGACTAGACTATAGACTAGACTATAGACTAGACTATAGACTAGACTATAGACTAGACTATAGACTAGACTATAGACTAGACTATAGACTAGACTATAGACTAGACTATAGACTAGACTATAGACTAGACTATAGACTAAACTATAGACTAGACTATAGACTAAACTATAGACTAGACTATAGACTAGATTATAGACTAGACTATAGACTAGACTATAGACAAGACTATAGACTAGACTATATACTAGACTATAGACTGGACTATAGACTAGACTATAGACTAGACTATAGACTGGACTATAGACTAGACTATAGACTAGACTATAGACTAGACTATAGACTAGACTATAGACTAGACTATAGACTAGACTATAGACTAGACTATAGACTAGACTATATACTAGACTATAGACTGGACTATAGACTAGACTATAGACTAGACTATAGACTAGACTATAGACTAGACTATAGACTAGACTATAGACTAGGCTATAGACTAGACTATAGACTAGGCTATAGACTAGACTATAGACTAGACTATAGACTAGACTATAGACTAGACTATAGACTAGACTATAGACTAGACTATAGACTAGACTATAGACTAGACTATAGACTAGACTATAGACTAGACTATAGACTAGACTATAGACTAGACTATAGACTAGACTATAGAGTAGACTATAGACTAGACTATAGACTAGACTATAGACTTGACTATAGGCTAGACTATAGACTAGACTATAGACTAGACTATATACTATAGACTAAACTATAGACTAGACTATATCTAGACTATAGACTAGACTATAGACTAGACTATAGACTAGACTATAGACTAGACTATAGACTAGACTATAGACTAGACTATGGACTAGACTATAGACTAGACTATAGACTAGACTATAGACTAGACTATAGACTAGACTATAGACTAGACTATATACTAGACTATAGACTAGACTATAGGCTAGACTATAGACTAGAATATAGACTAGACTATAGACTAGACTATAGACTAGACTATAGACTAGACTATAGAATAGCCTATAGACTAGACTATAGACTAGACTATAGACTAGACTATAGACTAGACTATAGACTAGCCTATAGACTAGACTATAGACTAGACTATAGACTAGACTAAAGACTAGACTATAGACTAGACTATAGACTAGACTAGACTATTGACTAGATTATTGACTAGACTTTAGACTAGACTGTAGACTAGAGTATAGACTAGACTATAGACTAGACTATAGACTAGACTATAGACTAGACTATAGACTAGACTATAAACTAGACTATATACTAGACTATAGACTAGACTATATACTAGAGAATAGACTAGACTATAGATCAGGCTATGAATAGACTATAGACTGCAGCCTTAACTATAGACTGTATCTTAGTCAATAAACATGACTATAGACTAGAATACAACTAGACAATTGACTAGACTATTCTGTTAACAAACTACAGACTTTACTTTTACGGTTTATTTAACTTTATTTTTCCTTAAATTTAAAACATGTTTTATTTTCTATATGCTTAAACCCAAATTGGAAGTTTTTTTTTTCTAAAAACCAGCCCAACAACTACTACACAAAATGTCCACTCATTTAAAATGCTAAAAATATCTGCAAGGCAAATGAACTTTTCATACAATTGTCAACCAGGGACTTATCGCACTCTCAGATAAATGCGCATGTAAATGTTTCAAAGCAAATACAAACAAAAATCTACACACAGCGAGGCCAACCAGAAAACCCATAATAAGTGATTTTACTACAGAGATGAGTGGAATTGTTGATATTTGCTTGTTTGTTGTTCAATTTTTAGTCTATTAAAGTTGCTGTTGGAATTGTTGTCCTTTTTTTTGATTTGGTGGCATGAAAAATAATAGCAGGTTTAAGGTATTTTAAACATTAGAGATTTAACAATATTTAAATTTTCTACGAAAATAATATAGTCTTTGGTGTTGGAAAACATAGCAAGTCAGCAAAGCACTTTTTTGGATATTTTTTTTTTACATGTTAATTTATTTTGGCAACAATATCTTATAAAAATACTTGATGTGTGTACTAATGTTTTGGAAAATTAAATAAAGAAGACATACACCCTGATATTTTAGGACAAAATTACTACCCTCCCCTTTCAAATTTGTTTTACTTTTTAAGGGGATTTTCATTTTACTTATTTTATTCCCTTGAGTATTAAGTCTTTGACAAATCTTTTTGACATATCTTTGACTTGCTATACAACACCTGCAGTTTTCTTTTCAAGAGAATCTTTTTTAAATTAAAATTATATTTCTTTTTATATTTCTTAAGTGTTTGAAAGTGAATATCACATTTTATTACTTTTCAAATTATGAGTTTTATTTACTCATATTTATATTACTTTTCTAAATAATAAGCGAATTACAATAACATAATTTTGGTTATTAATATAAAAAAATTAAATTAAATTTTACATCAGATAAGTAAATTGGTTTTGGAAATAAGCGTTTCTTTGATAATTTTAATTTGATTTTATTTAAATACTTAAAAGAAAAAGATATCATTAAAAAAAATGTAAAAAAGAAAATGAATTGTTAATATGTAATGAATATATTTTATTGTGAAAATCCTAAAATAGGCAACAAAAAATCTTTACTAACATTAATAGCCATTATATTTCTAATACAAAGAAACACTTCCTTTTCCACATTTTAACCATTCACTTCGTCTTCTATTAATTACATTATCCATCAAAGTCTCTTCGCTCTTAATCTCCTAAAAAAAAATCTTGATGATTTTCTAATAAGATCACGTAGCATTCATTCATGTTACGTTCTTACGTGTCATATATGGGCGTTTACTTATAGCAAGTAAAAGTGCAAGAGTAAACTGTGCAACTACAATAAGAAGATTCACGGATATAAACACGTTTCATATCAAAAATAAACATGCAACATTATTGTCAAAATACTCATATGTGTATTGCACATAAACACATTTTGAAAACTTAATAATATTAACTTGACTTTGAGGAATTGTAAATAATGTTGTTACTTTTTGGTTGTACGAGTTTAAAATTTTACACTCAAATACCTACAGACAATTCTATAGACTAGACTATAGATTAGACTATAGACTAGACTATAGACTACACTATAGACTAGACTACAGACTAGACTATAGACTAGACTATAGACTACACTATAGACTAGACTATAGACTAGACTATAGACTAGACTATAGACTAGATAATAAAACTAGACTATAGACTAGACTATAGACTAGACTATAGACTAGACTATAGACTAGACTATAGACTAGACTATAGACTAGACTATAGACTAGACTATAGACTAGACTATAGACTAGACTATAGACTAGACTATAGACTAGACTATAGACTAGACTATAGACTAGACTATAGACTAGACTATAGACTAGACTATAGACTAGACAATAGACTAGACTATAGACTAGACAATAGACTAGACTAAAGACTAGACTATAGGTTCGATTTTAGACTAGACAAAAGACTAGACAATGGACTAGACAATAGATTAGACTATATACTAGACTATAGACTAGACTATAGACTAGACCATAGACTAGACTATAGACTAGACTATAGACTAGACTATAGACTAGACCATAGACTAGACTATAGACTAGACTATAGACTAGACTATAGACTAGACTATAGACTACAACATAGACTAGACTATAGACTAGACTATAGACTAGACTATAGACTAGACTATAGACTAGACTATAGACTAGACTATAGACTAGACTATAGACTAGACTATAGACTAGACTATAGACTAGACTATAGACTAGACTATAGACTAGACTATAGACTAGACTATAGACTAGACTATAGACTAGACTATAGACTAGACTATAGACTAGACTATAGACTAGACTATAGACTAGACTATAGACTAGACTATAGACTAGACTATAGACTAGACTATAGACTAGACTATAGACTAGACTATAGACTAGACTATAGACTAGACTATAGACTAGACTATAGACTAGACTATAGACTAGACTATAGACTAGACTATAGACTAGACTATAGACTAGACTATAGACTAGACTATAGACTAGACTATAGGCTAGACTATACACTAGACTATAGACTAGACTATGGACTAGACTATAGACTAGACTATAGACTAGACTATAGAGTAGACTAGACTATAGACTAGACTGTAGACTAGACTAGACTATAGACTAGATTATATACTAGACTATAGACTAGACTATAGACTACACTTTAGACTCGACTAAACACTAGACTATAGACCAGGCTATAGACTAGACTATAGAACAGAATATAGACTAGACTATATTCTATACTATAGACTAGACTTTAGACTCGACTAAACACTAGACTATAGACCAGGCTATAGACTGGACTATAAAACAGACTATAGACTAGACTATATTCTATACTATAGACTAGACTATAGACTACAATATAGATTAGACTATAGACTAGACTATAGTCTAGACTATAGACTAGACTATAGACTACAACATAGACTTGACTATAGACTACACTATAGACTACAATATAGATTAGACTATAGACTAGACTATAAACTACACTATAGACTAGACTGTAGACAAGACTATAGACCAGACTATACATTATACTACATATAGACCAGACTATAGATAAGACTTTAGATTATACTATAGAGTAGACCATAGACAAGACTATATACTAGACTATTGACTAAACTTTAGGCTAGACTAGACTTTAAACTAGGCTAGACTATAGACTAGACTTTACACTAGGCTAGACTATGGACTAGACTTTAAACTAGGCTATATACTAGACAATAGACTGGACCAAACTGTAGACTAGACTATTGATTAGACTATTGACTAGGTAATTGACTTGAATTATAC
This sequence comes from Lucilia sericata, assembly GCF_015586225.1. NCBI lineage: Eukaryota > Metazoa > Arthropoda > Insecta > Diptera > Calliphoridae > Lucilia > Lucilia sericata. Next base: position 323,132 of record NW_023994251.1, read on the forward strand.
AGACTATAGACTAGATTATAGACTAGACTATAGACTAGATTATAGACTAGACTATAGACTAGACTATAGACTAGACTATATACTAGACTATAGACTAGACTATAGGCTAGACTATAGACTACACTATAGACTAGACTGTAGACTAGACTATGGACTACACTATAGACTAGACTGTAGACCAGACTACAGACTAGACTATAGACCAGACTATAGACTAGACTATAGACCAGTCTATAGACTAGACTATAGACCAGTCTATAGACTAGACTATAGACTAGGCTAATGACTAGATAATAGACTAGTATATAAACTCGTTTATAGACTAGAAAAAAGGCTACACTATAGACGATATTATAAAAGAATCTCTTACTTACAGTAGAATTTTCTATTTACTTATTATCTTTTAATTTTGTTTCCTTCTGTGGTCTGTGGTTTTCCTACACGAAGAAAGGAACCCAAAAGTATGCTTCGTATTAACTACTACAGTTTATTTTGTGTATGTTAGTCCTGACACCTTTTTAACGGTTTTTCTTTATCATTATTTTCTTTGGTTTTAATATAATAAATTTACCTAGAAACTTAACCCCAGGTTAATGAATGAAGTCATTAGGATATGTAAGAGTTTTTAAGCCTTTAAGTATGTTAAGGATTACACTTGATGTTTTCATTTACTACCAAAAGTACCATAATGAAATTGTGTGGAAAAGTCTAAGTAATTTTGTGTGTTTATTTACTGAAAATATTGAAGGGGTTTTGTAGATTTCATTTAATTTTAAAGTTGTTAGAAATATTTTATTAAAGAATGCATAAATAGAAGAAAAGTTATAACATTTTATAGCCACACATTAGAAGAAGCTTTTAAAACTTATGTAATTTTAAAGTATTTCTAATATATCCCTTTGGAAATTGTAAATATTTAAACTCTACTTTAATGCTGACTTTTTAATTAAAAATGGAAAGAAAGAAGTAACCCACCAAACCAGCATAATTTCATTTATTTATAATGTAAAAGCCAGTAAGAGCTTTTATTAATTCCTATTTTATACTCCATTAGTGTCCACCTTCTTAATGTGTTCTTTCGTTATTTTTTTGTTCTTCTTCTATACTTCCGCTTATGCACGTTGTCGACTGTAATGTAATTTACCTCCTCCATAAATTGCAGAAACATGTTGTTTTTATTTCCTACTAATTCTTAAGCACAATGTTTTTCTTTATTTTTATATTTTCTAGAAATTTTGCCAAAAACACAAAAAGAAATGTAAGAAAAACTAAAGTTTTATATTGTAAATATTTACAAAATGTACGAGTATTTAGGTTTGAACTCAAGCAGCAACAGTGCTGGGTGTTTACAAGCAACAACATTAATTGCTAAGCAATGTGAAATATTTATACAATAAAATAAAGTCAAAAAATATAAGAAATATTTAGCTCCTTTTAAAACACAGTAAAAGAGCAACTTCAAAATACTACAAAAAAAAAAGCGTAAAAACCCAACAAGATACGACTACACGACAGCAACTTAAACTATAAATAACATTTTCATTTAGCAAGATTACTGTAAAAAAAACTTAATATTAGGGGTTGTTTTAAATAAGTGTCCCAAGTCTTGGCTACATTCTAAACTTTATATAATTCTTAGCTAATTTCTTAAAAGTCCTTAAACTTATTTCTTTTCCTTATACGAACCTTTCTAAGGAAACATTTCAGTATTTACAAAACACTTAATCTTTGAAAGACTTGTACAGTTAAAAAGCGACTTAATGGAGAAGAAAGAATTATGGTATTTGTTTATATTTGTGTGAGTAAAAAAAAAATATACATTTTTTTTTAAGAAAACAAACAAACTTTTTTTAAATTTGTTTACTTTTACGATTAAAAAATTATAAATAAAAATAAGAAAATAAACTAAGCACATATAAATTTATACAACTACCGATAGCTAAGACCATAGTTAGTCTCGATTATAGTTTGACTTATAGTCTAGTTTATAGTCCAGTCTATAGCCTAGTCTAGCCTAGTTGAAAGTGTAGTAGACGGTCTAGTCTAGTCTGTATTCTAATCTATAGTATAGTCTATAGGCTGTTATAGTATAATCTATAGTCTAATCTAAAGTCCAGTCTATAGTCTAGTCTATAGTCTAGCCTATAGTGTAATCTATAGTCTAGTCTATAGTCTAGTCTATAGTGTAGTCTATAGTCTAGTCTATAGTGTAGTCTATAGTCTAGCCTATAGTCTAGCCTATAGTGTAGTCTATAGTCTAGCTTATAGTGTAGTCTATAGTCTAGCCTATAGTGCAGTCTATAGTCTAGTTTGTATTCTAATCTATAGTATAGTCTATAGGCTGTAATTAAGTATATAGCATAGTCTATAGTCTTGTCTATAGTATAATCTATAGTCTAATCTAAAGTCTAGTCTATAGTCTAGCCTATAGTGTATTCTATAGTCTAGTCTATAGTGTAGTCTATAGTCTAGCCTATAGTGTAGTCTATAGTCTAGCCTATAGTGTAGTCTATAGTCTTGTCTATAGTCTAGTCTATAGTCTAGTCTATAGTCTTGTCTATAGTCTAGTCTATAGTCTAGTCTATAGTCAAGTCTATAATCTAGTCTATAGTCAAGTCTATAGTCTAGTCTATAGTCAAGTCTATAGTCTAGTCTATATTCAAGTCTATAGTGTAGTCTATAGTCTAGTCTATAGTCTAGTCTGTAGTCTAGTCTATAGTCTAGTCTGTAGTCTACTCTGTAGTCTAGTCTATAGTCTAGTCCATAGTCTAGTCTATAGTCTAGTCTAGTCTATAGTCTAGTCTAGAGTCTAGTCTATAGTCTAGCCTATAGTCTAGTCTTTAGTATTGTCTATAGTCAAGTCTATAGTCTAATCTATAGTCTAGTCTATAGTCTAGTCTATTGTCTAGTATATAGTCTAGCCTACAGTCTAGTCTATAGTATTGTCTATAGTCAAGTCTATAGTCTAATCTATAGTCTAGTGTATAGTCTAGTCTATAGTCTAGTCTATAGTCTGGTCTATAGTCTAGTCTATTATCTAGTCTATAGTCTAGTCAATAGGCTATTCTATAGTCTAGTCAATAGTCTAGTCTATAGTCTTGTCTATAATCTAGTCTATGGTCTAGTCAATAGTCTAGTTCATAGTCTAGTTCATAGTCTAGTCTATAGTCTAGTTTATAGTCTAGTTCATAGTCTAGTCTATAGACTAGTTTATAGCCTAGAATATAGTCTAGTCTATAATCTAGGCTATAGTCTAGTCTATAGTCTAGTCATTAGTCTAGTCTATAGTATAATCTGGTCTAAAGTCTATAGTCTCCTTATTCACATCATAAAACGTCATGTCAACAATTATAGTCATGACAACTAAATATAAAAACTATTTTCAAAATCAAATGAAAATAAATAAAAATATTAATAACTAAGGAAATAATCGTATACATAAGTCCTAAGATTGCTAAAAGTAGGCAACAAATCTTAAAATAGACTTAATAAGAAGTAAAAAATCTTATTATTATTTTTTGTATATAAGTCATTATGTCGCTTTAATTTCCTAAATTTTTCTATAAATGTTATTAACATTCCTTTGGCCTTTAACATCCTCCACACGTGTTTTTAAGCCTTAAAGCATGTTATATTTTATGATTACTTACATTTTTGACTAGAAAACCATATGTGTTAGTAAAATGTTTAACTTTGATGTGGTTTCCTGGAAAATGTTTGTGACAATTTTTAAAGACAATGTGCAGCATATCAAATATTTTTCTTTTTTTCTTTTTTTGCAAAAAAAACCTGTTATATTTTTCAATCTTTTTTCCAAAGGACCTACTTGTCTCACTTAAGCTTTGAAAAAATTCTATGTTTTTTACTGACTTTTTTTTCTTGTTGTTACAATTTAAGTACATTGCCTTGAACTTGCCTGTTGTCAACAGTGTCACCATCTATCAGTCTCGCTAAGAGTCTCCTCAACATATGCAACATTTTATTTGTGTAAGTGAATTAAATTTCCTTTAAAGGATATGAAACTGTGAGTGAATGTGTGTGTGTGTGTTTTTTGTCGGTTGTTTGTAAACATAGAGTCTATAGAAATTCAATGCATAGGCGCGTCTGATAAAATTTCTATTAAAATCAAAAAATGTAGGAGACGAAAACAATTTAAATTTTTAATAAACCTAGATGAAAATGTCACTTTTTATAAATTAAATAGAATTGAAAAATAATACATATTAAATTTGTTTTTTTACCACCGTTTTACTAGAAAGTAAAATAATAATAACAGATTGGACAATTTTCAATACTATTCTATAGTCTAGTTTATAGTCAAGTCTATAGTCTAGTCTATAATCTAGTCTGTAGTAATGTCTATAGTTTGGTCTAATGTCTAGTCTATTGTGTAGTCTATAATCTAGTCTAGTCCATAGTCGACTCAATAGTCTATTGTCTAGTCTATAGTATAGTCTGTAGTCTTATCTATAGTCTAGTATATAGTCTAGTCTATAGTGTAGCCTATAGTCTAGTCTAGCCTATTGTCTAGCCTATAGTATAGTTTGTAGTCTTATCTGTAGTCTAGTCTATAGTCTAGTATATAATCTAGTATAGTCTATAGTCTAGTCTATTGTCTAGTGTAGTCTATAGTCTAGTTTAGAGTCTAGTCTATAGTCTTGTCTATATTCTAGTCTATAGTCTAGTCTATAGACCAGTCTATTCTACTCTATAGTCTAGTCTATAGTCTAGACTATAGTCTAATTCATAGTCTAGCCTATAGTCTAGTGAATAGTCTAGTCTATAGACTAATCAATAGTCTAGTCAATAGTCTAGTCTATAGTCTAGTCTGTAGCTATTAGTCTATAGTCTAGGATATAGCCTATATTCTAGTTTATAGTCTGGTATACAGTCTAGTCAATAGTCTAATCTATAGTCTAGTCTGTAATGTAGTCTATAGTCATGCCTCTAGTATATTCTATAGACTAGTGTACAGTTTAGTGTATAGTCTAGTATATAGTCTAGTCTATAGTCTAGTCTATAGTCTAGTCTCTAGTCTAGTCTCTAGTCTAGTCTCTAGTCTAGTCTATAGTCTAGTGTATAGTCTAGTCTATAGTCTAGTCTATAGTCTAGTCTATAATCTTGTCAATAGTGTGGTCAATAGTCAATAGTTTATAGTCTAGTCTATGGTTTAGTCTGTAGCACTTAGCTTATAGTCTATAGTTTAGTATACAGTCTATAGTCTAGTGTAAAGCCTATAGTCTAGTGTATAGTCTGGTGTACAGTCTTGTCAATAGTCTAGTCTTTATTATAGTATTTAGTCTAGTCTGCAGTCTAGTCTATAGTCAAGCATATAGTCTAGTCTATAGTCTGGACTATATACTTTGTTAGTAAATTTTTCTAAGGAAAACTTTTTTTTGCTAAATTTTCGCTTTATTTCGTGAATTTTAACCTAAAACTATGCAACATTAAAGTTGGCAAAAGTTCACAGAATGTATACTACACATATTTATTTCTGCTTTAGTTTTTCCCTAAATCCAGCAGTTCCTTAGCTTTAAGAGCTTTTGTAATTTATTAAATTCACGCTTATATTTTTATATATAAATAGAATAGCATAGTCAAGTTTTAGGCTTATACTATAATTTTAAGATAATAAAAATAAATACAGGCAACTAAGTATTATCGACAACATAAAACGTTTATGTACCTTTAATATCAGCACTTAGCTTATAGACATTGCCGCATACATACGTATATTTTTATAAAAATGTAATCTATAGTAAGGTGGCAAATAAAATAAACACAAAACGTGTAGCCTACTTTAAGTTGTAGGTTTCGTTTTTGGTGCATTTGTATAGCATTAAATATTTAATATTGTAAATTGAGCTCGCAGGGAAAGAGAATGAAATGAACAAAATCCACCATAAATATTTGAAGAGCGAGAGAGATTTCTTAACTCTCTAATGTGCTCTCTATTTTAAATGTAGTCACCTGTTTGTTTAGAATTCATTTTGGGTTCATTACTTTTGTTTTAGAATAGCTCCCAAATTATACTCACAGTTTTCTCTTTTTATAAGTTTCTCTTTACTTAGGGTTGCCTAGTTTACAAGGTCAATTTATGTTGCATATTTGACGGCGTTAGTATAAAAATTTATAAATGCTTAATAAATTATGGAAGTAATGAAAAGAAGACACCAAAAAAAGCTGCACGACCCATTTTTAATGTTTGCCAAGCAGTTTTTTTTTAACTTCAACCAGCAATGGTTGCCCAATAGACGGTTGGTTAAGAAAACCCCATCAAGAAAATGCATTTTAAATTAGATTTTTTTTTCACAATAAAAAATAAAACTAAGCAGAAAATATAAGGACAAAAGTTAAATAAGAAAACACGCAAACTGCTAAAGGATATTAAGAAATTAATTTGAAAAATTTCTTGCAGTTTTAAATCAAGAAAAATAAAATTAAAATTAACTTCTAAAAGAAATTGTTGTATATTTCTAGGCATAAAAAACAAATAGTAAAAATTCTACTGAAGCTGCAAAAAAAATATTTAATTAATGTTTCTAACTATAAAAACGTGACGTGTGTGAAATGTAATTGCTCATTTGAAACTCTATTATAATTTTGCTCTTTTTTTTTTGGCTCATAACACTGATTGATGTTTTGGCATTAAGCCTAAAATTATGCTAAAGAAAAATAAAATAACGTTTTCAACGACTTACGCTGTTTTAAAAGAAAATTAAATTTAGTAGAAAATCTTTACAAAGTTCAACTCTCTTAATAGAATTTGTGTTTCTCCTTAACGTTATATATGAATAAGTATTTATTTCTGCGTTTTTTTATCCTTATATAGATTTAGCGCCTTAACATATGCTTTATTGCTACATTATTCATAAGAAGATTTATTTGTTTAAGTTATATTCGGCAAATTTTTTAAGGACTCCCAATTACTGTTTAAGTGTGTGTGTGTGTGAATGAACATTTTCTCTGCCTTTTTTTACATATGCTGTTTATTAACTGGCAAATATTTCATTTTAATGTTTTCCTTAAATAAAAAAGTGAAATTGAGAAAATATTTATTTATAAACATAATTTTAGGCTGAGTAAATTTTCTTATTATAAAGCATTTTTTTAGGCGGGTTTTCATTCATACAAGAGATTATAAATGAAGTGTTAAAATTATTTATAGCTTAATAAATTGAGGTCTAGATTTAAGGCAATAAAGTTTAACAGCAAACACACAATTTGTTATGATAACAAAAAGGAAATTAAATTTATTTTAATTCTTAAACCATTTATTTGTTAAGAAAATTCTCAAAAATCAATATTTAAAAAAACTCTTCTTTCAACAACTTTATTTAAATACTTATTCTATTTATTTATCAAATTTTTAAACAAAAAACTACCCAAAAACAACAACAATCACAAAAAAAAAACTTTAAGATTATTCAATTAAAAATAAACCTCTTAGAACAATAATTTCCTTACGTACCGGAAATTTGTCTTGAAATTACAGGAAAAAGACATCAACACAAAAGAAAACTTTTTTTCTTTTTGTTCTGTAACCAAAAACAAAACACCAAGTGGTGAATGACCGACTGAAAGTCATTGCTAAAAGAAATAAACAAAAATTTACATACTTTAAGGGGCGGTAGAAGAACAATTTAAAGAAACAGAAATACATAAGACCACAAACAAAACAGTTATGGGAAAGTTTGGCAGCTGTTGAAAGAAAAGCAACACACAAATGGCAAACGGAAGTCAATTTAAAGTTGAGACTAATTATAAAAAAAATAAGAGAAATGTTTTTTTCTTCTTTTATAAGTGACAAATTCTAAAGAAGACTAGACAATACAGTAGACTGTGTAACAGACCATATATTACACTATTGTATAAACTATAGACTAGACTACAGAGCATACTAAATATAATTTTGTGGACTAATCTATAGACTAGACTACAGTCTATACCATGGATATACTATAAACTAAACTATCGACTACATTATAGACTAAACTATCAACTAGACTATAGACAAGGCTATAGGCTAGACCATGGACTAGACTATAGACCATACTATAGACTATCCCACTGACTATACTATAGACAAGACCATGGACTAGACCATAGAATAGAATATATAATAAACAAGTCTATAGACTTGACTGGAATATAGCCTAGACTATAGACTAGACCATAGACTAGACAATAGAATAGATTACAGACTAGACTGTAGTAGACCAGACCATGGTCTAGACGATATACACTAAGCTTGACTATAGACAAGACTATAGACTAAAGATTATAGATTAGACTATAGACTAAACTAAAGACTATAGACTAGACTATAGATTAGACTATAGACTAAAATATAGACTGGACTATAGACTAGACTACGGAATCGGCTACAGACTAAACTGTTGACTAGATAATAGACTAGACTATACACTAGACCATAGGGTAGACTATATACTATAATAAAGGCTAGACTATAAACTAGACTATAGGCTAGACTATAGACTAGACTATAGGCTAGACTATAGACTAGACTATAGGCTAGACTATAGACTAGACCATAGATTATAGGATAGTCTATAGACGAGACTATATACTAGACTATATTCTAATCTATAGACTTGACTATAGTGTAGACTGTAGACTTTACCATAGACTGGACTATAGACTAGACTATTCACAAGACTTTTGACTTGACTATTGACTATAATATAGACTAAACAACTGACTAGACTATAGACTAGATCATTGACTAGACTATATACTAGTCTATAGACTTGACTATGGACTAGACTATAAACTAGACTACAGATAATAGACATGTCTATAGATTAGTCTATAGACTTGATTAGAATATAGACTAGACAATAGACTAGGCAATAGGATAGATTATAGACTATAGTAGAACAGATCATGGCCAGGACTCTAGACTTGACTATAGACAAGACTATACACTAGACTATAGACTAGACCATAGACAAGACTATGTCTAACTAACTATAGACTAGACTATATACTAAACTATATACTGGACTATAAAGTTGCCAATGGACTCGGCTATAGACTAAACTGTTGACTAGGCTCTTGACTAGACTATAGGTTAGACTGTAGACTAGACAATAGACGAGACTATTGACTAGACTATATACGACACTATAGACTAGTCTATAGACTCGACTAGACTATAGTCTAGACTCTAGGCTATACTTTAAACTGGACTATATACTAGACCATAGACTAGACTATTGACTAGAATATTGACTTGACTATTAACTTGACTATTTACTAGGCTGCTGACTAGACTATTAACTAGAATATAGACTGGACTACTGACTAGACCATTGACGAGACTATAGACTAGTATATATACTTGACTATAGACTAGGCTATAAACTAGACTATAAATAATAGACATGTCTATAGATTAGACTATAGATTAGTCTATAGACTTGACTAGAATATTGCCTTGACTATAGTCAAGACCAAAGACTAGTCTATAGACTAGACCATAGACTGTACTATAGACCAGACCATGGCCAAAACAAAATACTCTGGACTATACTATTGACTCGACTATAGATTAGACTATATACTGGACTGTAGACTAGACTATGGACTTAAGTATAGACTATGCACTCGGCTATAAACTATACTGTTGACTAGACTATGTACCACTAGACCACTGACTAGACTATAAACTTGACTATAGACTATACTATAGATTAGACGATATATTAGACTATAGATTAGACTATGTACAAGACTATAGACCAAACTACAGATTAGACTATTGACTCGGCCATAGACTTGACTATAGACTAGACTATAGACATAGTCTTACTATATAGTTTATTATTATTTATTTTTAAACAAAATTTAAAGCATACTTCTAGGTATATTGTTCACATTTAGCTCATTAGTTTTAAATTACATACCTTTTTTAAAAAAGTCATAGTGTTGCAAATACTTTAGTTTAAATATTTTATTACTTTTCATACATTTTACGCTCTTTATCCTAAAACATTATTCTTATTTCAAATTACACATTTCTAGTTCTAAGAAAATTCTCAAAAATTTTCTTGCCATAAAAATTGTTAATGAGAAAAAAAATCAAAAAAATTATAATAAAATTTTATGTTCATTTCATTCAAAGTAATTAAATTCACTCACGCACACATTTGTTTCATTGTTCTGCACATTTTTTTTTCTCCTTCACATGTTTTTCATGCAAAATGTTACATTTTGCTAAATGAAACGTGATGGTATGTGAGATTTTTGTGTGTATATGTAGGTGGCTGTGTGTATGTATGTTTAGCTACCCCTTTTCTAAGTAGAGCAAAAAGAAAATCTAAAAAAGTTAACTTCATATTAACTTTTCGACTTCTGAAAAAAAGAATTGTTTCCAAACTTATTAAACAAATTCTTTATTGTTTTAACGGAAAGTAGGAGGCAGGGCTGATAAGTTAAGGAACACAATGAAACGGTTATTTTTGTATTTTGCTTTTGCTAGTTTATACAAAATGTTAAGGAATTTTCTTCTCTTTTTGTGCTTTAGCTCGTTTTATGCCATTTTTAGCAATTATTTTAGATTTTAGCAAAACTTTTAAAAATTGTTCTAGAAATTTTCTTTTATAAATTCTTTTTTCTTAATGAGCTTGAAAATAGTTTGAATTTGCGCTAAAAACTGTGAAAATTTCTTTGTAGCAAAATTTATTGTTATCTCTCCCCTAGCTACCCTTTGTACTAACAACAATGTTGTCTGCTAGAGGGGGGAGAAATGTGAAAAAAATACTTGATATGTTACATTTTATTAATGTTAATGGCAGCAGCAAGGAACTGAAGACAAAAAACAAATTTTATGCTTGAAATAGCAACAGGGAGTTAAAATGGAGACAGTTATCACAACAACTAAGGATCAACATACATAGCTGGCGAGGTGACGTGTTAAAGTGGTTAAAGTGTTTGTTAGATAACTAGAGCAGGGGTTGCGTTACTAAGGCTCAAAGTGTTAGATATAATGACAACATAATGTTGACACTGTTTACTTTAAATTATACATACACATACATATCTTCCCTATGTTGCCACAATTACTTTTTTAACAACATATTGTTAACTTTGTTTTGGTTATAAAAATAATGATTTCCAATCAATATAAAATTTGTGTAAATGATGGAAATAAGATGCTTAAAATACTTTTTTATAAAAATTAAAAAAAAAAAACTAACTAAAAAAGCCTTTGTGTATGCTTTACAATTGTTGAACATAAAACGTGTGTAATGTTGAAAAAGAACACAAAGTATTATTATATAAACTCAGGGCGTTCACTCAGTTGAATGCACCTACTTAAACACATTGTTAAACACCCTATTAAAAGAGAAACGTATACAATTAAAATCACATCAAAACAAACACTATCTACAGTATTACTCCTTAACCCAACGAATACATACATTCAAATAGCATACAGTTCCTTTTCTGCTTCACCTCCGTTTAAACACAATTGAGACCACGGACAATCGTCAACAATCGTTGAAACAATTTCTTACTTTTGCTATTCGTTTCCTCCGTTCCTTTCTAGGCTACTTGTAACTAGACTATAGACTAGGTTAAAGATTAGACTATAGACAAGACTGTAGACTAGACTATAGACTAGACTGTAGACTAGACTATAGACTAGACTATAGTCTAGACTATAGACTAGAATATAGACTAGAATATAGACTAGAATATAGACTAGACTATAGACTAGACTATAGACTAGACTATAGACTAGACTATAGACTAGACTATAGACTAGACTATAGACTAGACTATAGACTAGACTATAGACTATACTATAGACTAGACTATAGACTAGATTATAGACTAGACTATAGACTAGACTATAGACTAGACTATACTAGACTATAGACAGGACTATAGACTAGACTATAGACTAGACTATAGACTAGACTATAGTTTAGACTATAGACTAGACTATAGACTAGACTATAGACTAGACTATAGACTAGACTATAGACTAGACTATAGACTAGACTATAGACTAGACTATAGACTAGACTATAGACTAGACTATAGACTAGACTATAGACTAGACTATAGACTAGACTATAGACTAGACTATAGACTAGACTATAGACTAGACTATAGACTAGACTATAGACTAGACTATAGACTAGACTATAGACTAGACTATAGACTAGACTATAGACTAGACTATAGACTAGACTATAGACTAGACTATAGACTAGACTATAGACTAGACTATAGACTAGACTATAGACTAGACTATAGACTAGACTATAGACTAGACTATAGACTAGACTATAGACTAGACTATAGACTAGACTATAGACTAGACTATAGACTAGACTTTAGACTAGACTATAGACTAGACAATATACTAGACTATAGACTAGACTATGGACTGAACTATAGACTAGACTATAGACTAGACTATAGACAAGACTATAGACTAGACTATAGAGTAGACTATAGAGTAGACTATAGACTAGACTATAGACTAGACTATAGACTAGACTATAGACTAGACTATAGACTAGACTATAGACTAGACTATAGACTAGACTATAGACTAGACTAGACTATAGATTAGACTATAGATTAGACTATAGATTAGACTATAGATTAGACTATAGACTAGACTATAAACTAGACTATAGACTAGGCTATAGATTAGACTATTGACTAGACTATTGACTAGACTGTAGACTAGACAATAGACTATAAACTAGAGTAGAATATAGACTGGAGTATAGACTGCAGACTAGGCTATAGACTTGACTATAGACTAGACTATAGACTAGAATATATACTAGACTATAGACTGGACTACAGCCTAGATTATAGACTGTACTGTAGACTATACTATATACTAGACTATAGACTAGAGCATAGGAGAGACTTTAGACTAGAGTATAGAATATACTATAGACTAGAATATAGATTAGACTATATATTAGACTATAAACTAGACTAGAATATAGACTGGAGTATATACTATGCTATAGACTAGACAGTAGACTTGACTATAGTCTTAACTATAGACTAGACCATAGAGTGGACTATGGAAGAAACAATAAACTATAATATAGACTAGACTATATACTAGACCGTAGACTAAACGGTAGATTTGACTATCGACTAGACTATAGATTAGACTATAGATTAGACTATAGACTAGACTATAAACTAGACTATAGACTAGGCTATAGATTAGACTATTGACTAGACTGTAGACTAGACAATAGACTATAAACTAGAGTAGAATATAGACTGGAGTATAGACTGCAGACTAGACTATAGACTTGACTATAGACTAGACTATAGACTAGAATATATACTAGACTATAGACTGGACTACAGCCTAGATTATAGACTGTCATGTAGACTATACTATATACTAGACTATAGACTAGAGCATAGGAGAGACTTTAGACTAGAGTATAGAATAGACTATAGACTAGAATATAGATTAGACTATATATTAGACTATAAACTAGACTAGAATATAGACTGGAGTATATACTATGCTATAGACTAGACAGTAAACTTGACTATAGTCTTAACTATAGACTAGACCATAGAGTGGACTATGGACGAAACAATAAACTATAATATAGACTAGACTATGTACTAGACCGTAGACTAAACGGTAGATTTGACTAACGACTAGACTATAGACTGTACTAAAGACTAAACTATAGACTTAACTACAGTTAAAAACTTTCTAAAATTATCCAGCGTTTAGGCGCCTGCTGCCAGCGGCTGTAATTGCATTCTAGCTGTTAACTTATGTATGTTTGTGTTGCTAGCAGTTACAGGTTTGTTAAATACATGTCTTTTGGTGGCATATTATTTCCGCTGGAAATGTTTTATAATTATTTGTTGTTATATGAAAAAAAAACATACAGGAAATAATGATAGCATTGTGTTAAAGGTATTACTAAGGAAAAGAAGTGATTACAGATTTCCTATAATTTTTCTCAAATATATTTAAGATTTTTCATGAAAGGTTGACTTTATGCTTAGTTTTAAAGCCTACTTTTAGGTTGCGTTGTTAGTATGCATTGAAGTTGTTATGATAAAACTTAAATAAAATGTACAATTTTCAAGCGATTTTAAAGATTGAACATTTGTTGTAATCATAACAAAAGTAGCTTTCATATTTTTGATATTAATTTTTGTGGTATACTTTTAGGCAGCTATAATAAAGTTACTTATATAAAATAATTCGACTTTATGGTTAAACTCAAATAAAGTCCACAATTTCTAAACGATTTGAAAAGCTAAATACTTGTTGCATTCATAACAAAATTTAGTTTCAATATTATTATAAATCAAAGCACACATATGCTTTAGTTGAAACTTTTACAAAGTAAAACTTTAAAATTTTAAATTATTACAAAAAAGTTATTTTTATTGAAGTTTAAAACAACTATAAAATATTTGAACTGTTGTTTTTATATTTTATGTAATATGTATGTATATTTATTTGCATTAAAAATCCTTTATTGAAAATTAATTTTTATCTGATTTATTATAATTTTTTTAATACTAAAATCAGATAATAAATCAATAAAACTTAATAACTTAATAAATAATAAATTTGTTATTATGAAATTAATGATAAATATCATCATCATGGTCAACTTGTATGTATATTAAATGATGGAATTAAATTATCAAAAATCACAACAGAATTATGTTTTGCAAAAACAACATGGAATAAAAGAACGACAAACAAATAAAAACAATAATTATGTTTAAATAAAAACCAAATAATTATTGATTAAATAAACAAAATTTTATAACAAAAAATAAATAAATTGATTAAACAAACAACTAAAAGTAGGCAGTAAAATATGAAAATTTTACAAGCCTTAAAGAAGGCTATACAATTTAGCATAGAAAAGGCAGAGTATAAACCTTTGTTTAAGTACTAATTAAGATATGATTAAAATAAAATATTTGTTTAGAATTTAGTTCTTTTTTTTAATATTAATAGAAAATTATTCATTATGAAAACTTTTTCTAAACTTCTGTATCCTGCTCTTAGCAAAATTTTAAGTGTTTTTGTAAAAAATGTATTGATGGCTTTTCTACTTCATGATTGAGTGGTTTCTTATGAGCTAAGCACCTGACTTTTGGTTAAAATGTGAAATTGCAATACAAACCGTTTTTTCTCCCAAACTAAACACTCAACACATTATTGTGAAAAATCACACGAAATGAGGTTTTTCAAAATGCTTTTAATGTTAAATAATAAAGTATTTTTAACTAAAAAACCAGGTGCACAATGAGGCATACAAAAAAACCCCGCACACACACACACTTGACATACCAAAACATTTTGTACTTTCTATAATGATGGACGAGTTAAAAGATGAAAAATAAAACAACTTAATTATGTTGAACTTTTAGTCACACTTTTGTGTGGCAACCTTTTTTGCAATGCATTTTTTTACACTTCAAACTTTACCTTCACAACCTGGTAGTCATCAGCCACTACTATCCATGAACCTTTTCAGCAAAAAAAAAAACTCTCATGTTATGCGGCATAATTAAGTGCTTTTTTCGAGTTTCGTTCTTTTACAGTTTTGCCATTGAGGTGTCATGTGGGTAACATTCAATCATGTGCTTACTCATTGCTGCCGCGAAAGCGTTACATCAAAATTTCACCAAATGCCAGTCATATGAAAGAGGCAAAGAGGACCAAAAGCAAAAACAACAACAACATGTATGAAAAATAAGAATGTATTTTCTGTGTTGTCATGCTATGTGCAGTATTTTTTTTCGTACTTTTTTTAAGTATGACTTTAATATTCTATGACAGCCTCAATTTGTCAACATTTAAAACATGTTGAAGAGAAAAATTATTAAAACACTCAACAATTTAATTAAAAAAAATATATAAAAAAGAGTTTTTTATATATCTTAATGGTTTATTTATTTTGTTGATTTATTTTATAGAATAAAATAAATATTAAATGAGGGAGCAAGTAATTAAATTGAAGGTTGCCACATAATGATGGATTGCATCAACGAAAGTTAAGAATCACTGTTCAAAAATTAACAATAATAATTAATTTTCTTTAAAAGTAAATAATATTTATAAATTTTTAAACAATTATTTTCTGCTATAGATATTTTTTTTTTCATATTTCCATTTTACCCTAATTTTTTAAGAAATTTTACTATGAAACTCTATATAACTAATTAGTAATTCTGAAAGACCACTTTCTTACAAAAACAACAAATATTCATTTATTAAAATCGCTTGAAAAATACCGAATTTATTTAAGTTTTAACAAAACACTATTTCTTATATACCATCAAACTTTTATAACGATGCCTAAAAGTATGCTTCGACTCAAAGCGGAAACTTAAAGTGTGTAACTGAAAAATATAAGGTTTTAGTAAAAGCTTAATAACTTCTACAATTCTGAAGCGATTTTGACAAATTATAACTCGTTGTATTCGTAATAAAATATACTTTCAAACAAATATATACAAGTTTTAAGGAAAAATTCAAGAAAACTATTAGCAAAGTGGCTATTTTATAAAAATCTGAAAATAAGTTAAAATTGTTCATGAAAATCGTAAAAAAATATTTTAAATTTTATATAAAAAGTATACAAAAGAAAGATCAAACAATAAAAAACCTAAAAAATTCAGCTTAAATTATTTAATTCAAAACAACTTAACCTTCTTCTGCCAGCAATTTAAAGCAATATATTAACTGTTGCACTTTTCTCCTGTCTTCAATGCAACTTTAAAGATGTCTACGACAAAACTGCAATAATTAAAATTTACTTTACTTAACACAATACAGAAATTCATGACCCATACAGCTACATGTCTGCCCAACAACAACGCACACACACACATACATACATCCTCTTAACATGTAAATTTTCCATGTAGCAAAAGTATGCATGAATAACGAAAATTAATTAGCAAGCTTTTAATTTTCTTGTTGCAATTGTCTCACAGTGTGTAAAAATTAAAAAGTATGTTAACGGAAATCGCCATTTTATTGCTTTTATTTAATGTTCAATGTAAAAATTATTTAAGCGCAGAGAGAATGAATGAAGTTAATATGTAGAGGGAAAATGGACATATTGATGTATTTATGACAATTACCGGCATCTTGTTTGGTTTGAACTATAGCATGGACTATGCAGTCTAGTTTATGGTTTGGAATATAGTCAGTATTAACAACGGTGCGTATGAGTGATATTTAATTCATGAAAATATCAACTCTAACATTTGTTTTCTGAGAATTTAAGGTCTTTGGCTTTTCTATTGTCTAGTCTATAGTCAAGACTATAGTCTAGTCTATAGTCAAGTCTATAGTCTAGTCTCTAGTCCAGTCTATAGTCTAGTATATAGTCCAGTCTATAGTCTAGTCTATAGTCTAGTCTCTAGTCTAGTCTATAGTCTAGCATATATATACTATATCTATAGTCTAGTATATAGTCCAGGCTATAGTCTAGTCTATAGTCTAGTCTAGTCTACAGTCTAGTCTCTAGTCTAGTCTATAGTCTAGTCTATACTCTAGTCTATGGTTTAGTCTGAAGTCTATTCTATATTCTAGTCTAAAGTCTAGTCTATAGTCTAGTCTATAGTCTAGTCTATAGTCTAGTCTATAGTCTAGTCTATAGTCTAGTCTAGTCTATAGTCTAGTCTAGTCTATAGTCTAGTTTAGTCTATAGTCTAGTCTATAGTCTAGTCTAGTCTATAGTCTAGTCTATAGTCTAGTCTATAGTCTAGTCTATAGTCTAGTCTATAGTCTATCTAGTCTAGTCTATAGTCTAGTCTATAGTCTAGTCTATAGTCTAGTCTATAGTCTAGTCTATAGTCTAGTCTATAGTCTAGTCTATAGTCTAGTCTATAGTCTAGTCTATAGTCTAGTCTATAGTCTAGTCTATAGTCTAGTCTATAGTCTAGTCTATAGTCTAGTCTATAGTCTAGTCTATAGTCTAGTCTATAGTCTAGTCTATAGTCTAGTCTAGTCTATAGTCTAGTCTATAGTCTAGTCTATAGTCTAGTCTATAGTCTAGTCTATAGTCTAGTCTATAGTCTAGTCTATAGTCTAGTCTATAGTCTAGTCTATAGTCTAGTCTATAGTCTAGTCTATAGTCTAGTCTATAGTCTAGTCTATAGTCTAGTCTATAGTCTAGTCTATAGTCTAGTCTATAGTCTAGTCTATAGTCTAGTCTATAGTCAAGTCTATAGTCTAGTATATAGTCTAGTTTATAGTCTAGTCTATAGTCTAGTCTATAGTCTAGTCTAGTCTATAGTCTAGTCTATAGTCTAGTATATAGTCTAGTCTATAGTCTAGTCTATAGTCTAGTCTATAGTCTAGTCTATAGTCTAGTCTATAGTCTAGTCTATAGTCTAGTCTATAGTCTAGTCTATAGTCTAGTCTATAGTCTAGTCTAATAGTCTAGTCTATAGTCTAGTCTATAGTCTAGTCTAGTCTAGTCTATAGTCTAGTCTATAGTCTAGTCTATAATCTAGTCTATAGTCTAGTCTATAGTCTAGTCTATAGTCTAGTCTATAGTCTAGTCTATAGTCTAGTCTATTAGTCTACAGTCTAGTCTACAGTCTAGTCTATAGTCTAGTCTATAGTCTAGTCTATAGTCTAGTCTATAGTCTAGTCTATAGTCTAGTCTATAGTCTAGTCTATAGTCTAGTCTATAGTCTAGTCTATAGTCTAGTCTATAGTGTAGTGTATAGTCTAGCATGTAGTCTAGTCTATAGACTAGTATATAGTCTTGTCTATAGTCTAGTCTATAGTCTAGTCTATAGTCTAGTCCATAGTCTAGTCTATAGTCTAGTCTATAGCCTAGTCTATAGTTTGGTGTATATTCTAGTATGCTATAGTCTATTCTTAATATATTAGTCTATAATCTAGTCTATAGTCAAGTCTATATGCTAGTATGTAGTCTAGTCTGTAGTCTAGTCTATAGTCCAGTCAATATTCTAGTCAACAGCCTAGTCTAAAGTCAAGCCTATAATCTAGTCTATAGTCTAATCCATATTCTAGTCTATATTCTAGTCAATACACTAGTCTATAGTCTAGTCTATAATTAAGTCTATAGCGTAGTCTATATTTTGGCTGTAGCCTAATCTATAGTCCAGTCTATAGTCTAGTCTATAGTCTAGCCTATACTCTAATCTATAGCGTAGTCTATAGTCTAACCCATAGTCCAGTCTATAGTCTAGTCTATGGTCTTGTCTATGATCTGTATTGTTCTATCGATTGAAGATATTAAACATATTTTTGGGGTCAAATTTAAACGAGTTTTCTTTAATGTTTTTTTATATTAAATTTAATAAAATTTCCTTCTTATCTTCTCATTTTTTAAAAAAAATTTTATCATTATGAAGAATCAGCTTTTAAGCCTTTTCATACTTGCCAAAAGAAATAGTTAATACATATTTCTTTTACTATATGTTGCCGTTTTAAATGTACTTCTCATAAATATTATAAACATGCCTGACTGCTCATGCATGCTGGAATAAAGTGGTAGCAGCGGCAGCAAGCATGTGGTGCGGTTCGAAAAGAGAAAAAAATTGGGTTTTGGTGGCAATGTTAAAGTTTATATACAAATATAAAATTCACAGCTAAAGAAATAGTACTTGTAAAGGCAGTAAAATCAAATTTACTTAAACATATTTTTATGAGCCTTAAATACACTCGCTGGCATGAGGAATATGATGACGCCAGGCTATAGAATGTTGTTTTTTGCTTTTAAGGCATTTGTCTGTTGCCGCTTCTTTCTGTGCACTAGAGTGCATATTTTCGATTAAATATTTTGCTGTTGAATAAGTGTGTGTGTGTGTTTTTTTTTTCTGAGTATAACTGCTACAAAGTTAGTGAAATGTCAAAAAGAACAATTGTATTGTTAAGAATAAAATTGCTGTTGTTGTGTTTAACAAAAAGTTTTAATGCAAAAAGGGATGTGAATGTATGTATTTTATATAAATCCTTTTAAAGCTTTTCTGAAGTTCAAAGGCAATTTAATTTAATGTTTTACAATTCCACAAACTTTTAACATTTTGTATACATGCTTATATCAAATAACTTAACATTACGCAAAATTTTGCACCTTTTCCACAGTTTAAAAGTTTCTTTTGCCTTATGCCACATTAAGTTTAATGTTTTTCATATATATGCAGATTCTGTTAACTTTGCTATTTCTTATATTAAAATTTTGTTGGTTTCCTGTAAAATGTCATTTTGTTTTTTGGCTGTTTTAATAACTACTTTGTTGTTCTTTGTAAATATCAAACTGAAATTGTCATAAAATTTAAATACTCACAAGAAATCCTGCTAATTGGTAGTAATATACAGGTTTCTAAGGAAACTAGGAAGAAGCAAAAGTAGTTAAATGCAAATATCTTACAATATGTGGAGCTATTAAAGTAAAACTGTAAAAAACAAAAAAAAGTATTAAAAATAGTTTAAAATTTTGCCACAACAAAGTTTATCCGGAAGATTTTGCTAACTATGCGTATGAGTAATATTTAATTCGTACACAAATTCTCTTTTAACTTTCTAAGAAGTTTTTGTCATGTTTATAGTCTAGTATCAAATCTAGTCTATAGTCTAATCTATATTGTAGTCTTTGGTCTAGTCTATAGTCTAGTCTGTACTCTAGTCTAAAGGCTAGTCTATGGTCTAGTCTATAGTTTACTCTGGTCTATATTCTGGTCTATAGTCTAGTCTTAAGTCTGGTCTATAGTCTAGTTTATAATCTAGTCTATATAGACAAGTCTATAGTCTAGTATGTGGTCTAGTCTATAGTTTAGTCTAGTCTATATTCTGGTCTATAGTCTAGTCTTTAGTCTAGTCTATAATATAGTCTATAGCCTAGTCTATAGCCTAGTCTATAGTCTAGTCTATAGTCTAGTCTTTAGTCTAGTCTATAGTCTAGTCTATGGTCTAATCTATAGTCTAGTCTATAGTCTAGTCTATAGTCTAGTCTATAGTCTAGTCTATAGTCTAGTCTATAGTCTAGTCTATAGTCTAGTCTATAGTCTAGTCTATAGTCTAGTCTATAGTCTAGTCTATAGTCTAGTCTATAGTCTAGTCTATAGTCTAGTCTATAGTCTAGTCTATAGTCTAGTCTATAGTCTAGTCTATAGTCTAGTCTATAGTCTAGTCTATAGTCTAGTCTATAGTCTTGTCTATACTCTAGTCTATAGTGTAGTCTATAGTCTAGTCTATAGTCTAGTCTATAGTCTAGTCTATAGTCTAGTCTATAGTCTAGTCTATAGTCTAGTCTATAGTCTAGTCTATAGTCTAGTCTATAGTCTAGTCTATAGTCTAGTCTATAGTCTAGTCTATAGTCTAGTCTATAGTCTAGTCTATAGTCTAGTCTATAGTCTAGTCTATAGTCTAGTCTATAGTCTAGTCTATAGTCTAGTCTATAGTCTAGTCTATAGTCTAGTCTATAGTCTAGTCTATAGTCTAGTCTATAGTCTAGTCTATAGTCTAGTCTATAGTCTAGTCTATAGTCTAGTCTATAGTCTAGTCTATAGTCTAGTCTATAGTCTAGTCTATAGTCTAGTCTATAGTCTAGTCTATAGTCTAGTCTATAGTCTAGTCTATAGTCTAGTCTATAGTCTAGTCTATAGTCTAGTCTATAGTCTAGTCTATAGTCTAGTCTATAGTCTAGTATATAGTCTAGTATATAGTCTAGTCTATAGTCTAGTCTAGTCTATAGTCTAGTAGTCTATCTCTAGTCTAGTCTATAGTCTAGTCTATAGTCTAGTCTATAGTCTAGTCTATAGTCTAGTCTATAGTCTAGTCTATAGTCTAGTCTATAGTCTAGTCTATAGTCTAGTCTATAGTCTAGTCTATAGTCTAGTCTATAGTCTAGTCTATAGTCTAGTCTATAGTCTAGTCTATAGTCTAGTCTATAGTCTAGTCTATAGTCTAGAGTATAGTCTAGTCTATAGTCTAGTCATAGTCTAGTCTATAGTCTAGTCTATAGTCTAGTCTATAGTCTAGTCTATAGTCTAGTCTATAGTCTAGTCTATAGTCTAGTCTATAGTCTAGTCTATAGTCTAGTCTATAGTCTAGTCTATAGTCTAGTCTATAGTCTAGTCTATAGTCTAGTCTATAGTCTAGTCTATAGTCTAGTCTATAGTCTAGTCTATAGTCTAGTCTATAGTCTAGTCTATAGTCTAGTCTATAGTCTAGTCTATAGTCTAGTCTATAGTCTAGTCTATAGTCTAGTCTATAGTCTAGTCTATAGTCTAGTCTATAGTCTAGTCTATAGTCTAGTCTATAGTCTAGTCTATAGTCTTGTCTATAGTCTAGTCTATAGTCTAGTCTATAGTCTAGTCTATAGTCTAGTCTATAGTCTAGTCTATAGTCTAGTCTATAGTCTAGTCTATAGTCTAGTCTATAGTCTAGTCTATAGTCTAGTCTATAGTCTAGTCTATAGTCTAGTCTATAGTCTAGTCTATAGTCTAGTCTATAGTCTAGCCTATAGTCTAGTCTATAGTCTAGTCTATAGTCTAGTCTATAGTCTAGTCTATAGTCTAGTCTATAGTCTAGTCTATAGTCTAGTCTATAGTCTAGTCTATAGTCTAGTCTATAGTCTAGTCTATAGTCTAGTCTATAGTCTAGTCTATAGTCTAGTCTATAGTCTAGTCTATAGTCTAGTCTATAGTCTAGTTATAGTCTAGTCTATAGTCTAGTCTATAGTCTAGTATATAGTCTAGTCTATAGTCTAGTCTATAGTCTAGTCTAGTCTATAGTCTAGTCTATAGTCTATAGTCTAGTCTATAGTCTAGTCTATAGTCTAGTCTATAGTCTAGTCTATAGTCTAGTCTATAGTCTAGTCTATAGTCTAGTCTATAGTCTAGTCTATAGTCTAGTCTATAGTCTAGTCTATAGTCTAGTCTATAGTCTAGAGTATAGTCTAGTCTATAGTCTAGTCTATAGTCTAGTCTATAGTCTAGTCTATAGTCTAGTCTATAGTCTAGTCTATAGTCTAGTCTATAGTCTAGTCTATAGTCTAGTCTATAGTCTAGTCTATAGTCTAGTCTATAGTCTAGTTTATAGTCTAGTCTATAGTCTAGTCTATAGTCTAGTCTATAGTCTAGTCTATAGTCTAGTCTATAGTCTAGTCTATAGTCTAGTCTATAGTCTAGTCTATAGTCTAGTCTATAGTCTAGTCTATAGTCTAGTCTATAGTCTAGTCTATAGTCTAGTCTATAGTCTAGTCTATAGTCTAGTCTATAGTCTAGTCTATAGTCTAGTCTATAGTCTAGTCTATAGTCTAGTCTATAGTCTAGTCTATAGTCTAGTCTATAGTCTAGTCTATCTTGTCTATAGTCTAGTCTATAGTCTTGTCTATAGTCTAGTCTATAGTCTAGTCTATAGTCTAGTCTATAGTCTAGTCTATAGTCTAGTCTATAGTCTAGTCTATAGTCTAGTCTATAGTCTAGTCTATAGTCTAGTCTATAGTCTAGTCTATAGTCTAGTCTATAGTCTAGTCTATAGTCTAGTCTATAGTCTAGTCTATAGTCTAGTCTATAGTCTAGTCTATAGTCTAGTCTATAGTCTAGTTTATAGTCTAGTCTATAGTCTAGTCTATAGTCTAGTATATAGTCTAGTCTATAGTCTAGTCTATAGTCTAGTCTATAGTCTAGTCTATAGTCTAGTCTATAGTCTAGTCTATAGTCTGGTCTATAGTCTAGTCTATAGTCTAGTCTATAGTCTAGTCTATAGTCTAGAGTATAGTCTAGTCTATAGTCTAGTCTATAGTCTAGTCTATAGTTTAGTCTATAGTTTAGTCTAGAGTATAGTCTAGTCTATAGTCTAGTCTATAGTCTAGTCTATAGTCTAGTCTATAGTCTAGAGAATAGTCTAGTCTATAGTCTAGTCTATAGTCTAGTCTATAGTCTAGTCTATAGTCTAGTCTATAGTCTAGTCTATAGTCTAGTCTATAGTCTAGTCTATAGTCTAGTCTATAGTCTAGTCTATAGTCTAGTCTATAGTCTAGTCTATAGTCTAGTCTATAGTCTAGTCTATAGTCTAGTCTATAGTCTAGTCTATAGTCTAGTCTATAGTCTAGTCCATAGTCTAGTCTATAGTCTAGTCTATAGTCTAGTCTATAGTCTAGTCTATTCTAGTCTATAGTCTAGTCTATAGTCTAGTCTATAGTCTAGTCTATAGTCTAGTCTTTAGTCTAGTCTATAGTCTAGTATATAGTCTAGTCTATAGTCTAGTCTATAGTCTAGTCTATAGTCTAGTCTATAGTCTAGTCTATAGTCTAGTATATAGTCTAGTACATAGTCTAGTCTATAGTCTAGTCTATAGTCTCGTCTATAGTCTAGTCTATAGTCTAGTCTATAGATTAGCCTATAGTCTAGTCTATAGTCTAATCTATAGTCTAGTCTATTGCCTAGTCTATAATCTAGTCTTTTGTCTAGTCTAGTATATGGTCAATTCTATAGTCCGTACTTAAATGCATTTTTTAGCCAACATGACGTATGAGTATTAATTACTTCTTATTAAAAGTATTTGTACAACACTTTACTTTGTAAAAACTCAAATATATAAAATATTTTATTAAAATTTGCACAGAGTGAAAACACGAAATCAAAGATTTTAACAAAATACATATATAAAATTTAGTTCTTTTTTAAATTATTGGAGAAATTAAATCGAAAATAGTAAAAAAAAAATCTCTTTTGCATTCTGGCTGCAAAGTTTTGATTAACATTTCAAGGTAATTGGATGATATACATATGTATAGTTTTTAGTATAAAATAACAGTGATCAGTTATTTCCCATTTTAGTTCAAACTAAATGTTGCCCTGCAGCTTGGATTCTAGCATATTCCTCTTATGCCTGGCTATACTTTACACAAAAAATCCTTTATCGAAAACGCTGAATTCATCAAACCAAAAACTTTCTCACTTTGTTTCAATAAACTGCCTCGAACAAAGAGAAACCGATGTTCAAAGGCATATAAAAAATGTAGTAGTGTTAACATTTAAAAAAAATCGTAATTTTGAAAGGTGTAAAGCATATGCATGAAATTCTATTTCACTATGAGCTCATTTATGTAACACTACTTTTACAATATTTTCTTTCAAACCCTTTATGTATATTTTTTTAATATTTCTACAAAGCAATAAAAGTTTAAAACAAACGTTCTTTATTCCTTTATACTACAATTTCCAGTACTTTTTTTATTACTTCCTATGCACATATGAAAATTTAGTTTTCGCGTTTTCCACAAAAAAATATTGTTCTTTTTTTATCCACTGCAAGTTTATATTACGCATCAGCAGCCGCCTAAAGAAAATCTTGTTTGTAACCCTCTTTTTTTACAACATTTTACCAAATATTGGAAGGCTGGCTAACAGCAGTTTCTCTCCAAAAATTATATTTTTTCATTTGTCGGAAAAATTGATTTCAAAAAGAAAAATGTTTTTTTGTGAATGTGTGTGTGTGAGTTTTTTTTTAATAAATTTTAAATCCACAAAGCAAAAGTTACTATCTTCTGTAATTTTGGTTTTTATCCTTTACCTTTGTGTAAAAGTTTTCTTATTCATTACGAAAAATCAACAACAACAAACAAAAAGGTAAAATACTACTAAATAGAAATATTTTGTAATTAAGACAGAATTAGTAGAAAATCAAAGGCGTAGAGGGAAAAAGGACAAAAAATATATATAAACTACAATGTCGATTACACCTTGACATAGACTAGAATATAGAACAGAGTACAGAATAGACTATAGACTTAATTATAGACTAGCCTATACACTTGATTATATATAGATTAGACTATATATAGAATATAATACTCTATAGACCACACTATACATCAGACTATAGACTAGATTATAAACTAGACTATGAACTAGAGTATGTACTATAGCCTAATATAGACTAAGTTATAGACTGGAATATTGACGAAATTATAAATTACAAGAAAGCATGAAGTTGAATTTAATTCTATCAGTAACTAAATATCACTCATACGTACCGCTGGAAATCCAAATTTATTTAAAGTTTTTTGGTATATACTACTACAGACTATAGACTAGACTATAGACTAGACTATAGACTAGACTGTAGACTAGACTATAGACTAGACTATAGACTAGACTATAGACTAGACTATAGACTACACTGTAAACTACATTTGTAGACTAGACTATGGACTAGACCATAGCCTAGACTATAGACTAGACTATAGACTACACTGTAAACTACATTTGTAGACTAGACTATAGACTAGACTATAGACTAGACTATAGACTAGACTGTAGACTAGACTATAGACTAGACTATAGACTAGACTATAGACTAGACTATAGACTACACTGTAAACTACATTTGTAGACTAGACTATAGACTAGACTATAGACTAGACTATAGACTAGACTATAGACGAGACAGTAGACTAGACTATAGACTAGACTAGACTATAGACTAGATTATAGACTAGACTATGGACTAGTCTATAGACTAGACTATAGACTAGACTATAGACTAGACTATAGACTAGACTATAGACTAGACTATAGACTAGACTATAGACTAGACTATAGACTAGACTATAGACTAGACTATAGACTAGACTATAGACTAGACTATAGACTAGACTATAGACTAGAATATAGACTAGACTATAGACTAGACTATAGACTAGACTATAGACTAGTCTATAGACTAGACTATAGACTAGACTATAGACTAGACTATAGAATAGACTATAGACTAGACTATAGACTAGACTATAGACTAGACTATAGACTAGACTATAGACTAGACTATAAACTAGACTATAGACTAGACTATAGACTAGACTATAGACTAGACTATAGACTAGACTATAGACTAGACTATAGACTAGACTATAGCCTAGACTATAGGCTAGACTATAGACTAGACTATAGACTAGACTATAGACTAGACTATAGACTAGACTATATACTAGACTATAGACTAGACTATAGACTAGACTATAGACTAGACTATAGACTAGACTAAAGACTAGACTATAGACTAGACTAAAGACTAGACTATAGACTAGACTGTAGACTAAACTATAGACTAGTCTATATACTAGACTATGGACTAGACTATAAACTAGACTATCGACTAGACTATAGACTAGACTATAGATTAGACTATAGGCTAGACTATAGACTAGACTGTAGACTAGGCTAGACTATAGACTAGACTCTAGGCTAGACTATAGACTAGACTATAGACTAGACTATAGACTAGACTATAGACTAGACTATAGAATACACTATAGGCTACACTATAGACAAGACTATAGACAAGACTATATACGAGACAATAGACTAGACTATAGACTACACTATAGACTAGACTATAGACCAGACTATAAACTGGACTATAGACTGGACTATAGACTAGACTATAAACTTAACTATAGACTAGACTATAGACTAGACTTTAGACAAGACTATAGACTGGACTATAGACTAGACTGCACTATAGATTAGACTATGAAGTAGACTATAGACTGGACTATAGACTAGACCATGGACTAGACCATAGACTAAACTATAGAATATATTATAGACTTGACCATAGGCTAGACTTTAGACAACCTCGACCACAGACTAGACTACAGATTTTTTCTGGCTTCTCCATTTGCTTCTGCCTCTCTGCTTCATGCACTTAAATACTTTTTTGTGATTTTAATAAATTTCAAAAACTTTTCAAATGCCATTGAAGCGAACACAAAAAAAATAAATATTTTTTTGCCTTTTATTTCGGTTTTTGTTTGCTTGCAATTTGTATTTGTGGTAAAAATCTTTTGATTGGTAAAAACTTTCTATTTAAGTATAAATTTAATGAATAAATAGTTTATGGTTTCTTATACACACAAAATTTTTCTTTCTTTTATAAATAATATTGTAAACGTATAAGTTTTTCTAATTATTTTGCCAGTATTTATTTGTTAAACAAAATTAAACAAAAACACTGGGGGATTTAATTAAAAATGTTTAGAAATTTATTAGGAAAGAAAACTAAAAGCATTGTGTAAAGGATAAAATAAAATATTTTAAGGATTTTATTTTTAAGTAGATAATTAAAATATGTTGAAATAATTTACAAAAATTTCATTTTAAAAATCCTTATTGATTTTTTTTGACAACATCCTACAATTTCCAACACCTGCCTTGTGATAAATTTATTTAAATTGTATATTTTTAATAAAACCTTTTCAGCCTTATAATATATCCATACAGTTACACATATTGTATTCTATATCTTATCTATATCTCCATTTAATATTCTTTGTAAATGTCTCAATTTTCAATAAAATTTCCATTTTATTTACTAAATCATTGCTAAAATATGTATTTAATGTTTTCTTATGTCTTTTTGATTCACAGTTATCCAATGCCTGTTGTATTGCATATGTAAATCGTAGACTTCTTCAAGCAAGTCTTTACAACAAAAAAAAAATCACCACAATATCATAAAGAACGAGTGCTGGTAGACAAACATGAATTTTAAGAATATATTGTCTGAAGGCAGAACATAGAAATCAATGTTAAAGTACTTTCGGAAGCCTGTCAAATGTAAGTTATTTTATTTATTTATCATACATTTATGTAGCAGTGCCGTTTGTTGTGTCTTTTTTTTTATTCATTTGTAGGCATTAAATTTGCATAAATAACTAGTTGTTGAAACACACCTTTTGTGGATGAAATTGAAATATATAAAAAATTGTGTATAAAAAGCATACTATATAAAAAACTGAAAAAAACTAAATAAAAATCCACTAAAATTTTATGGGAGTTATAAAAACAAAATACACTGGGAGAAATTAAGTGATAAAAATCTAACTTAAAGTCTAGAAACACCAAACTGTAGACGAGATTAATGAACAAGATTTTCAAAAACAATATTAAATACTATAGATTAGTTTAGGCTATGGAGCTGAACTAGAACAGAACGAAACGGGAACAGAACTAGAACAAAACTAGAACAGAACACAACTAGAACACAACTAGAACACAACTGGCACACAACTAGAACAAAACTAGAACACAAATAGAACACAACTAGAACACAACTAGAACACAACTAGAACTGAACTAGAACAAAACTATAACAGAACTAGAGCAGGACTAGAACAAAACTAGAAGAGAACTAGAACAGAACTAGAACATAACTAGAACAGAACTAGAACAGAACTAGAACAGAACTAGAACCGAACTAGAACAGAACTAGAACAGAACTAGAACAGAACTAGAACAGAACTAGAACAGAACTAGAACAGAACTAGAACAGAACTAGCACAGAACACAACTAGCACACAACTAGAACAAAACTAGAACAGAACTAGAACAGAACTAGAACAGAACTAAAACAGAACTAAAACAGAACTAGAACAGAACTAGAACAGAACTAGAACAGAACTAGAACAGAACTAGAACAGAACTAGAACAGAACTAGAACAGAACTAGAACAAACAGAACTAGAACAGAACTAGAACAGAACTAGAACAGAACTAGAACAGAACTAGAACAGAACTAGAACAGAACTAGAACAGAACTAGAACAGAACTAGAACAGAACACAACTAGCACACAACTAGAACAAAACTAGAACAGAACTAGAACAGAACTAGAACAGAACTAAAACAGAACTAAAACAGAACACAAATAGAAACAAACTAGAACAGAACTAGAACAGAACTAGAACAGAACTAGAACAGAACTAGAACAGAACTAGAACAGAACTAGAACAGAACTAGAACAGAACTAGAACAGAACTAGAACAGAACTAGAACAGAACTAGAACAGAACTAGAACAGAACTAGAACAGAACTAGAACAGAACTAGAACAGAACTAGAACAGAACTAGAACAGAACTAGAACAGAACTAGAACAGAACTAGAACAGAACGAGAACAGAACTAGAACAAAACTAGAACAGAACTAGAACAGAACTAGAACAGAACTAGAACAGAACTAGAACAGACAGAACCTAACTAAACAGAACTAGAACTAGAACGAACTAGAACAGAACTAGAACAGAACTAGACCAGAACTAGAACAGAACAGACTAGAACAGAACTAGAACAGAACTAGAACAGAACAGAACTAAGCAGAACTAGAACAGAACTAGAATTGAACAGAACTAAACAGAACTAGAACAGAACTAGAACAGAACTATAACAGAACTAGAACAGAACTAGAACAGAACTAGAACAGAACTAGAACAGAACTAGGAACAGAACTAGAACAGAACTAGAATACAACTAGAATACAACTAGAACCCAACTAGAATTGAACAGAACAGAATCAGAACTAGAACAGAACAGAACTAGAACAGAGCTAGAACAGAACTAGAACAAAACTAGAACAGAACTGACTAAAACAGAACTAGAACACAACTAGAACAGAACTAGAACAGAATTAGAACAGAACTGAACAGAACTAGAACAGAACTAGAACAGAACTAGAACAAACTAGAACAGAACTAGAACAGAACTAGAACAGAACTAGAACAGAACTAGAACAAACAGAACTAGAACAGAACTAGAACATAACTAGAACAGAACTAGAACAGAACTAGAACAGAACTAGAACAGAACTAGAACAGAACTAGAATAAAGCTAGAACAGAACTAGAACAGAACAGAACTAGAACTAGAACAGGACAGAACAGAACACAAATAGAACAGAACTCAAATAGAACAGAACACAACTAGAACAGAACTAGAACAGAACTAGAACAGAACTAGAACAGAACTAGAACTGAACTAGAAGAACTAGAACAGAACTAGAACAGAACTAGAACAGAACTGGAACAGAACTAGAACAGAACTAGAACAGAACTAGAACAGAACTAGAACAGAACTAGAACAGAACTAGAACAGAACTAGAACAGAACTAGAACAGAACTAGAACAGAACTAGAACAGAACTAGAACAGAACTAGAATCCGAACTAGAACAGAACTATAAGAACAGAACTAGAACAGAACTAGAACAAGAACTAGACGACTAGAACAGAAACTGAAAGAACTAGAACAACTAGAAGAGTAGAATCATAACTAGAACATAAACTAGAAACAGAACTAGAACAGAACCTAGGAACAGACATAACAGCACTAGAACAGGAAACTAGAACAGGACTAGAACATGAACTAAGAAACAGAACTAGAAACATAATCTAAGAACAAATCTAGACAGAACTAGAACAGAACTAGAACAAAGAAAGTAGAACTAACTAGAACATACTAGAACAGAACTAGAACAGAACTAGAACAGAACTAGAACATAACTAGAACAGAACTAGAACAGAACTAGAACAGAACTAGAACAGAACTAGAACATGACTAGAACAGAACTAGAACATAACTAAAACAAAATCTAGAACAGAACTAGAACAGAACTAGAACAGAATAAGAACAGAACTAGAACAAAACTAGAACTAAACTCGAACTGAACTAGAACTAACTAGAACTGAACAGGCCTTGGCCTTGGCCTAAACCATAGTCCTGTTCAAATTTGTTTTGGAGTAAAAACTATTGCATATTTCAGAGTTTTGCCAGTTACTGTTTTCACAGTAATAAATATTTAATTTTATTATCCTTCCAGTTTTCATATTTATTTTTTTTATGGAAACTTTATTTTCTGTGTTAATCCTCATTAAATTATTAACATTAATAAATTGGCACTAATTTAAGTATCAATTAAAAATGTTCAGTTTGGCAAAAGTATGCACTTCAATTATGCTATTAAATTGTGAATATAAAGAACTATATGAAAACTATTTCTTTTTTTTTTGCCAATAATTTCAAATATTTGAACACTAAAGTAAAAACCATTAAATTAATAAGGATGTTATAAAAAAGAAGAAAAACTAGAGAGAGAAAAATATTGAAACATTTTATAGGAATTAAAAATTATACTAAAGCTGTAGCAAAAGCTACACATTAATATTTTATAAAAAAGTGATTAAGATTAAAGCTTTTTAAAATCTATCTTATAATATTGGAAATGAAAGGAAAACCTCTTTACCACTTTAAATTTATTTACAA
Organism: Lucilia sericata; assembly: GCF_015586225.1. Lineage (NCBI taxonomy): Eukaryota > Metazoa > Arthropoda > Insecta > Diptera > Calliphoridae > Lucilia > Lucilia sericata. Next base: position 355,235 of record NW_023994251.1, read on the forward strand.
ATCGTTATTTTTATTTACTAATTTAAACAACTACAATTTCATTTTTTTTTTATGGACTTAAATAAACTTAAATATATTTTTAATAAAATATTCTTATTAAATTTACTCTTATGTTTTAATAATTTCTATCCTACAAGGATCACATAATGGCACAATTATTTAAATTTTATTGATTACAAGGAGACTTGTTTTACAAAAAGAACATTTAGCTGACACACATACATAGATATTTATACATTTATAAAAAAAATAACAAAAATAAAACAAAACCATTATTCTCTGTTTAACACTTTTATGTTGTTGTTTGTTCATTTCTCTTCATTTTCTTGACCACCTACATGCATAAGGAACTTAATTATAAAAATATCCAATTTTGTCATGAATTCTCCTCAAATTCAATTGCCACTCATTTAATCACCATCGATGAGGAGGCTGGCCTATAGCTGCGTCGACTCCCATTCGTATATAGGCTGGTGGTGGTCAGTGTATTACGCTGCTGCTTATACCTATAGCCCGTAATCATTTCTCGTATTGTCTTGCGATATTTATCCGATAAGACACAGTATAAGAAAAAATTTGCTGCCGCATTTGTGGCAGCCAAGAAATTGAATATGTTGCCAAAGATAGATTGTAAATGAGATTCGATTTCGATTTGAGAAGAGACAATCAAATAAACTGCCCACGGTAATTGACAAACGATGAATAGTAAGACGACTGCAATTAGGGTAATGGTGACACGATTCTCTTGGGATACGGAGGATGTTGTAGATTTACGCTAGAGGGATTAACAGGGAATGAGAATAATTAATTAAAATGTATTTTATCTCTAAACAAGAAAAAGCAAGATTAGAGATTAGACTATATAAGAGGCTATAGACTAGACATTAGACAAGACTATAGGCTAGACTATAGACTAGACTATAGACTAGACTATAGACTAGACTATAGACTGGACTATAGACTAGACTATAGACTAGACTATAGACTAGACTATAGACTAGACTATAGACTAGACAATAGACTAACCTATAGACTAGACACTGTAGACTAGACTATATTCTTGACTATAAACTAAACTATAGACTAGACTCAAACTAAACTATAGACTAGACTATAGACTCGACTATAGACTAGACTATAGACTAGACTATAGACTCGACTATAGACTATAGACTAGATTAGACTATAGATTCGACTATAGACTAGACTATAGACTAGACTATAGACTAGACTATAGACTACACTTTAGACTACACTTTAGACTAGACTATAGACTAGACTATAGACTAGACTATAGACTAGACTATAGACTAGACTATAGACTAAACTATAGACTAGACTATAGACTAGAGTATAGACTAGACTATAGACTAGACTATAGACTAGAGTATAGACTAGACTATAGACTAGACTATAGACTAGACTATAGACTAGACTATAGACTAGACTATAGACTAGACTATAGACTAGACTATAGACCAGACTGTAGACTAGACTATAGACTAGACTATAGACCAGGCTATAGACTAGACTACAGACTAGACTATAGACTAGACTATAGACTAGACTATAGACTAGACTATAGACTAGACTATAGACTAGACTATAGACTAGACTATAGACTAGACTATAGACTAGACTATAGACTAGACTATAGACTAGACTATAGACTAGACTATAGACTAGACTATAGACTAGACTATAGACTAGACTATAGACTAGACTATAGACTAGACTATAGCCTAGACTATCTACTAGACTATAGACTAGACTGTAGACTATAGTATTAACTAGACTATAGACTAGACTGTAGACTATAATATTAACTAGACTATAGACTAGACTACAGACTAGATTATAGACTAGACTACAGGCTAAACTATCGACTAGACTATAGACTAGACTGTAGACTATAGTTTTAACTAGACTATAGACTAGACTACAGACTAGACTACAGACTAGACTATAGACTAAACTATAGACTAGACTACAGACTAGACTATAGACTAGAATATATACTTGACTAGACTATTATAGACTAGACTATAGACTAGACTATAGACTAGATTATAGACTAGACTAGGCTATAAACTAGACTATAGACTAGACTATAGGCTAGACTATAGACTGGACTATAGACTAGACTATAGACTAGACTATACACTAGACTATAGACTAGACTGTAGACTAGACTATAGACTAGACTATAGACTAGACTATAGACTAGACTATAGACTAGACTATTGACTAGACTATAGACTAGACTATAGACTAGACTATAGACTAGACTATAGACTAGACTATAGACTAGACTATAGACTAGACTATAGACTAGACTAAAGTCTGGACTATAGACTAGACTATAGACCAGATTATAGACCAGACTATAGACTAGACTTCAGACTAGACTGTAGTCCGTAGTCCAGCCTATAGACTATACTATGGCCCAAACTATAGACTATTTTAAAGCTTTAAAGAAGTAATTTTAAAGCTTTTTTAAGCTTTAAAAAATGCTTTAGATAAAGCTTAGTCTAATAATTTCAATAAATCATTCGTTTAATCTCACCTTTGGCCTCCTAATACTACTGGCATTTGTCATCTCACCCCGTATGGTAGTGGAACGTCTTACCAACATAATTAAGAAACAATTAAATGTCACCAGCACACACAATGGTATCAAGACAAACACACACAACGTCACAAAATACCAAACATTTATATAGAAATCATCTTCTCCCAAAGCGGTCGGCTGATGATTATAATAAGTTACCTGCAGGAAATGTAAAAAAAATAAATTACAACAACAATTTTCTATATAAACACAAGTATTGCAATTTTGAACAAAAATACCAACATTTTCACAAAATTCTGTTATATTAAAGAATATATCATCCACCATTTGAGTTTCGGTATCATTGTCCCAGACACTTAAATCCATTTGCTGCAAAAGCGAGGCAATGGGTGGAACATTGGTGGGTATTGAAGGTGGTGTTGGTCTAGCCAAAGAGGATGGTATCATCGTCATCAACTCTAAGTTATCTGCATGCATTTCAAATTCTGTTGTATCCATTAATAATGCTTCAGTTTTGAAAGGATGCTGTGTTACCGAAGGCTCTAATACAAGAGCTGATGCTGCTGCCGCTGGCGACGGCGATGATGATAATGTCAACGTTATTGGTAAATGTGAAGGAATGTTTGTTAAGGTTCTGGATGTCAATGCTAAAAGATAGATAGTGTGTAAAAAATAGTTTAGTACTGAACATAAAATGGTATTTTGTTGTTGTTTTTTTCGTTGAAATGGAAATAGAAAAATATTTTAGCTTGTTGTTGGCAAACATTTATTTGTGCTTTTGTTGCTAGATTTCTATGGTCATAAAGCAGAAAAATTGAAAAGGAAAAAAACTTGTTATGATGAGATCTCAAAGGATGTAAAGTTTAAAAGGAATGGCAAAATGTCCTTAAAGGGGAAAAAACAAAAAAACTTGTTACGTTAAGTAAATATTGAATTTCGAGAAAAATAAACAACTTAGAGATTTTGAAAAGCTTTAAAAATTTAATAAATATTTTAAGTTTTCAATATAAAGTTTTAGAAGTTGTTTATCTTATAAAACTTAAGAGAAGCATTAGATTAAACAAAAATTAGAATTAGTTTTAGATTTTAAGGCAGTGAATAAGCTTTCGTTCATAAAGCTTTTGAAAACAAAGCTTTGAAGAAGCTTTAGACAACAAAGCTTTAAACAAATTTTTATTAAGCTATACGTATCATAGCTTCGATAAAGTTGAAAATGTAAAATTTGTGCAAAAGCTTTTAATAAAAAGTTCTAGAAAATACGTTTTTCAAAAAGCATTAGATAATAAAGTTTTAAATAAGTTTCAATTAACAAAACTTAGGAAGATTATAAATTTTAAAAAAGCTTTATATAGCAATGCTGCCAAGAAGCTTAAAATGGCAAATCTATGAAAAAGCTTTAAATAAAAAGCTTTCAAAAGCTTTAAGGGGGAGCTTTTCTTTTCGAAAACGTATTTGATTCCAATATTCTGCTACATATATTTTTAAAACCCTTATTTTCTCAACTTATACTCACTTTTCATTTCCTCATGATTTAAATCAATATTTCTCTTGCGCCTTAGTCCTCCTCCTGCTTCCTCTCCACCACCGCCATCTCTCATTCTAGACAATCTTTTCATTACATCCATATCATTTGATAAAGTAAATTCGCGATCATTACGTTCACCACTGCCTTCAGTTTCATCAAAGTATTCAACAAATTTTTCCATAACTTTCAATGGAATTTCATTCTGCTTACGTTGATGTTGTTGTTGTTGCTGCTGCTGTTGTTGTTGTTTTTTATATTGTTGTATCGCATAAGCTTTGGCTACAGTTTGATTACAGGGTTGGCCAAGATTATCCATCATACGATACTCAATACTGTGCTGATGCTCGAAGGCTGTCGAAATGGTGGATAATAAACAAAAGAGGGTCACACCTAGAAAAGAAGAAAAAAAAACGGCAACAACAACAAATAAATAGCAGCAACAAAGTTGGCAAGTGAAAAAGAAGTATAAAATAAAACAAAAAAGAACAAGCAATAATAACAACAACAAGAGCAGCAGCAATAAAAGAAAATGTTGCTATAAATGTTTACAATGGTTTTAAATGGGAACAACGCCTAAAAGTATGCAATCATGACACAATTGCTTACATGCACATTCCAACTCACACTCACACCTCTTTAAACAAACTGTAAATAAATAAAAACATTTAAGAATTGAAAGTAAAGGGTTGCCCTATATAAAGAAAATTTACCCCTTTTCCCACGAAAACCATCAACTTGAGGAAAATCATTAAACACCCTGAAACAATTTCACTATTTTTCTATAGTTTTTTTACTATAAATAATAATTGATATGGCATCTTTGTTGCCACATTCTTAAAACCAAAAATTTATTCATACCGTATGGCTGCCAATCAATTTTGGCAGATGGTCTTACAAGCTCAGTCAGCTATTTGGTTGTTTTACATATCAGTCACACTTATTTTCAACAATACACACATACATACATGCACATAGCAATGTCGTTCACTGTTATACAGAGAAATTTGTTAACAATTATTTACAGTTTATTTGAGTTTATTCAATCGTTGCACAGGCGAATGTGAAGATGGAGAAGTATAGCGTTGCAATAGAAATGGATGAGAAAACAATTGACCAGAAAGAAGGACAACACCAGACCAAGTGATAAACTATTAAATAGACTAAAGACTAGAATATAGACTAGACTATAGACTAGACTTTAGACGAGACTATAGACAAGACTATAGACTAGACTATAGACTAGACTATAGACAAGACTATAGACTAGACTATAGACTAGACTATAGACTAGACTAAACTATAGACTAGACTATAGACTAGACTATAGACTAGACTATAGACTAGACTATAGACTAGACTATAGACTAGACTATACTATAGACTAGACTATAGACTAGACTATAGACTAGACTATAGACTAGACTATAGACTAGACTATAGACTAGACTATAGACTAGACTATAGACTAGACTATAGACTAGACTATAGACTAGACTAGACTAGACTACAGACTAGACTATAGACTAGACTATAGACTAGACTATAGACTAGACTATAGACTAGACTATAGACTAGACTATAGACTAGACTATAGACTAGACTATAGACTAGACTATAGACTAGACTATAGACTAGACTATAGACTAGACTATAGACTAGACTATAGACTAGACTATAGACTAGACTATAGACTAGACTATAGACTAGACTATAGACTAGACTATAGACTAGACTATAGACTAGACTATAGACTAGATTATAGACTAGACTATAGACCAGAATATAGACCAGAATATAGACCAGACTATAGCCCATACTATAGTCTAGACTAGACTGTAATCCAGACTATATTTAGACTAGACTACAGTCCAGATTATATATAGAATAGACTACAGTGTGGATTATAGCGTTGCAATAGTGGAAGTATAGCGTTGCAATAGAAATGGATAAGGAAACAATTGACCAGAAAGAAGGACAACACCAGACCAATAGACTACTATTAAGTAAACTAGACTATACTATAGACTAGACTATAGACTGGACTATAAACTAGACTATAGACTAGACTATAGACTAGACTAGACTATAGCCTAGACTATAGACTAGACTATAGACTAGACTATAGACTAGACAATAGTCCAGACTATAGACTAGATTTTAGACTAGACTATAAGCTAGACTATAGACTAGACTATAGACTAGACTATAGACTAGACTATAGACTAGACTATAGACTAGACTATAGACTAGACTATAGACTTGACTATAGACTAGACTATAGACTAGACTATAGACTAGACTATAGACTAGACTATAGACTAGACTATAGACTAGACTATAGACTAGACTATAGACTAGACTATAGACTTGACTATAGACTAGACTATAGCCTAGACTATAGACTAGACTATAGACTAGACAATAGTCCAGACTATAGACTAGATTTTAGACTAGACTATAAGCTAGACTATAGACTAGACTATAGACTAGACTATAGACTAGACTATAGACTAGACTATAGACTAGACTATAGACTTGACTATAGACTAGACTATAGACTAGACTATAGACTAGACTATAGACTAGACTATAGACTAGACTATAGACTAGACTATAGACTAGACTATAGACAAGACTATAGACTAGACTAGACTATAGACTAGACTATAGACTAGACTATCGACTAGACTATAGACTAGACTATAGACTAGACTATAGACTAGACTATAGACTAGACTATAGACTAGACTATAGACTAGACTATAGACTAGACTATAGACTAGACTATAGACTAGACTATTGACTAGACTATAGACTAGACTATAGACTAGACTATAGACTAGACTATAGACTAGACTATAGACTAGACTATAGACTAGACTATAGACTATAGACTAGACTATAGACTAGACTATAGACTAGACTATAGACTAGACTATAGACTAGACTATAGACTAGACTATAGACTAGACTATAGACTAGACTATAGACTAGACTATAGACTAGACTATAGACTAGACTATAGACTAGACTATAGACTAGACTATAGACTAGACTATAGACTAGACTATAGACTAGACTATAGACTAGACTATAGACTACTATAGACTAGACATAGACTAGACTATAGACTAGACTATAGACTAGACTAGACTAGACTATAGACTAGACTATAGACTAGACTATAGACTAGACTATAGACTAGACTATAGACTAGACTATAGACTAGACTATAGACCAGACTATAGACTAGACTATAGACTAGACTATAGACTAGACTATAAACAAGACTATAGACTAGACTATAGACTAGACTATAGACAAGACTATAGACTAGACTATAGACTACACTATAGACTAGACTATAGACTAGACTATAGACTATACTATAGACTATACTATAGACTAGACTATAGACTAGACTAGACTAGACTAGACTATAGATTAGACTATAGACTAGACTATAGACTAGACTATAGAATAGACTATAGACTAGATTATAGACTGGACTATATACTAGATTATAGACTATAGGCTAGACTATAGACTATACTATAGACTAGACTATAGGCTAGACTATAGGCTAGACTATAGACTAGACTATAGACTAGACTATAGATTAGACTATAGACTAGACTATAGATTAGACTATAGACTAGACTATAGACTAGACTATAGACCAGACTATAGAATAGACTATAGTCTAGACTATAGGCTAGACTATAGACTAGACTATAGACTAGACTATAGACTAGACTATAGACTAGACTATAGACTAGACTATAGACTAGACTATAGACTAGACTATAGACTAGACTATAGACTAGACTATAGACTAGACTATAGACTAGACTATAGACTAGACTATAGACTAGACTATAGACTAGACTATAGATTAGACTATAGATTGGACTATAGATTAGACTATAGACTAGACTATACATTAGACTATAGACTAGAATATAGATCAGACTATAGCCCATACTATATTCTAGACTAGACTGTAATGCAGATTATATATAGACTAGACTACCGTCCAGATTATATATAGAATAGACTACAGTCCAGATTATAGCATCGGCTATAGTCCAGACTATAGACTAGACTATATAGTCCAGACAATAGACTGGACTATAGTCCAGATAATATATAGACTAGACTACAGTACACATAACAGAACCGACTATAGTCCTAGACTAGAGCATTGTCCAGAATATAGAATACCATATAGTCAAACCATAGGCTAGACTGCAGTTCAGACTACAATCTAGACTACAGTATAGCAATCTTCCCTCTACTACTTTTCTGCTCAAAACTACACCTTAAGGCTACGATATATACAATTTATCTGTGATATTATTATTGTTGCTGTTGCGTAGTTGTCATTGTAGTGGACTTACCTGCAATAACTTTCTTGGCCAACGATTCGGTGCAGAAAGTCTGACGTTTCAAAGGATAACGTATCGCTATAAATCGTTCGATGGTAAAACATACAGCGATATAAATTGATATGTAGGCTGTAACAATGACACAAACAAAATATCATCATTGTGTCAGCAGCAGCAGCAGCATCATCATCATCGACAAGCGGCGAAATACAATTTCCGTCATTCCAATCAATAGAACACAGCAGGCAACATCCACATTATATGACGTGTAAAGAAATACACACAATAGTAGAAAAGCGGAAAAAATAAAACCATAAAAATGTTTATTATTATTTCTCTTTATATTTACTTTTAGGAATTTTTTTTTTTTTTTTTTTTTTTTTTTTTTTTTTTGAGAAAAGAAATTAAGGATATATAAATCGTTTTTCCTTCAGTTTCCCATACTTACAGCAGGCATCACACAGCCAGACCACCACGCCATAACACATCCAATAGATTTTACAATAAAGATGCACGTAGGGATAATGTTGCAACGATAACAAAAGTGCCATGGTCAAATAAATAATGTCCGTTATGGCCAAAGCCGTTAAATATATATTTGTGGTACATCTCATGCGTCTCCTAAAGAGTAAAAATAAAATAAAAATCATATATTTATTGTTATAAAGGATTTCTTTCCTTTAAATTGTCATTTAGCAGATTTTTATCTTTTTCAAATAAAATTCCCTTTTTTCAATTTTCTTCAATTTCCAGCTAAGTGTGTTCACAAAATTACTTTTCTTTCTAGAAAACGGTGCGTATGTGTGTGCGTGTGAGAGAGAGAGAAAAGTTTCGTTTGTTTAAACAAACTACCAAAACATGTTTATTCCGGTAATGGCTTTCTATTACTATTTATTTAATTTATATCTCAATTACTTTTAATATGAAAGTAGTTTTTGGAAAACGATTTTTGAACAATCATAGAAGAAAACAAAAAATTGAAATAGAATATATACAAAAGCAATTTAGAAACAATAAGGGTATTCACTTGCGGTCGTTACAAATATTATTTAAGATTTTTCTCATCCAGGACATTATTTTTTTAATAAGTTTTTCTTTAATTGAAGTTTGTTTTCAATTTCATTTTAAAAATTTTTTCATTTTTACCTTGTTAAGTGCATACCCCTATTATTAGTTTAAATTGCCAACCATAACAGTAACATCAAACTATTAAGGAGTAAACAAGAACCACATTTATTCCATATCGATATTCTTTCTATTTTTATTCCAACTTTAATAACAAAATAAAAATTCAAAATTATGAAAAAGTAACCAAGAGTTAATACTAACGGAATATTGTCAAAATCAAAATTAAATTTGTAAAAGTCCTTAAACATAACATGTCTTGAACTTTCTCGAATATGTTTCCCTTTTTCTCTCTACTCCATAACTATTCCAATACCCATTAAATCTCTTTTGATTCGTTTATGTCACACACCTTTAGCATTTTCAAGTATCGTTTAAGCTTTCACTGACATTTCATGTTGAGCTCCAATTTCTTTTTATTGGTTGAATCTTCCTTCCTTGTGCAAAAACAACAACTTGAAGATATTGAATACAAAATTGGGGATACAATGGTTATGCAAGATACAAAATCCTTGTAATTGGAGAAGAAAACATAACAAAAATTTCAAGGAAAGTTTTGAAAATCTTAAGTTCTTAAAAGGGGGTTTGTAACATACACCAGATCATAATGAAACATTCAAAACACAAGACCGCAGTTTGTACTATGGTTCAAGAGTTTTTGGTACTAGACTAGTCTCGCCAAAAGACAGATACCATAGCCTCGACATTAGTCCCGACAAACTATTGTTTTGGCCATAGAACAAACTACATATGTATAGTTTATACTATGGTCGAGACCACCGACTATAGACCAGACTATAGTCTCGACTACAGACCAGACTATAGTCTCGACTTCAGACCAGGCTATAGTCTCGACTATAGACCTCACTATACTCTCGACTATAGACGAGACTATAGTCTCGACTATAGACCAGACTACAGTCTCGACTATAGACCAGACTATATTCTCGACTTCAGACCAGGCTATAGTCTCGACTATAGACCTCACTATACTCTCGACTATAGACGAGACTATAGTCTCGACTATAGACCAGACTACAGTCTCGACTATAGACCAGACTATATTCTCGACTATAGACCAGACTATAGTCTCGACTACCGACCAGACAGACCAGACTATAGTCTCGACTACAGACCAGACTATAGTCTCGACTATAAACCGGACTATAGTCTCGACTACCGACCAGACTATAGTCTCGACTACCGACCAGACTATAGTCTCGACTACAGACCAGACTATAGTCTCGACTATAGACCGGACTATATTCTCGACTATAGACCACACTGTATTCTCGTCTATAGACCACACTATAGTCTCGACTATAGACCACACTATAGTCTCGACTACAGACCAGACTATAGTCTCGACTACAGACCAGACTATAGTCTCGACTACAAACCGGACTATAGTCTAGGCCAAACTATAGACCAAACTAGATCAAACTATAAACTAAACTATAGATATAATCTAGACTATAGAATAGACTAAAGTCTTGACTATAGATCAGACTATAGTCTTGACTATTGATGAAACTATAGTCTTGACTTTAGTTGAGACTATAATCAAGACTCTAGATGAGACTATAGTCTTGACTCTAGATGAGACTACGGTCTTGACTCTAGATGAGACTACGGTCTTGACTCTAGATGAGACTATAGTCTGGACAATAGATGAGACTATAGTCTTGACTCTAGATGAGACTACGGTCTTGACTCTAGATGAAACTATAGTCTGGACAATAGATGAGACTATAGTCTTGACTCTAGATGAGACTATAGTCTTGACTAGATCAAACTATAGTCTTGACTATAGATCAAACTATAGTCTTGACTATAGATCAAACTATAGTCTTGACTATAGATCAAACTATAGTCTTGACTATAGATCAAACTATAGTCTTGACTATAGATCAAACTATAGTCTTGACTATAGATCAAACTATAGTCTTGACTATAGATCAAACTATAGTCTTGACTATAGATCAAACTATAGTCTTGACTATAGATCAGACTATAGTCTTGACTATAGATCAGACTATAGTCTTGACTATAGATCAGACTATAGTCTTGACTATAGATCAGACTATAGTCTGGACTATAGATGAGACTATAGTCTGGACTATAGATGAGACTAGTCTCGATTATAGACCATATCTTGACTATAGATCAGACTATAGTCTTGATTATAGATCAGATTATAGATCGTAGATCTGACTAAAATCAGATATTACTTAGGACTATGAATATCTTTATGCCTCTCGTAGCTTACCCTCTAACCCCCCAGACTGGTTTCTAATTCATTATATGTGTTAGATAATAATAACAACTTCATATGCATGCATACTGCACACAACTTACCTTGTCAAAACATAAATGCTAACAGAATTTCCCAAAAGACCAATAACAAAAACACATGGCACCAATATCCGTTGCACCACATGACGCACTTCCGCAACATCGTGATCAGTAAACGACATAATGGTTGAATGACTCACGCTACAATAAATTTGCAGCAACAAAACTGTTAGAGGGGATGTTTGTTGCAAACAGCTATTGCTGAATGTTGCTGCTGCTGTTTCTACTTCAGACCGCAATTCTAATATACATGCAAAGATGTTGTCGTTGTTGTTGTGTGTGTGAGAGTATTTGTTAGCTGGTGTTTATGGTGCAATATTGTTTTTGCTGGTTTTTCCGTTTTATTTCGGTTTAAAATTTGAAAATTCTTGCAGTTTTGTTTTTACTATTATTATTTCTTTTGTAGTTACTTGTCTGCTAATGGAATGGCTAACATGCCTTTGTATTAGTTTGTTCTGTTGGCTTTTTTTCTGTTGTATACTTTTAAGCGTATAAACAAACACGTTTTAGTGATTTAACAATTGCATGTTGATAATGTTTTTCCCTTTTTTTTGTTTTCTTTACAATTTCAATTTGATTTTTTTTATTAGTTTTATATTTCTGTTAAATGTTAAAATATAAAATTTAATTGCAGCCATAAAAAGTTTCCTTCAAACATCAAGTTTCTTTTTTTTAAAGAGACATTTCAATTCTAAACAGCAATTGTTGCTCTTGAGCTGAAAATAGTTAAAAATAAATGAAAATTTTATTAAAATTATTTTAGTTTTGCTGTGATTTGCATATTAAAATGTTTATTACTAAATATAACAAAACAATTGTTTACCATAAACGAATTTTTTTGTTTATTTCTTTAGTCTGTAAAGAAATCGTAAAAAAATTTTAAATATTTTTCATAGCCCGCCAAAAATAAATATAACGTAAAATTTATTTTGAAGGTAGTTTATATTTTTTTCTAATTTCCTCTTTAATATTTATTTTTTGTAAAATTCAATAAATTATTAATATTTTTCCATAAATTCATTGTTGAAATAAACACTAATATAAACATTTTAAATTACTTCCTTAATTATCATAAAAATCTATAAAACTGTTCCATTAATCTAATATATTTTATACACTTAACCGAATTAAGTTAATTTATAAAATTTATCATGTAAACAATAAAACCCAAGCAATAAACAAAACATACAAAATTTATAATAACATCAATATTCAGCCAAAGGCGACAAACCAAAAATATTTCAAAAAAAAACTAGATAAAATAATATCACAGACATCTGCTTTCCCTGACTTCTTCTTTTTACAACTTTTCTTTTTTTTTTATAAAATTTTTTTGCAATTCCTTACCCACGTCTGTCGATTTTTATCGTTTTCAAACAAAATAAATATAATTTTTATTAGCTGCCAGCTAAATGTTGTTTAGATTATTAGAAAACAAAGAAAAAAAAATTTGTGTTTAAAATAATATGTTTAATAATAAAACGAAAAAAAAAACAGCTACAGCAAGTCGTGCACTCATTAAAATAGATTTTTTGTGATTAAAACAAATAAATTACACGTTCTTGTCTTAAGTTGTTTATATTGAATTTATTGCTGGCAGAGAATAAATATAATTTATGTTGCTACATAAATTAGCAGACAATGGGAATAGGAAACGAAGAAATTTGTTAAGAACATTAGAAAGAAATTATTTATCTTAAAGATCAATCAAAATTTTAAGTAGAAAATAGTCTATAGTAAAAAACATAGCTTAGCATCCGATTCAGATTATATACCAGCATGTAGTAGTATAGACTACTGTCTTAGCTCAGTATATAGTCTGTTCTAGTTCTGTTTTAGTTCTGTTCTAGTTCTGTTCTAGTTCTATTCTACTTCTGTTCTAGTTCTGTTCTAGTTCTGTTCTAGTTCTGTTCTAGTTCTGTTCTAGTTCTGTTCTAGTTCTGTTCTAGTTCTGTTCTAGTTCTGTTCTAGTTCTGTTCTAGTTCTGTTCTAGTTCTAGTTCTGTTCTAGTTCTGTTCTAGTTCTGTTCTAGTTCTGTTCTAGTTCTGTTCTAGTTCTGTTCTAGTTCTGTTCTAGTTCTGTTCTAGTTATGTTCTAGTTCTGTTCTAGTTCTGTTTTAGTTCTGTTCTAGTTCTAATTCTGTTCTAGTTCTGTTCTAGTCCTGTTCTAGTTCTGTTTTAGTTCTGTTCTAGTTCTATTCTAGTTCTGTTTTAGTTCTTTTCTAGTTCTTTTCTAGTTCTAATTCTGTTCTAGTTCTGTTCTAGTCCTGTTCTAGTTCTGTTTTAGTTCTGTTCTAGTTCTATTCTAGTTCTAATTCTGTTCTAGTTCTGTTCTAGATCTGTTCTAGATCTATTCCAGTTCTGTACTAGTTCTATTCTAGTCCTGTTCTAGTTCTGTTTTAGTTCTGTTCTAGTTCTATTCTAGTTCTAATTCTGTTCTAGTTCTGTTCTAGTCCTGTTCTAGTTCTGTTTTAGTTCTGTTCTAGTTCTATTCTAGTTCTAATTCTGTTCTAGTTCTGTTCTAGATCTGTTCTAGATCTATTCCAGTTCTGTTCTAGTTCAATTCTAGTTCAGTTCTAGTTCAGTTCTAGTTCAGTTCTAGTTCAGTTCTAGTTCTGTTCTAGTTCTGTTCTAGTTCTGTTCTAGTTCTGTTCTAGTTCTGTTCTAGTTCTGTTCTAGTTCTGTTCTAGTTCTGTTCTAGTTCTGTTCTAGTTCTAGTTCTGTTCTAGTTCTGTTCTAGTTCTGTTCTAGTTCTGTTCTAGTTCTGTTCTAGTTCTGTTCTAGTTCTGTTCTAGTTCTGTTCTAGTTCTGTTCTAGTTCTGTTCTAGTTCTGTTCTAGTTCTGTCCTAGTTCTGTTCTAGTTTTGTTCTAGTTCTGTTCTAGTTGTGTTCTAGTTCTGTTCTAGTTCTGTTCTAGTTCTGTTCTAGTTCTGTTCTAGTTCTGTTCTAGTTCTGTTCTAGTTCTGTTCTAGTTCTGTTCTAGTTCTGTTCTAGTTCTGTTCTAGTTCTGTTCTAGTTCTGTTCTAGTTCTGTTCTAGTTCTGTTCTAGTTCTGTTCTCGTTCTGTTCTAGTTCTGTTCTAGTTCTGTTCTAGTTTTGTTCTAGTTCTGTTCTAGTTCAGTTCTAGTTCAGTTCTAGTTCAGTTCTAGTTCAGTTCTAGTTCTGTTCTAGTTCAGTTCTAGTTCAGTTCTAGTTCAGTTCTAGTTCAGTTCTAGTTCAGTTCTAGTTCAGTTCTAGTTCAGTTCTAGTTCAGTTCTAGTTCAGTTCTAGTTCAGTTCTAGTTCAGTTCTAGTTCAATTCTAGTTCAATTCTAGTTCAGTTCTAGTTCAGTTCTAGTTCAGTTCTAGTTCAATTCTAGTTCAGTTCTAGTTCAGTTCTAGTTCAGTTCTAGTTCAGTTCTAGTTCAGTTCTAGTTCAGTTCTAGTTCAGTTCTAGTTCAGTTCTAGTTCAGTTCTAGTTCAGTTCTAGTTCAGTTCTAGTTCAGTTCTAGTTCAGTTCTAGTTCAATTCTAGTTCAGTTCTATTTCAGTTCTAGTTCAGTTCTAGTTCAGTTCTAGTTCAGCTCTAGTTCAGTTCAAGTTCTGTTCTAGTTCTATTCTAGTTCTGTTCTAGTTCTGTTCTAGTTCTGTTCTAGTTGTAGTTCTGTTCTAGTTCTAGTTCAAGTTCTGTTCTAGTTCTAGTTCTGTTCTGTTCTAGTTCTAGTTCTAGTTCTGTTCTAGTTCTAGTTCTGTTCTAGTTTTGTTCTAGTTCTATTCTATTTCTCTTCTAGTTCTGTTTTATTTCTGTTCTAGTTCTATTCTAGTTCTGTTGTAGTTCTGTTGTAGTTCTGTTCTAGTTCTGTTCTAGTTCTATTCTTGTTCTGTTTAGTTCTGTTCTAGTTCTGTTCTAGTTCTGCTCTAGTTCTGTTCTAGTTCTGTTCTGTTCTGTTCTGTTCTAGTTCTGTTCTAGTTCTAGTTCTGTTCTAGTTCTGTTCTAGTTCTGTTCTAGTTCTGTTCTAGTTCTGTTCTAGTTCTGTTCTAGTTCTGTTCTAGTTCTGTTCTAGTTCTGTTCTAGTTCTGTTCTAGTTCTGTTCTAGTTCTGTTTTAGTTCTGTTCTAGTTCTGTTCTAGTTCTGTTCTAGTTTTGTTCTAATTCTGTTCTAGTTCTCTTCTAGTTCTGTTCTAGTTCTGTTCTAGTTCTGTTCTAGTTCTTGTTCTGTTCTAGTTCTGTTCTGGTTCTAGTTCTGGTTCTAGTTCTGTTCTAGTTCTGTTCTAGTTCTGTTCTAGTTCTGTTCTAGTTCTGTTCTAGTTCTGTTCTAGTTCTGTTCTGTTCTAGTTCTGTTCTAGTTCTGTTCTAGTTCTGTTCTAATTCTGTTCTAGTTCTGTTCTAGTTCTGTTCTAGTTCCGTTCTAGTTCTATTATAGTTCTGTTCTAGTTCTGGTTCTGTTCTAATTCTGTTTTAGTTCTGTTCTAGTTCTGTCCTAGTTCTGTTCTAGTTCTGTTCTAGTTCTGTTCTAGTTCTGTTCTAGTGTTGTTCTAGTTCTGATATAGGTCAGTACTAACGTAAACTTTAATCTTCTATATAAACCCTTTTGTTCTGCTTTATTTTTGCTTCCATTTCTAACTTAAACTCCTATTTATGTCAATTTTAAATTTCTAATGAAGCAGAAACATCCTCATTGTTATTTTGTATAGAAAAATGTTTGTTAATATGTAACAAAATAAATATAGAAATACATATATAAAATAAAATATTTACAATGAAATGTTGCAATTTACTAAACATTCGTTTAAGTGTTCGTTAAGGTTGCTACAGGAAATCGCAAAAAAATGTGTGCTCTAACAGCGAACTGAAAATACACTTCAAACGGTTTAATTGTGAAATCCCTTATAAAGAAATTAACATAAATTATTTTCGTCAGTAGAGTGTGATAGAAATAAATGCATCCCACTCCCAGTAAAAAGCTAAAGAAAACGAATATGTGTTAAAAAAAAACTGCCAAAGGCAACTAGGTACAAAATCAGCACAGGAGTTCTTTAAAAAAGGGGAATAAAGCCAACAGATCAGGTTTAAAACACAGCAAGTGCTAGGAAATTCGATAAAAGCTTTTGTTAAATATTCTACTTGGGAACCATTCCCTTTCAAGTTCTATTTCTATAAATCTAGTTCATATTCTTAGAATATCTTTTACGAAGAACCTTATGTGGGTTTATTTTTATTACTATAATTCCTTTCTCATTTCTAAATGGAACTCCTTTTTAAAAGGTTGCAATAACATGTAAAGGAAAACAAAGAAATTCCTTGAAATGTTTATCATCATAAAATAATATAAATAACAACTGCAGCATGTACAAGCATAACATAAAAGTAACAAGTCATCTAAAGGACATTTTGTTTGTTTGCCACAAAAGGATACGTAAAGTTATACCAACAGAAATTATGACTTTTGTTATGCTTTCATAAAGATATTCTTTAGCTTTTCTTAATGATTGCTCATAACACATTTAGGTGACCTATAACAAGAGGCGGTAAATTAATTCTAAGAAAGAATATTAGTGCAACGGTATGAGAGTGGGAAGGATTTTTTAAATTAATTTTATTTTAATATTTCTTTAAATTTTATATTGCAACTTAAATAAAATAAAGTAACATATTTCTTAGTATGTGGACGAAAATTGTTAAACCTTGAAATTTTTTTTACAATAGATCTAAAAGCATTTGTTAAAATTGCTTTTATATCCTTTTCCGAAAATTTTGTGTTCATCTTTATACGAGAAAAAAATCTGATACACTGCACAGTAGTAGTAAATGAAATCAGACTAGTCTATAGTCTAGTCTATAGTCTAGTCTATAGTCTAGTCTATAGTCTAGTCTATAGTCTAGTCTATAGTCTAGTCTATAGTCTAGTCTATAGTCTAGTCTATAGTCTAGTCTATAGTCTAGTCTATAGTCTAGTCTATAGTCTAGTCTATAGTCTAGTCTATAGTCTAGTCTATAGTCTAGTCTATAGTCTAGTCTATAGTCTAGTCTATAGTCTAGTCTATAGTCTAGCCTATGGTCTAGTCCATAGTCTAGTCTATGGTCTAGTCTGTAGTCTAGTCTATAGTCTAGCCTATAGTCTAGTCTATAGTCTAGTCTATAGTCTAGTCTATAGTCTAGTCTATAGACTAGACTATAGACTAGGTCTATAGTCTATTCTATAGTCTAGATCTATAATCCAGCCTATAGTCTAGTCTATAGTCTAGTCTATAGTCTAGTCTATAGTCTAGTCTATAGTCTAGTCTATAGTCTAGTCTATAGTCTAGTCTAGTCTATAGTCTAGTCTATAGTCTAGTCTAGTCTATAGTCTAGTCTATAGTCTAGTCTATAGTCTAGTCTATAGTCTAGTCTATAGTCTAGTCTATAGTCTAGTCTATAGTCTAGTCTATAGTCTAGTCTATAGTCTAGTCTATAGTCTAGTCTATAGTCTAGTCTATAGTCTAGTCTATAGTCTAGTCTATAGTCTAGTCTATAGTCTAGTCTATAGTCTAGTCTATCTATAGTCTAGTCTATAGTCTAGTCTATAGTCTAGTCTATAGTCTAGTCTATAGTCTAGTCTATAGTCTAGTCTATAGTCTAGTCTATAGTCTAGTCTATAGTCTGTCTATAGTCTAGTCTATAGTCTAGTCTATAGTCTAGTCTATAGTCTAGTCTATAGTCTAGTCTATAGTCTGGTCTATAGTCTAGTCTATAGTCTAGTCTATAGTCTAGTCTATAGTCTAGTCTATAGTCTAGTCTATAGTCTAGTCTATAGTCTAGTCTATAGTCTAGTCTATAGTCTAGTCTATAGTCTAGTCTATAGTCTAGTCTATAGTCTAGTCTATAGTCTAGTCTATAGTCTAGTCTATAGTCTAGTCTATAGTCTAGTCTATAGTCTAGTCTATAGTCTAGTCTAGTCTATAGTCTAGTCTATAGTCTAGTCTATAGTCTAGTCTATAGTCTAGTCTATAGTCTAGTCTATAGTCTAGTCTATAGTCTAGTCTATAGTCTAGTCTATAGTCTGGTCTATACTCTAGTCTATGGTCTAGTCTATAGTCTAGTCTATAGTCTAGTCTATAGTCTAGTCTATAGTCTAGTCTGTAGTCTAGTCTATAGTCTAGTCTATAGTCTAGTCTATAGTCTAGTCTATAGTCTAGTCTATAGTCTAGTCTATCTAGTCTATAGTCTAGTCTAGAGTCTAGTCTATAGTCTAGTCTATAGTCTAGTCTATAGTCTAGGCTATAGTCTAGTTTATAGTCTAGTCTATAGTCTAGTCTATAGTCTAGTCTATAGTCTAGTTTATAGTCTAGTCTATAGTCTAATCTATAGTCTAGTCTATAGTCTAGTCTATAGTCTAGTATATAGTCTAGTCTATAGTCTAGTCTATAGTCTAGTCTATAGTCTAGTCTATAGTCTAGTCTATAGTCTAGTCTATAGTCTAGTCTATAGTCTAGTCTATAGTCTGGTCTATAGTCTAGTCTATAGTCTAGTCAATAGTCTAGTCTATAGTCTAGTCTATAGTCTAGTCTATAGTCTAGTCTATAGTCTAGTCTATAGTCTAGTCTATAGTCTAGTCTATAGTCTAGTCTATAGTCTAGTCTATAGTCTAGTCTAGTCTAGTATATAGTCTAGTCTATAGTCTAGTCTATAGTCTAGTCTATAGTCTAGTCTAGTCTAGACTATAGTCAAGTCTATAGTCTAGTCTATAGGCTAGTCTATAGTCTAGTCCGTAGTCTAGTCTATAGTCTAGTCTATAGTCTAGTCTATAGTGTAGTCTATAGTCTAGTATATAGTCTAGTCTATAGTCTAGTCTATAGTCTAGTCTATAGTCTAGTCTATAGTCTAGTCTATAGTCTAGTCTATATTCTAATTTATAGTCTAGTCTATAGTCTAGTTTATAGTCTAATCTATAGTGTAGTCTATAGTCTAGTCTGTAGTCTGGTCGATAGTCTAGTCTATTGTCTAAGCTATAGTCTAGTATATAGTCTGGTCTATAGTCTAGTCTATAGTCTAGTCTATAGTCTTTTCAATAGTCTAGTCGATAGTCTAGTCGTTAGTCTATGGTCTAATCTATAGTCTCGTCTATAGTCTAGTCTATAGTCTCGTCTATGGTCTAGTCTATAGTGTAGTATTCTAGTCTATAGTCTAGTGTATATATTAGTCTGAAGTCTAGTGTAGTCGATAATCTAGTCTATAGTGTAGTCTAGTATATATATGTAGTTCTGTTGAGTTTCTTTTGAGTTGTTTCCACTGTTAACAGCCATATATTTGTTGTATTTTTTTCATGTTTTCTTGCTCTAGTTGTTGAATTTTTTGATTATTTTAAATCACATGCAACAGCAGCAGTAACAACAATTGCTAACACAACCCTGAACATTGTAAAAATCATCATCATTTTCATAGTATTTGCATGACTATTTCATGATAAGGATATATTTTTCTATATTTTTGTATTTCCTTTATAATTCAAGCAAAAGTCTTTTTACAAGGCAAACATGCTCGGAAGACATTTTCCTTATAATATTTGTCATTTAAAATACACACCAACATGTTGGTCTTGTGTAAAAATACGTGTACAGAAGTGTAAACATACACCGGATGTGAAAATAAAAATGAAAAAAAAACACAAACACATTCACACACATGATTTCAGGCAACAACACAAAACTGTTTAGAAATGCAAAGTGATTTGAATGTAACAGTTAGAGACACAACAGCAGTAACAATAACAACAAGAAACCAAAGCAATAACATCATAGAGGGAGGAAGAGAGTAAATAAGTATAAGTTAAACAACTGCATAAACATGTAACCAAACATGTCGGATCACATTTAATACTAATACACACACAAAACTAACAAATAAATACACACAAGGATACACACGTAAACAGTTTGCTATGTATGAATATTGTTGTGTTTATGTATTTTCATATGTAATGCAGAGCAGGATGTATCATATTACTTTTCATTGCATGTTTAAAATGGTTAAGGTTTTAGATCTTAAATTTTTTTCCTATTCTTCCAACCTACAGATTTTCTACATTTATTATTTTCCGTTAAAGAAGAAAATTGCATTTTTTGTGTTTCCTGTTACAAAAAAAAAACACACATACACACTCAAAATAGAATAGCAGGGTGGCATCATGATAATCATACAACAATGATGAGAAAATATTGCAAAAATGTATAAAGAAAACTAAAAAAAAAATTACAAAATTGTAAACGAAAAATATGAAAAATAGTTTGACATGTTTATGTTACAAAGAAAAAAAACCTATGAATGTTCTTACACCAACATACATTTATAAATATATTGCTATATATGCATGTATGCATATAATAATGTGACAGGACATGCAAATAAGAAAATATCCTTACTACCTTGTCTCTTTATTTATCTACTTTTTTTTTTCAACTTAAAAAGTTGTGTTGTGAGTCTTTTCTAACTGGAAAGGCATCAACTGCTAAAAATGGCTGCAAATATCTGTGTGTGTGTATTGGTATATGTGAGTGATAATAATTCATGTAAATGCCGTTTTAGTGAACGATGAGAAGGTCAACCCAGACTGTATTTAAAACTATATTTTAGTCTAAAATGTTCCCAATAATATCGACTATAGCCTGTTAACAGTCTCGACTAATTCTAGTCAGTCCAGTTCTAGTGTATCTAGTATAGTTCGGTTCTGTTCTAGTTCTGTTCTAGTTCTGTTCTAGTTCTGTTCTAGTTCTGTTCTAGTTCTGTTCTAGTTCTGTTCTAGTTCTGTTCTAGTTCTGTTCTAGTTCTGTTCTAGTTCTGTTCTAGTTCTGTTCTAGTTCTGTTCTAGTTCTGTTCTAGTTCTGTTCTAGTTCTGTTCTAGTTCTGTTCTAGTTCTGTTCTAGTTCTGTTCTAGTTCTGTTCTAGTTCTGTTCTAGTTCTGTTCTAGTTCTGTTCTAGTTCTGTTCTAGTTCTGTTCTAGTTCTGTTCTAGTTCTGTTCTAGTTCTGTTCTAGTTCTGTTCTAGTTCTGTTCTAGTTCTGTTCTAGTTCTGTACTAGTTCTGTTCTAGTTCGGTTCTAATTGTGTTCTAGTTCTGTTCTGTTCTAGTTGTGTTGTAGTTCTGTTCTAGTTCTGTTCTAGTCTGTTCTGTTCTGTTCTAGTTCTGTTTAGTTCTGTTCTAGTTCTGTTCTAGTTCTGTTCTAGTTCTGTTCTAGTTCTGTTCTAGTTCTGTTCTAGTTCTGTTCTAGTTCTGTTCTAGTTCTGTTCTAGTTCTGTTCTAGTTCTGTTCTAGTTCTGTTCTAGTTCTGTTCTAGTTCTGTTCTAGTTCTGTTCTAGTTCTGTTCTAGTTCTGTTCTAGTTCTGTTCTAGTTCTGTTCTAGTTCTGTTCTAGTTCTGTTCTAGTTCTGTTCTAGTTCTGTTCTAGTTCTGTTCTAGTTCTGTTCTAGTTCTGTTCTAGTTCTGTTCTAGTTCTGTTCTAGTTCTGTTCTAGTTCTGTTCTAGTTGTTTTTAGTTCGTTCTAGTTGTGTTCTAGTTCTGTTCTAGTTCTTTTCTAGTTGTGTTCTAGTTGTGTTCTAGTTCTGTTCTAGTTCTGTTGTTCTAGTTCTGTTCTAGTTCTGTTCTAGTTGTGTTTTAGTTGTGTCTAGTTCTGTTCTAGTTCTGTTCTAGTTCTGTTCTAGTTCTGTTCTAGTTCTGTTCTAGTTCTGTTCTAGTTCTGTTCTAGTTCTGTTCTAGTTCTGTTCTAGTTCTGTTCTAGTTCTGTTCTAGTTCTATTCTAGTTCTGTTCTAGTTCTGTTCTAGTTCTGTTTCTAGTCTGTTCTAGTTCTGTTCTAGTTCTGTTCTAGTTCTGTTCTAGTTCTGTTCTAGTTCTGTTCTAGTTGTGTTTTAGTTCTGTTCTAGTTTGTGTTCTAGTTCTGTTCTAGTTTCTTTTCTAGTTGTGTTCTAGTTGTGTTCTAGTTCTGTTCTAGTTCTAGTTTTGTTCTAGTTCTGTTCTAGTTCTGTTCTAGTTGTGTTTTAGTTGTGTTTTAGTTCTGTTCTAGTTGTGTTCTAGTTGTGTTCTAGTTCTGTTCTAGTTCTGTTCTAGTTGTGTTCTATTTCTGTTCTAGTTCTGTTCTAGTTGTGTTCTAATTCGGGTCTAGTTGTGTTCTAGTTCTGTTCTAGTTGTGTTCTAGTTGTGTTCTAGTTCTGTTCTAGTTCAGTTCTAGTTCTAGTTCTGTTCTAGTTCTGTTCTAGTTCTGTTCTAGTCCTGTTCTAGTTTTGTTCTAGTTCTATTCTAGTTCTGTTCTAGTTCTGTTCTAGTTCTGTTCTAGTTCTGTTCTATTTCTGTTCTAGTTCTGTTCTAGTTCTATTCTAGTTGCGTTCTAATTCTGTTCTAGTTGTGTTCTAGTTCTGTTCGAGTTTGTTCGAGTTTTGTTCAAGTTCTGTTATAGTTCTGTTCTATTTCTGTTCTAGTTCTGTTCTAGTTCTGTTCTAGTTCTGTTCTAGTTCTGTTCTAGTTCTGTTCTAGTTCTGTTCTAGTTCTGTTCTAGTTCTGTTCTAGTTCTGTTTCTAGTTCTGTTCTAGTTCTGTTCTAGTTCTAGTTCGTTTTCTAGTTCTGTTCTAGTTCTGTTCTAGTTCTGTTCTAGTTCTGTTCTAGTTCTGTTCTAGTTCTGTTCTAGTTCTGTTCTAGTTCTGTTCTAGTTCTGTTCTAGTTCTGTTCTAGTTCTGTTCTAGTTCTGTTCTAGTTCTGTTCTAGTTCTGTTCTAGTTCTGTTTTCTAGTTCTGTTCTTGTTCTGTTCTAGTTCTGTTCTAGTTCTGTTCTAGTTCTGTTCTAGTTCTGTTCTAGTTCTGTTCTAGTTCTGTTCTAGTTCTGTTCTAGTTCTATTCTTGTTCTAGTTCTGTTCTTGTTCTAGTTCTGTTCTAGTTCTTTTCCAATTATTTTCTAGTTCTGTATTAGTTCTGTACTTTTCTAGTTCTGTTCTAGATCTGTTTTAGTTCTGTTCTAGTTCTGTTCTAGTTCTGTTCTAGTTCTGTTCTAGTTCTGTTCTAGTTCTGTTCTAGTTCTGTTCTAGTTCTGTTCTAGTTCTGTTCTAGTTCTGTTCTAGTTCTGTTCTAGTTCTGTTCTAGTTCTGTTCTAGTTCGGTTCTAGTTCTGTTCTAGTTCTGTTCTAGTTCTTTTCAAGTTCTGTTCAAGTTCTGTTCTAGTTATTTTCAAGTTCTATTCTAGTTCTGTTCCAGATCTAGTTCTGTTCTTGTTCTAGTTCTGTTCTAGTTCTGTTCTAGTTCTGTTCTAGTTCTGTTCTAGTTCTGTTCTAGTTCTGTTCTAGTTCTGTTCTAGTTCTGTTCTAGTTCTGTTCTAGTTCTGTTCTAGTTCTGTTCTAGTTCTGTTCTAGTTCTGTTCTAGTTCTGTTCTAGTTCTGTTCTAGTTCTGTTCTAGTTCTGTTCTAGTTCTGTTCTAGTTCTGTTCTAGTTCTGTTCTAGTTCTAGTTCTGTTCTAGTTCTGTTCTAGTTCTGTTCTAGTTCTAGTTCTGTTCTAGTTCTGTTCTAGTTCTGTTCTAGTTCTTTTCAAGTTCTGTTCTAGTTCTGTTCTAGTTCTGTTCTAGTTCTGTTCTAGTTCTGTTCTAGTTCTGTTCTAGTTCTGTTCTAGTTCTGTTCTAGTTCTGTTCTAGTTCTGTTCTAGTTCTGTTCTAGTTCTGTTCTAGTTCTGTTCTAGTTCTGTTCTAGTTCTGTTCTAGTTCTGTTCTAATTCTGTTCAAGTTCTATTCTAGTTCTGTTCTTGTTCTGTTCAAGTTCTGTTCAAGTTCTATTCTAGTTCTGTTCTTCTTGAATTCTAGTTTACTTATGTCTATAATATAGCGTTGTATTGTTGATGTTGGTACACCTTCCCAATTTTTTTACTCTTAACATTGACTACCATCTACAAACATTTTGCATATGAATTGTATATTAAGTTTTGTGTTGGTTATTTATGCATTTCTTATACAGTTGTGTTTTTGTTTTTGTTTTTTTGTCTTTATTCCTTTTTTACTTTATTTTAGTACAAGGTGTCTCATATTCAAAATATGCAAAAACTATGTTGTATGCAAAAGAAACCTCAATAAAATTGTTTTTTTAGGAAAAGGTTTTGCATGCAAAGTGTATTTTGTAAATATTTTTTGTCAGAAAATTGTCAACAGAAACGATTTTTATTTTTTTTTTTTTTTACTTACGGAGTCTTACTGTTAGAAAATAATATTGGATTTTAATGGCTTAAAAAACGGAAATATTTGTATAAAAATATTTAAAAACTAAACAAAGATATTTGGAAGTAGAGTTAAATAGTTTTGTTAAACCGAACGAACTTAGAAGTATGAAAATTGTTAACACATTTCCCAGTAAAACCTTTAAAATTGCTTTATAAACTAAAAATTCCATAATTAATATTACGTATGAGTAATATTAATTATGCAATTTTCATAATGGATTTTTAATTTCTTTGTATTTGGCATTATATTAAGATATACATCATAGATAAATTAAAACCATTAAGCAAAGGGCACAACAGTTTTCACTTTTAGTTTAACAGTTAACTGCTTAAGTTAATGGCAAGAATTTACAATAACGGTGTTCTACTAAAAGAACTTAAACTTTATCAATGGATATTTTCGTTTTTTGGCTTAAATTGGCCACCATTTTTATTATATCGTTCGGAAAAAGATATAAACTACTATATAGTACTTACCGTATATCTGCTGTACTCTCTAATACTATTAGCTATAGCTACTTGGACTGCCTATATACATAATTTCATTGTTTATAGTGCCACACTCAAGTATAGTCTGGACCCTATGACTGAAACTATTACTTATATACAAAACATATCCATTACTATTCTGCATTTTCTAATGGAATATAAAGTTTGGTTTCATCATCAAAAACTCTTGGATATTTTACTATTTCTCAAGAAATTTGAGCATAAACTTTTACAAATGTCACCCGACCTGTTCAAGGATCAAAATTTTAAATTAAGAAAATCTTTGCTTATAACCACTGGTACAGCATTAGTTATTTTTATTCCATCATTGCTTTTTTTTAACTTCATGCTCATAGCTGAAGGCATGAATACAAGAGATAAATTATTATTTGTATTTTATATGGTGTCGCTTCAACTTAAGTTTCTTGAATATGGAATTTATGTGAAACCTATTTATGTGTATTTAAAAATTATGCTAAAAAGCCTAGAAAACCTAAAAACGAATGTGGATAATGAAGTAGTGAGGTCTGTTTCCTTGCCCTCCTACTATCAAAAAACTTTGAAACAAAATCAAGAGTTATTATTGGAAGTTTGGTTTTTGATATACAAATTAGAGAGCTATTTTGGCTGGCCTATACTTGTACTGTTCTTTTACAACGGTCTACTTATTCTGTGCACAACAACCTGGGCGTATATGCAATATTTGTATGAACTTACGACATTATATCAATTGTGTAAGTGTTTGAAAATTAGAAAACTAAAATTAACTAGAACAGAACTAGAACAGAACTAGAATATAACTAGAACAGAACTAGAACATAACTAGAACAGAACTAGAACAGAACTAGAATATAACTAGAACAGAACTAGAGAAGAACTAGAACAGAACTAGAACAGAACTAGAACAGAACTAGAACAGAACTAGAACAGAACTAGAACAGAACTAGAACAGAACTAGAACAGAACTAGAACAGAACTAGAACAGAACTAGAACAGAAACTAGAACAGAACTAGAACAGAACTAGAACAGAACTAGAACAGAACTAGAACAGAACAGAACTAGAACAGAACTAGAACAGAACTAGAACAGAACTAGAACTAGAACAGAACTAGAACAGAACTAGAACAGAACTAGAACAGAACTAGAACAGAACTAGAACAGAATAGAACAGAACTAGAACAGAACTAGAACAGAACTAGAACAGAACTAGAACAGAACTAGAACAGAACTAGAACAGAACTAGAACAGAACTAGAACAGAACTAGAAACAGAACTAGAACAGAACTAGATAAGAACTAGAAAGAACTAGAACAGAACTAGAACAGAACTAGAACAGAACTAGAACAGAACTAGAACAGAACTAGAACAGAACTAGAACAGAACTAGAACAGAACTAGAACAGAACTAGAACAGAACTAGAAAGAACTAGAAAGAACTAGAACAGAACTAGAACAGAACTAGAACAGAACTAGAACAGAACTAGAACAGAACTAGAACAGAACTAGAACAGAACTAGAACAGAACTAGAACAGAACTAGAAACAGAACTAGAACAGACTAGAACAGAACTAGAACAGAAACTAGAACAGAACCTAGAACAGAACTAGAACAGAACTAGAACAGAACTAGAACAGAACTAGAACAGAACTAGAACAGAACTAGAACAGAACTAGAACAGACTAGAACAGACTAGAACAGAACTAGAACAGAACTAGAACAGAACTAGAACATACTAGAACAGAACTAGAACAGAACTAGAACAGAACTAGAACAGAACTAGAACAGAACTAGAACAGAACTAGAACAGAACTAGAACATGAACTAGAACAGAACTAGGACAGAACTTAGAACAGAACTATGAACAGAACTAGAACATTAACTAGAACAGAACTAGAACATTAACTAGAACAGAACTAGAACACTAGAACAGAACTAGAACAGAACTAGAACAGAACTAGAACAGAAACTAGAACAGAACTAGAACAGAACTAGAACAGAACTAGAACAGAACTAGAACAGAAATAGAACAGAACCTAGAAACAGAACTAGCACAAGCACTAGAACCAGAACGAACTAGAAACTAGAACAGAACTAGAACAGAACTTAGAACAGACTAGACCAGAACTAGAACAGAACTAGAACATGAACTAGAACAGAACTAGAACAGAACTAAGAACAGAACAGAACTCGAACAGAAACAGAACTAGAACAGAACTAGAACAGAACTAGAACAGAACTAGAACAGAACTAGAACAGAACTAGAAACAGAACTAGAACAGAACTAGAACAGAACTAGAACAGAACTAGAACAGAAACTAGAACAGAACTAGAACAGAACTAGAACAGAACTAGAACAGAACTAGAACAGAACTAGAACAGAACTAGAACAGAACTAGAAACAAGAACTAGAACAGAAACTAGAACCGAACTAGAACAGAACTAGAACAGAACTAGAACAGAACTAGAACAGAACTAGAACAGAACTAGAACAGAAACTAGAACAGAACTAGAACAGAACAGAACTAGAACAGAACTAGAACAGAACTAGAACAGAACTAGAACAGAACTAGAACAGAACTAGAACAGAACTAGAACAGAACTAGAACAGAACTAGAACAGAACTAGAACAGAACTAGAACAGAACTAGAACAGAACTAGAACAGAACTAGAAAGAACTAGAACGAACTAGAACAGAACTAGAACAGAACTAGAACAGAACTAGAACAGAACTAGAACAGAACTAGAACAGAACTAGAACAGAACTGAACAGAACTGAAAACAGAACTAGAACAGAACAAGAACAGAACAAGAACAGAACAAGAACAGAACAAGAACAGAACAGAACAGAACTAGAACAGAACTAGAACAGAACTAGAACAGAACTAGAACAGAACTAGAACAGAACTAGAACAGAACTAGAACAGAACTAGAACAGAACTAGAACAGAACTAGAACAAACTAGAACAGAACTAGAACAGAACTAGAACAGAACTAGAACAGAACTAGAACAGAACTAGACTAGAACAGAACTAGAACAGAACTAGAACAGAACTAGAACAGAACTAGAACAGAACTGGAACAGAACTGGAACAGAACTAGAACAGAACAAGAACAGAACAAGAACAGAATTAGAACAGAACTAGAACAGAACTAGAACAAAACTAGAACAGAACTGGAATATAACTGGAACAGAACTAGAATATAACTAGAACTGAACTAGAACAAAACGAGAACGTAATTAAAACTTAACCAAAACAGAACTTGAACTATCATCAATGTAGAGATACTGAAGTATTTTACATTTTCATTTCAGTTCGTTTTGGCTGCATTTGTATAATAACTTACAATATGCTACTGTTATCCTATTTAACACAAGAATGTATAAATGAAGTAAGTTTCTGTTTCTTATGTGATTTGTAGCAAAATACTTATTACATTTCAAACTTTAGTATCAACAATTCTCACATTTATTACACAACTTTAAGTTATATCGCCATGATTGGCCTATGATTATGGTCATAAAGGAATATGCCTTGCAGTTGATGCATCAACCCATCTTATTTACATGCAAGGGTTATATGAATATTGATTTGAAGTATTATGGGAAGGTATGTAAAGGAATGTTTAGATATTGTTTTTGGTATTAAATATTTTTTTAACTACTTTAGACATGTTTTGTAATTTTGGCTTATGCCGTTATACTGGTGCAATTTAAATTAACTGATGTAAATGAGGTCGTAGTTCGAGCCACAAAGGTTATATTTCAAAAATTCTAAAATTATATTTAGCATTTTCTGTAAAAACGTTTTGCAGCTAAAATTAATATTACTCATACGCCTAATGGACTTTTGAAATTAGTTTAACTTTAACTTGTCAAATAAAGATTGCAATCTTAAAAGACTTTAACGTTAAACAACTTGACAATAATTTACATTATTTCTTAGACAGTTGTTGATTAAAGTGCTTTTTTAAATTTACACCCAAATGAGCGGAAACTTGGAAAGTGGCATTTTATTAAAAGAACTGAAAATATACCAATGGATTTTTTGCATATTTGGTGTGAATTTTCCACCATTTTTAATCTTTCGCCGAGAGAAAGATATTAAATATTATATAGTACTGTTAGTATACTTAATATATAATCTACTGCTCTTAGCCTGCGCTACATGGATCACTTACAGACACAACTATATAGTTGCCAAACTAACTCATAAACACAATCTAGACTTTTTGACGAAACTATTTGCTTATATACATAACATTACCCTGATCGTTATACAATTACTAATCGAATATAAAACTTGGTTCTGCAATAAAATCTTGTGGATATTTTACAGTTTATTAACAAACTGGAACATCACTTGCTAAGCATATACCCCCATATGCTAAAGCCTCAAATCTTACGTAAACGTTTATTCTTAACCATTGGTTTAAGTTCAATTATTTTGCTAATATTTTTGATTTATTTAAACCATCACTTAATATCCATTGAAATGGTGTTGTTGGGTAAATTATTGGTATCATTTTTAATGTTATCACTACAACTGAAATCTCTGGAATATGGCATATATCTACAAATAATATATGTTTATTTGAAAAATCTTCTGGAAAACTTAAATGAACTAAAGGACAATATTGCTAAAGAAGATAAAAGAAAAGTATCTTTAGACAGAATTTATTCAAAAACCTTAAGGCAAAACCAAACTGATTTAATGGAAATTTGGACTTTTGCTAACAAACTGGAGCAGTATTTTGCATGGCCCATTTTACTACTATTCTTTTACGATGGTATCGATATACTGACAACCACTAGCTGGGCCTATGTGCAGTATGTATATGAGACAAGATTAATATATCAACTACGTAAGTGGTTTTATTAAAATATTAAGTAGCCATTAATCTAGACTATTTACTAGACTATATACTAGACTAAACACTAGACTATATACCAGACTATGGACTAAACTATAGACTAGACAATAGACAAGAAAATAGACAAGACTATAGGCTAGACGACCATAGACTAGACTTTAGACTAGACTATAGGCTAGACTATAGACTAGACGACCATAGACTAGACCAAAGACTAGACCATAGACTGGATCATACACTAGCCTATAGGCTTGACTATAGACTAGACTATATACTAGACTATAGATTAACTATAGACTAGACTATAGACCAGACTATAGACAAGACTATAGACTAGACTACACACTAGACTATATACCAGACTATAGACTACATTATAGACTAGACTATAGACTAGACTATAGACTAAACTATAGACTAGACTATAGACTAGACTATAGACTAGACTATAGACTAGACTATAGACTAGACTATAGACTAGACTATAGACTAGACTATAGACTAGACTATAGACTAGACTATAGACTAGACTATAGACTAGACTATAGACTAGACTATAGACTAGACTATAGACTAGACTATAGACTAGACTATAGACTAGACTATAGACTAGACTATATACTAGACTATGACTATAGACTAGACTATAGACTAGACTATAGACTAGACTATAGACTAGACTATAGTCTAGACTATAGACTAGACTATAGACTAGACTATAGACTAGACTATAGACTAGACTATAGACTAGACTATAGACTAGACTATAGACTAGACTATAGACTAGACTATATACTAGACTATAGACTAGACTATATACTAGACTATAGACTAGAGTATAGACTAGACTATAGACTAGACTATAGACTAGACTATAGACTAGACTATAGACTAGACTATAGACTAGACTATAGACTAGACTATAGACTAGTCTATAGTCTAGTCTATAGTCTAGTCTATAGTCTAGTCTATAGTCTAGTCTATAGTCTAGTCTATATTCTAGTCTATAGTCTAGTCTATAGTCTAGACTATAGACTAGACTAGTCTAGACTATAGACTAGACTAGACTAGACTAGACTATAGACTAGACTATAGACTAGACTATAGACTAGACTATAGACTACTATAGACTAGACTATAGACTAGACTATAGACTAGACTATAGACTAGACTATAGACTAGACTATAGACTAGACTATAGACTAGACTATAGACTAGACTATAGACTAGACTATAGACTAGACTATAGACTAGACTATAGACTAGGACTATAGACTAGACTATAGACTAGACTATAGACTAGACTATAGACTAGACTATAGACTAGACTATAGACTAGACTATAGACTAGACTATAGACTAGACTAGACTATAGACTAGACTATAGACTAGACTATAGACTAGACTATAGACTAGACTATAGACTAGACTATAGACTAGACTATAGACTAGACTATAGACTAGACTATAGACTAGACTATAGACTAGACTATAGACTAGACTATAGACTAGACTATAGACTAGACTATAGACTAGACTATAGACTAGACTATAGACTAGACTATAGACTAGACTATAGACTAGACTATAGACTAGACTATAGACTAGACTATAGACTAGACTATAGACTAGACTATAGACTAGACTATAGACTAGACTATAGACTAGACTAGACTATAGACTAGACTATAGACTAGACTATAGACTAGACTATAGACTAGACTATAGACTAGACTATAGACTAGACTATAGACTAGACTATAGACTAGACTATAGACTAGACTATAGACTAGACTATAGACTAGACTATAGACTAGACTATAGACTAGACTATAGACTAGACTATAGACTAGACTATAGACTAGACTATAGACTAGACTATAGAGTAGACTATATACTAGACTATAGACTAGACTATAGACTAGACTATAGACTAGACTATAGACTAGACTATAGACTAGACTATAGACTAGACTATAGACTAGACTATAGACTAGACTACAGACTAGACTACAGACTAGACTACAGACTAGACTACAGACTAGACTATAGACTAGACTATAGACTAGACAATAGACTAGACTATAGACTAGACTATAGACTAGACTTTAGACTAGACTATAGACTAGACTATAGACCAGACTATAGACCAGACTATAGACCAGACTATAGACTAGACTATAGACCAGACTATGGACTATACTATCGACTGGACTATAAACTAGACTACAGACTAGACTATAGACTAGACTGTAGACTAGACTATAGACTAGACTATAGACTGGACTACAGACTAGAATATAGACTAGACTATAGACTAGACTATAGACTAGACTATAGACTAACTAGACTATAGACTAGACTATAGACTAGACTATAGACTAGACTATAGACTAGACTATAGACTAGACTATAGACTAGACTATAGACTAGACTATAGACTAGACTATAGACTAGACTATAGACTAGACTATAGACTAGACTATAGACTAGACTATAGACTAGACTATAGACTACACTATAGACTAGACTATAGACTAGACTATAGACTAGACTATAGACTGGACTATAGACTAGACTATAGACTAGACTATAGACTAGACTATAGACTAGACTATAAACTAGACTATAGATTATACTATAGACTAGACTATAAACTAGACTATAGACTAGACTATAGACTATACTATAGACTAGACTAAAGACTAGACTATAGACTAGACTAAAGACTAGACTATAGACTTTAGGCCAAACTAGAGACTACATATAGGCTAAATTAAAAAACTTTTCTAGTGTAATTCAATAATTTCTTTTCAGTCCGTTTAATTTTCATTAGCGTGCTTTTAAGCAACATGTTATTACTAAGCTATTTAGCGCAAAAATGCATTAACGAGGTGAGTTTGTTTACAAAATTTTTCGAGTTATAAAACCACTTTAAAATGTTTCCATTTTAGTATCAAAAATTTTCCCAATTATTGCTCAACTTCAAACTATATCCCCAAGATAAAGAAATGATCTTAAACGTTAGAGAATATGCTTTACAATTGATGCATCAACGTTTGAAATTCACCTGCAGTGGTTATATGAATATTGATCTAAAGAGTTATGGTAAAGTAAGAAAATTAAGTTTAAACATTTTCGGTTTCGGTATTGGAAATTATTTGTTTTATTTTCATTTACTTTAGGTCACTTTGATCATTTTAGTTTATATCACAATTTTGGTGCAATTTAAACTGAGCGATGTTAGTGAGGGAACTGTTAGAGCCACTAAAGTAATATTTGGTAAATTTTAAAGCAGTTTTAGAATGAAAATATATTTTTCATTAATTTTTTGTAAATATTCAATAAAGTAATATGGTGACGTATGATTAATATTAATTACTAAGCAGTTGTCAATCGACTATGTTCGGTGTAGAGAAACTCCCTAATATTTAACTAGCAGTTACATTTATTTAAAGTTTTAACTTATTAAGTACTTTGACAAACATTTTATAAATTCCTTAACATCATGTTATCTATTTTCCTTAATAACGCACAGCGGAAACGGACTCGCCTGCAAACACACTACATACAACAGACACTTAATCACAACACTGTATGAGTAGTTTGTAAACATTTTATTTTATTTTCTCAAACTCGTACTGTAATAGTATTACGAGTAGCAATAATAACGGCAGGAGACCCACTATATTTTATAGTAGTAAAGGTTAAAGGCAAAAGAAAAACATATTGTAAAAGAAGCGTACAAAGCATAAAGAGTCGACAAAAAAGTTAAATGTAAACACTAGTTTTTCATTTAATCACTACATACAACAATACTTAACAAACACGTTTATACAGGCAAACACACCTTATTGCCATAAACTCCCTACTTTACCTCCCTCTCTTACACTTATTCCCCCCTTGAAAACGGTAAATATGTAACAACATGTTAAACATAAAAAAACACACAAACTTGAAACGTTGTTTTCATATTACACATAACGGTATTTATAGCGAAAATGAGAGATAGAGCTTTCATATGCTTCATAGTATTTGTGTGTGTGTTTTTGTGGGTATATTTATGCTGTATAGTGGTTTTGTTCTGCGTGCATGCTTGAGCATGTTTTCTGTTTTATTTTACTCTTAGCCACGTCTAGTCTCATGTACTTGCTGTGGTAAGTGTGTATTGTAATTTTGTGTCATGTTTAACATGTCCATCTACAGTACTATTGTTTGCTAATTAACTGCGATATGCAAAACAAAATATTACAACGAACTGGACAATGATTTTTGTGATTGTGTTAAATATTGAGGCAAATAGACGGACTTGTTTAATTTTGCCAATTTGATGCAGCATCAACAAATTAAATTACTGCATACTTAAGTCCAATATATACGACCGTTTAACTCTATTATGGTGCCTAGTATAGATGATGGTCAGACTATAGTCTCAAATATACTCATTCTAGACTATAAAATAGACTATACACTACACTTTAGACTAGACTGTAGACAATACTTTAGACTAGGCTGTAGACTATACTATAGATTAGACTATAGACAAGACTATAGAAAAGATTATATACAATATTATAAACTAGACTATAGACTAGACTGTACACTAGACTATAGACTACACTATAGACTAGACTATAGACTAGACTATTGACTATAGCCTAGACTAAAGACTAGACTATAGACTATACTATAGACTAGACTATAGACTAGACTATATACTAGACTGTATACTAGACTATATACTAGACTAAAGACTAGACTAAAGACTAGACTAGAGACTAGACTAAAGACTAGACTAAAGACTAGACTAAAGACTAGACTAAAGACTAGAGTAAAGACTAGACTAAAGACTAGACTAAAGACTAGAGTAAAGACTAGACTATAGACTAGACTATAGACTAGACTATAGACTAGACTATAGATTAGACTATAGAATAGATTATAGAATAGCCTATAGACTAGACTATAGACTAGACTATTGACTAGATTATAGACTAGACAATAGACTGGACTATAGACTAGACTATAGACTAGATTATAGACTAGACTATAGACTGACTAGACTATAGACTAGACTATAGACCAAACTATAGACTAGACTATAGACCAAACTATAGACTAGACTATAGACTAAACTACAGACTAGACTATAGACTAGACTATAGACTAGACTATAGACTAGACTATTGACTAGACTATAGACTAGACTATGGACTAGACTATAGACTAGGCTATAGACTAGACTATACACTAGACTATAGTAGTCTATAGACTAGACTATATACTAGACTATAGACTAGACTATAGACTAGACTATAGACTAGACTATAGACTAGACTATAGACTAGACTATAGACTAGACTATAGACTAGACTATAGACTAGACTATAGACTAGACTATAGACTAGACTATAGACTAGACTATAGACTAGACTATAGACTAGACTATAGACTATACTATAGACTATAAACTATACTAGGCTATAGACTAGACTATAAACTATACTACACTATAGACTAGACTATAGACTACACTATAGACAACACTATAGACTACACTATAGACGACACTATAGACTACACTATAGACTACACTATAGACTACACTCTAGACTATACTATAGACTCGACTATATACTAGACTATAGACTAGACTATAGACTAACTAGACTATAGACTAGACTATAGACTAGACTATAGACTAACTAAACTATAGAATAGACTATAGACCAAACTATAGACTAGACTATGGACTAGACTATAGACTAGACTATGGACTAGACTATAGACTAGACTATGGACTAGACTATAGACTAGACTATGGACTAGACTATAGACTAGACTATAGACTAGACTATAGACTAGACTATAAACTAGACTGTAGACTGGACTATAGACTATACTAGACTATAGACTAGACGATAGACTAGACTATAGACTAGACTATAGACTAGACTATAGACTAGACTATAGACTAGACTATAGACTAGACTATAGACTAGACTATAGACTAGACTAGACTAGACTATAGACTAGACTATAGACTAGACTATAGACTAGACTATAGACTAGACTATAGACTAGACTATAGACTAGACTATAGACTAGACTATAGACTAGACTATAGACTAGACTATAGACTAGACTATAGACTAGACTATAGACTAGACTATAGACTAGACTATAGACTAGACTATAGACTAAACTATAGACTAGATTATAGACTAGACTATAGACTAGACTATAGACTAGACTATAGACTAGACTATAGACTAGACTATAGACTAGACTATAGACTAGACTATAGATTAGACTATATACTAGACTGTATACTAGACTATATACTAGACTAAAGACTAGACTAAAGACTAGACTAGAGACTAGACTAAAGACTGGACTAAAGACTAGACTATAGACTAGACTAAAGACTAGACTATAGACTAGACTAAAGACTAGACTATAGACTAGACTATAGACTAGATTACAGACTGCACTATAGACTAGACTATAGATTAGACTATAGAATAGATTATAGAATAGACTATAGACTAGACTATAGACTAGACTATAGACTAGACTATAGACTAGACTTTAGACTAGACTATAGACTAGACTATAGACTAGACTATAGACTTGACTATTGACTAGACTATAGACTAGACTATAGAGTAGACTAGAGACTAGACTATAGACTTGACTATAGACTAGACTATAGACCAAACTATAGACTAGACTATGGACTAGACTATAGACTAGACTATGGACTAGACTATAGACTAGACTATACACTAGGCTATAGACTATACTAGTCTATAGACTAGACTATATACTAGGCTATAGACTAGACTAGACTATAGACTAGACTATAAACTATACTAGGCTATAAACTATACTACACTATAGACTAGACTATAGACTACACTATAGACAACACTATAGACTACACTATAGACTACACTCTAGACTACACTATAGGCTATACTATAGACTAGACTATAGACTACACTCTAGACTACACTATAGACTATACTATAGGCTAGACAATAGACTACATTATAGCCTAGACTAAACTATAGACTAGACTATAGACTAAACTATAGACTGGACTATATACTAGACTATAGACTAGACTATAGCCAGACTATAGTCCCTACTCTAGGTAAGGTATAGTTATACTCAAGTTCCTGCTATAGAAAGACTATTGTATGTACTACACATAATGAAACTATTGTCTCAACTTAATTTGATATCTTTAGTCATTTTCAACTGTAGTTTGTTTCGGCTATATTTTGTCTCGACTATTGTTTATCTTGTCTATAATCTGTCTCGAAAGCATTTTATCTGGATAAGAAGGAAATTGAACAATTTATGACCATATTTAGTTCAAAAGAGCCGTTTCACATTAGCAGTTTTTTATATAAATCTTTAGTTATCTAATTTATATAAATTTCTACACATTCTGTTCTAGTTCTAATGATTTACAATAACGAAATTGATTGATTTTACTGCTATTCAATTGATTTACTATATTAGCCTTAAATCAACATTCATCATACGCCCTGTATACTTGTTTAATCAAGATTTTTCAAATAACTTAATTAATATTAATCATACGTCTTAAACGATTTATATGATTACAAATAAATGACATTCCATGAGGATTTTAAACAAACCTGTGTGTTAGCGGTATTTTTGTAAGTTATTGTTGGAATAATTTCTTATTAAAACAAGTGTAAGTTGTCTTAGACCCAGCCTTATTTTTTTGTTCGTATAAAAATGCCGGTCAGGTATTTTAGTACACCTATAATTATTTCACTTTAGTTGTGTTATTTTTTTTTTTTTTTCATACATATATTTTTTGTATAATTTAATTTATTGCCTGTTGGTTGTAGGTAAAAAACACTTAAACAATGCTATGAATTTTTAATGAGTTGCACTTTTTTGTAATTTTTTTCCCTTTTTGTTTTTTATAATTAAATTAATTTCCAATTAATTATTCAATATAATATAAATGTTACAATTATGTTACAGAAACACATACATATACATATAAAACAACAAAAAATGTTCACTATTAAATTATTTATTTTTTAATGATTTTAACCCTATAAATGGTTAATTATTTTTTTTTTTTAATTAATAAATTTATTTTTTAATTAAAAATTAATAGCAAATTCTTTATAATTTTGCGTTCAACATTAAGTGTCAATGTTGCTGCCATTACTGGCCGGACAACTGTTGTTGAGGGCAAAAAAATCGTTATTTGACTGTTAAAAGGTTGTTGGTTTTTGTTGTTGTACCCCAAAAAAAAAAAATATAAAACTATTGGCTTAATTGTTTTTTTGTAGTATTAAGGCCAACCTTTTTAATGTTTATTGAATTTTGTTGAAGTTTTCCTTTTATTCTGTTTGTCATTTCTATGTAATCAATATGATGACCCCTTGTATATAAAAATATGTATTTTTTTCCTTATCATATCTAGTGCCTGTGGCGTTCAATTTATTAAATATTTTTTTAAGCAACAATTACAAAATAAGCCTTTTTTCGTGTGGAAAAGGATAAACACATGCGAATGTATGGTACTTACACTGTTGCCAACTTTTTTCCCAAAAATATCGCTAAAGTCGATTGAAAAATAGCTAGAAAATAGCTAAATTCAAGACATTTTGAAAAATTTAGCGATAAATCGTCAAAATAATATTTATTATATGATTCTGAAAACAAATAGCTAAAAAAACTAGCTAAATTTTTCAGATTTTTTATATTATTCTAAAAAGTCAGCGATTTATCGCTAAAATCTATATACATACGTAGGAATGGGATAGTGATACAAAAATATCTTATAACAAACACATAAGAGAATCTTTTTTTATGTTAAATATTTTCACCATAGAAAAATAAATAGAACTGAAACTGAGAATAAGAAATATTACTCTCTCACATGTATAGGTTCTCTGTGAATTTAATACAATTGTATGAGTATTTTTATTTTTGTTTACATAAAATAACAAAAATATGAAAGTACAAAATGTATCCGAATACACCATACCCTACCACATTGCGAGTAAGTAGCAATAAGTTATTTAGTATTTTTTAATGTAGAAGTTATATTCAAGAGATTGATGTTTGCTTAATTAATGAATGTACTACTCATTATAACAATATATAGTCAAAATTTCGTATATATAAAATTTGTTGAGTCGAATTTTATAAATACTCTATTCTTGTATAGCATGTACCGCTTACAAAAAAGTTCAATAGGCTAATTTATGGGCGGATTACATCATTACATCGACGCAGGTGTTACAAACTTTAAGACGTAAACAAAATACCGTTCCCATTAGTGTGGTGTAGGGTGTATTTTGACTGCATTTGGGCTGCTTTGAAATTAACAATAATCGTTCATATCAAGCGTTAATTTTAGCATTAGCACAATTCCTTTGGCAAAATAGCCCCTGCTGCTACAATAAACACTGCTAAAAGTTATGTTTTCCCATAAAATTATTGAAAACATTTTCAGAAAAAAAAACAAATTTTTCAATCGTTTTTATTTTTTAATATTATTTTCAAGTGTCAATATTGACTCAACCCAGCAACCACAAAGAGTTTATTTAAAATTAAAAATAATTTTTAATGAAGATCTTTCTTACATTGGTCAACTGATATTGAATAAAAATGGCTAATTCAAACCATTATTTCATAAAATATCGAAATATAATATCAAACAAAAATATAAAAACTTTTTAAACGAAAGAGTTTGTGTTTGTTGGGTTACATATTTTTCAACTAATACATTCTCACGACTTAGGTTTTTGACAGCAGACTTAGGTTTTGTCATACTCAGTTTCAGTTCTATGTATACCTTTTCTATGATTTTCACTTTTGGTTAGGAAAAATGTCAAGTTGAGGTTAATTTCGATATGCGACCCTATACAGATTGCTTTAGAAATGTTGTAAAGATAAATTGAATTTCGAAATGCTGGCTTTTATGGATCGATCCTTTATTTTCAGCATAAGAGTATTATTTATTTTTCCATTACAATACAATTACAAATTATATTCTTACCTAATTTACCGAGCAGGGTGACGATAACCATACGACCGTTGTAGTGTAGCAGACCAGGATCTCTGCTGGAAATCGAACCCACAACCCTCAGACTGACAGCTAGCACACTACCAACTAGCCTACTGGGGCACCCAAGATTATTATTATACACTCCTTTTGTGGGAAGTTTATCTGCAATATCGATATGCGGCCCTATACGCCTTAGAAATGTTGTAAATTTTTAGGACTTTATGGATCGATCCTTTCGTCACTTATTTCCAATGTTCACTAATTTTTAGAATTATGGTAAATTTTATTATCATATCACTCATTTACTAAAAGACTAGAATAATTAAATATTCGTTTTTTAATTGAGTACAACAAAATATACCCCTTTTAAAGTTTTTCGTATAACTTTACCTGTACGCACAAATATTTGCTCCTAATTATGTTCTTCAGAACATTCAAAATAAGTACACACAGTTAAAACTCAAATAATTTACATTGAATGCATATTTTTATATACATACATATATGTAAATCGTCATTCGTAGCAACTTTTAAGCGATATTATCAAAATATAAATGAATAAAAAATGCCTTAAAATCTAAAGAAAAATAGCTAGATTTCCCGCTAATAGCTAAATCATATTTTTCCCCGCAAAATGGGATTAAAAATCGCTAGATTTGACGAGAAAATACCTAAATTGGCAACAGTGGGTACTTACATAAATAACTAGAGACACACACACACACATTTAAACACTCATACTCTTTTTAATATTTCACTTTAACACCCTGCCTGGTGACAACTAGTTGAAAATTAAACACCCAGTGGGTTTTAATTGGTACCCTACTAGACTTAAGTATAGACTACACTTTAAGCTGGAATGAAGTCTAAAATATAGATTAAATTATAGGCTATAATATAGACTAGAATATAAACTAGGTTATAGATTGCAGACTAGACTATAGATTAAACTATAGACTAGACTAGATTATAGACTAGACTATAGACTAGACTAGACTAGATTATAGACTTGATTATAGACTAGACTATAGACTAGACTATAGACTAGATTAAAGACTAGATTATAGACTAGACTATAGACTAGACTATAGACTAGACTATAGACTAGACTATAGACTAGACTATAGACTAGACTATAGACTAGACTATAGACTAGACTATAGACTAGACTATAGACTAGACTATAGACTAGACTATAGACTAGACTATAGACTAGACTATAAACTAGACTATAGACTAGACTATCAACTAGACTATAGACTAGACTATAAACTAGACAATAGACTAGATAATAGACTAGACTATAGACTATGTCTACTAGACTTAAGTATGGACTACACTTTAAGCTAGAATGAAGTCTAAAATATAGATTAAATTATAGGCTATAATATAGACTAGAATATAAACTAGGCTATAGATTGCAGACTAGACTAAAGACTAGACTATAGACTAGACTATAGACTAGACTATAGACTAGACTATAGACTAGACTATAGACTAGACTATAGACTAGACTATAGACTAGACTATAGACTAGACTATAGACTAGACTAGACTAGACTATAGATTAAACTATAGACTACAATAAAGACTAGATTATAGACTATAGACTAGACTATAGACTGGACTATAGACTAGACTATAGACTAGACTATAGACTAGACTATAGACTAGACTATAGACTAGACTATAGACTATAGACTAGACTATAGACTAGACTATAGACTAGACTATAGACTAGACTATAGACTAGACTATAAACTAGACTATAGACTAAACTATAAACTAGACTATAGACTAGACTATCAACTAGACTATAGACTAGACTATAAACTAGACAATAGACTAGACTATAATCTAGTCTAGTCTATAGTCTATAGACTAGACTATAGACTATGTCTTTAATTGGTACACTACTAGACTTAAGTATGGACTACACTTTAAGCTAGAATGAAGTCTAAAATATATATTAAATTATAGGCTATAATATAGACTAGAATATAAACTAGGCTATAGATTGCAGACTAGACTATAGATTATACTATAGACTAGACTATAGATTATAGACTATAGACTAGACTAAATTATAGACTAGACTATAGACTAGACTAGATTATAGACTAGATTATAGACTAGACTATAGACTAGACTATAGACTAGATTATAGACTAGATTACAGACTAGACTATAGACTAGACTATAGACTAGACTATA
Source organism: Lucilia sericata (assembly GCF_015586225.1). Taxonomy (NCBI): domain Eukaryota; kingdom Metazoa; phylum Arthropoda; class Insecta; order Diptera; family Calliphoridae; genus Lucilia; species Lucilia sericata. The sequence goes on from NW_023994251.1 coordinate 398,037, forward strand.
GACTAGACTATAGACTAGACTATAAACTAGACTATAGACTAGACTAGATTATAGACTAGATTATAGACTAGACTATAGACTAGACTATAGACTAGATTATAGACTAGATTACAGACTAGACTATAGACTAGACTATAGACTAGACTATAGACTAGACTATAGACTAGACTATAGACTAGACTATAGACTAGACTATAGACTAGACTATAGACTAGACTATAGACTAGACTATAAACTAGACTATAGACTAGACTATCAACTAGACTATAGACTAGACTATAAACTAGACAAGAGACTAGATAATAGACTAGACTATAGACTATGTCTTTAATTGGTACCCTACTAGACTTAAGTATGGTCTACACTTTAAGCTAGAATGAAGTCTAAAATATAGATTAAATTATGGGCTATAATATAGACTAGAATATGAACTAGGCTATAGATTGCAGACTAGACTATAGACTAGACTATAGACTAGACTATAGACTAGACTATAGATTAGACTATAGACTAGACTAAACTATAGACTAGACTAAACTATAGACTAGACTATAGACTAGACTATAGACTAGACTATAGACTAGACTATAGACTAGACTATAGACTAGACTATAGACTAGACTATAGACTAGACTACAGACTAGACTATAGACTAGACTATAGACTAGACTATAGACTTGACTATAGACTAGACTATAGACTAGACTATAGACTAGACTATAGGCTAGACTATAGACTAGACTATAGACTACACTATATACTAGACTATAGACTAGACTATAGACTACACTATAGACTAGACTATAGACGAGACTATAGACTAGACTATAGACTAGACTATAGACTTCACCATAGACTAGACTATAGGCTAGACTACAGACTAGACTATAGACTTCACCATAGACTAGACTATAAACTAGACTGTATACTAGTCTATAGACTACTAAACTCTAGACTTTAGCCTGTCTGTTTTATGGTCTCTTTGTTGTTGATTATAGTGTGTGTTATTAGTCGTTTTAGTCCTTGTTATTATAATCCTTTACTCCTCTTTTATTTGTAATTAAATTTTTTGTTCTTATGTTTTTTCCAAATGTCATGACTCTATACTATAAAGACATGGTAGTTTTTCCCATTTTTAGTTTTTCATAATTTTTTTTAACATAATATTTTACTTTATTTTATTATAGCCGACTAACATTTCTATTGTAGTTATGGTGCTTTTTTGTATTTTCAAAATTGTTGTCTATGGTTAGGCCTTTTTTAATCCTTTTTGTGTTTAATTAATAACAACAATAGAAACTTTAATTGGTCTAGATAAAAATATAATCGTTTGTGGTGGGTTTGCTTTTTTAAGCGGATTAAAAATACAAAGTTGACAAGTTGTTTGAAGGGTGAGGATGAAGGGTTTAAGGAAATTATTATAAAAATGGGTGTAATTATTATAAACAAAAGAATTGAGGAAATTTGATTACAAATTTATTTGCTTTTTTAACGTTTTATTAAGATTTTTTGAAATTTTACCCATTTTTTCTTTAAGTGTAATGCTTGTAATAAAAATTTATTTAAGAGATACAATTTACTAAACATATCTTGTTAAAAAGTACTAATGATCTAATAAGTTTTAACATAAAATTATAACATTAAATTTTATTAACAATTTGAATATACAAACAAGTACATATTACTTATTTTAAATATTTATTTGAAAAAAAAGAACAAAATTAAAAATATCAAATACCAAAGCAAAAATAACATTAAAACTCTTTTTTGCATAAAAATCCAGAAATGAAAATTCCATAAGTATCACAAAACTATACACAAAGGAGCTTTTAAAAAAATAATAATTTTTTTAAAATAAATGAAATTTTTTTTTTTCTAAATAAGTGTTAAACACATTTCAATACACACACTTGCCTTTCATACATATATGTATGATGATCCAGTCCCACAAGTTGGCTATTTGTATATAAACAAATACTAAATGTTAATAACAATTTTATTACTAAAATGCCAAAGAATAAATACTAACAACTGCTATAACAACAACAACAACAAAAAGCATATAATCATAAAAATATAAAAATAAAAAAACTGGAAAATCATTTCATTTCAAACTAAACATTTTCTCTTTTTGAACAAAAGCTTACATGAACATTTTTCCGACATGAATATTTTAGATTTTCTTTTTATTCATTTTACTCTCTATTTTATTCATAGCAATTTGTAAATGAATTTATATGAATAAAAATACAATGGAAACAATTAAATAAAAATATTTTACAAGACCAGAAAATAAGCAAAGAAAACTGATATAAAAATTTTTATGAGAATTTATTTGGTGTAAACATAAAAAAAAAATCCTAAAACTATTATTTCAGCAAATTTGAATTTATTTGTAAATTGTAGATTTTTGTGATGAAAGCAAAGTAAATATAAACAGAAAATACCTTGGACCATAATAGTCTAGTTTATAGTCTGTCCTATAGTCTATAGTCTGAATTATAGTCTAGTCTAGTCTATAGTCTGAATTATAGTCTAGTCTATAGTCTGAATTATAGTCTAGTCTATAGTCTGAATTATAGTCTAGTCTATAATCTGGACTATAGTGTAGTATATAGTCTGGAATATAGTCTAGCCTACAATCTGGAATATAGTCAGGTTTACAGTCTACCCTATAATAAACCCCAAAATAGCCTATAGTGTAGTGAACTGTCTATAGTCTGGACTATAGTCAAGTCTATAGTCTGGACTATAGTCAAGTCTGTAGTCTGGACTATAGTCAAGTCTATAGTCTGGACTATTGTCAAGTCTATAGTCTGGACTATAGACAAGTCTACAGTCTGGACTATAGTCAAGTCTGTAGTCTGGACTCTTAGTCAAATCTATAGTCAGGAATATAGTCAAGTCTATAGTCTGGACTATAGTCAAGTCTATAGTCTGGACTATTGTCAAGTCTATAGTCTGGACTATAGACAAGTCTACAGTCTGGACTATAGTCAAGTCTATAGTCAGGTCTACAGTCTGGACTATAGTCTACATTGTAGTATACGCTATAGCTGGACTATAGTCTAGGGTATAGCCTGGTCTATAGTCTAGGCTATAATCTGGACTATAGTATAATCTATAATGTGGACTATAGTCTAGTCAATAGTCTGGACCGAAGTTTACTCTACAGTCTGGACTATAGTCAAGTCTATAGTCTTGACTATAGTATTCTCTATAGTCTGAACTATAGTCTACTCTAAAGTCTGGACTGTAGTCTACTATATAGTCTGGATTGTAGTCTACTATATAGCCTAGACTATAGTCTACTTTATAGTCTGGACTATAGTCTACTCTATAGTCTGGACTATAGTCTACTCTATAGTCTGGACTATAGTCTGTTCTATAGTCTGGACTATAGTATACCCCATAGTCTGGACTATAGTCTACTCTATAGTAAGAATTATAGTCTACTCCATAGTCTGGACTATAGTCTACTCTGTAGTCTGGACTATAGTCTACTCTATAGTCTGGACTATAGTCTACTCTATAGTCTGGACTGTAATCTACTCTATAGTTTGGACTATAATATACTCTATAGTCTGTGCTATAGTCTGCTCTATAGTCGAGTACTCTATAGTCTGGACTATAATCTATTCTTAAGTCTGGACTATAGTCTCTACAGTCTGGACTATGGTCTACTCTATAGTCTGGACTCTTTAGTATGATTCTCTGTAATCTGGACTATAATCTACTCTATTGTCTGGACTATAGTCACTCTATTGCCTGGGCTAGAGTCTACTCTATAGTCTGGACTATAGTCTGGTCTAAAGTCTACTCTATAGTTTGGTCTATAGTCTAGTATATAATCTAGTTTACCCTATTGTCTTGACTATAGTTTACTCTATTGTCTGGACTTTAGTCAAGTCTGTAAACTGGATTATAGTCTACTCTGTAGTCTAGTCTATAGTCTTGCCTGTAATTTAATCTATATAGTCTAGTCTAAAGTCTGGACTATAATCTAGTCTGGGCTATAGTCTAGTATATAATCTGGACTGCCGTATAGTATCTGGCCTATAGTTTAGTCTATAGTATGAACTATTGTCTACTTTATGGTTAAAACTATAATTTACTCTAAAGTTTTGACTATAGGCTTCTCTATAGTTTGGACTATGGTCTAGTCTATAGACGTCTAGTACATAATGTCATATAGGGTCTGGTCTTTATACGTAATAAGTATTTAATTGAGTTAAAAGATTTGCTTGTTTTCTTATCCCTTGAACTTGCTTGTGACTTTCTTTTGTGTTATTTTCATATCATGCTTGATATTCTTGGAAATTCTATAAAATTTCCTTGAATTTAGTCATACTTCAACTCACAGAAATTGTTATTTATTTTTCGCTTAAAAAAACAAAATATGACATTTTTAACATCTGCTTGAAATATACATAAAAAACAAAATTAACACAGATTTATAAAAAATATATTTTTGTTTTATAAATTTTGTATATTTTGGATAATTTTTACTACCGAAAAATCACACCCACTAATAAAGATTTAGCAGATGATTTAAAAAAAAAATTTCATAAAAAGAAACACTAAGAAGCAAAATAAAAATATAATTCATCAGCTTTAGCACAAATGTCAAAATAAAAAAGAAATCATAAGAATAAACAATTATTTGAAAGAGCAAAAAATTTTCAAAACAAATTTCAAAACCTTTACTATCTAACGGCACTAGATCAAAGTGTGTGCTCTTTAAAGGTATTTTAACAAAATTCTTACAAAATTTTTGCTCTTGAACTTTTAACAAATTCTTACAACAGGTGCAGTTATCTATGTATGCTCAAACTACACTCTCACTTGTGTATTGTCACTAAATTTTATTTAATTTTATTACAAAATAAAATTTTCAATTTCAAATAATGTTTTTTTTTTTAGGTTTTTAAAAATAAACAAAGAATACCAGAATACATTTTTTAAAAAAGGCATATTAAAAAAGAAAAATAAATAAAATAAAATTAATGGCATTGTAATGACATTAACCTTGAGTTAATAAATTCAAAAATAGTATTAAAAAAAATTAAACAAATTTTCAAACAACAAAAAAGCCAAACACACACCCATGATACAACAACAAACACTTCGAAAAAGATATGGCGCTAAAAGATATAATATTTGATTAAAATTTGTTGATACACAAAGAGACAATTTAATAAAAAATAATAAAATTAACTAAATAGATAAATAAAGCAATAATTTGATTGTGTATCTTGGGGTATATTAATGAAAAATAATAACATTAAAAAAAACATTTGTATGTTTTTTTTTTACAAATTTTTTAAATTTAATTTCGACAAAAAGCAAACAAAACTAATTAAAAGTTTTAATTGAATTTAATCAGGCGGCAAACAAAGTAATAAACAAACAAAAATAACGATATAAAAATGTTAACGTTTAGAAAAAATTCTATAGCTATAGTCCAGACTATAATCTATACTATAGTCCATATAGTCTATGATAGTCCAGACTATAGACTAGACCATAGTGCCGACTATAGCCCAGACTATTGAGTAGACTTTAGTCCTAGCTATAATCCAAACTATTATCCAGACTATAGACTGGAATATAGTCAAGACTATAGACTAGACTATTCCAGACTATAAACTAGAAATTAGTCCGGACTATAATGTAAGCTATAGACTAGCTTATAGTCCGGCTATAGGCCAGACTATAGTCCAGACTATGGACCAGACTATAGAAGACACTATATTACAGACTATAGAATAGACTTTAGACAAGACTATACCCCAGAATATAGACTAGACAATAGTCCCGACTATTCCACTTTAGTTTTAACCATAGTCCAGACTATTGACTAGACTATAGTCCAGACTATAGACTAGACTTTAGTGCAGACTATAGACTAGACTTTAGGCCTGACTATGATCTAAACTATAGCACAGACTTTAATCTAAAATATAGTCCAGACTATACTGCAGACTATCGACTTGACTATAGACTAAACTGTAGACTATAGTCCAAACTATAGACTTGACTATAGTCCAGACTATAGACTAGACTATAGTCCGGACTATGGACTAGACTATAGTCCAGACTATAGACTAGACTAGACTATAGTCCAGACTATATTCCAGACTATATTCCAGACTATAGACAAGTCTATAAACTAGACTATAGACTAGACTATTGTCCAGACTATATACTAGACTATAGTCCAGACTATATACTAGACTATAGTCCAGACTATAAACAAGACTATAGTCCAGACTATAGACAAGACTATGGTACAGACTATAGACTATACTACAGTCCAAACTACAGACTAGACTACCGTCCAAACTATAGACTATACTACAGTCCAAGCTATAGACTAGACTATAGACAAGACCATAGTTCAGACTATAAACTAGACTATAGCCCGGACTAAAGACTAGACTATAGTCCAGACTATATACTAGACTATAGTCCAGACTATAGACAAGACTACAGTCCAGACTATAGACAAGACTATAGTCCAGACTATAGTCCAGACTATAGACTAGACTATAGACAAGACTATAGTCCAGACTATAGTCCAGACTATAGACTAGACTATAGTCTAGACTAGACTATAGTCTAGACTATAGACTAGACTATAGTCCAGACTATAGACTTGACTATAGTCCAGACTATAGACTATAGTCCAGACTATAGACTATAGTCCAGACTATAGACTATAGTCCAGACTATAGACTAGACTATAGTCCAAACTATAGACTAGACCAGCGGTTCCCACAGATTTTTACTTCGCGGACCCCTTGAAGAGCTTATTTAATTTCGCGGACCCCCATACATATTTTTTTCCCGTACATTGAGAATATATAATATTTCAGATAGGTTTTCAATTGCATGTTTTGAAGATAGAATGACTTCTTTGTTGATATGTTAACATGATGTTTAATTTTAAGATCGTGAGATCTTTCAAGTTCATTTTTCTTCAAGGTAGCGAAAAGGTTTCTTTATCAAATATTGTCACATGTGCTTAAGGAGTCACGTTTCAAAAATTTGTTGCGATTGCAAAGGGTGAACTGAGTAAGAAAGTTGGACTTCTTCTATGTTGTTGCGGAATGCGTTATCCGCATAATATATGATTTGAACTCTTTGTTAAAGTAGTGTGAATTTGGAACTTAAATTTGAATTTTAAAATACCAACGAATTATTTTACTTCATGGTTTTTGGCTGCATATTTACGCGAAACGCTATGGATTTTCTGATGTTAGTTTAATAATATGTATTGGTCGACAAAATCAAGTTAAAATCTGTGTATCACGACGGATTGTAATATTTATAAAGAGTCACCTCTGTTTTGGAAATATATAATTGTTGTCCTTTCAAACGAGAACACTTTTGCTTACAATTTGATAAACTTAAATCTGTAATAAGCTTGTCTTTGAATTGAACTTCATACTCCGGAATACCAGTATCCCTAATTTAATTGTAAGGCAGAGTATTATTTGTTTGAAATAAAAACCATTATTTCAGTACATATACAGGAAATAAAAATTACAAATCACGCAGTACTTTACTTTATAAAAGTTATACAATAAATTTGTAGGGCCTAGCTTCTTCCTGATAAACAACCGAAAAAATAAAATTCAAAAAGTCACCAAAAAATTTGGGATTATTGCACAAAAATTGGATATATTTGTACATACATATAAAAGCAGAATATTGTTTATTCATGGTTTTTTTCGTTCGTCTTCGCGGACCCCCTAGGATTTTACTACGGACCACTAGGGGTCCGCGGACCCCCATTTGGGAACCGTTGGACTAGACTATAGTCCAGACTATAGACTAGACTATAGTCCATACTATAGACTAGACTATAGTCCAGACTATAGACCAGACTATAGTCCAGATTATAGACTAGACTATAGTCCAGACTATAGACTAGACTATAGTCCAGCCTATAGACTAGACTATAGTCCAGACTGTAGACTAGACTATAGTCCAGACTATAGACTAGACTATAGTCCAGCCTATAGACTAGACTTTAGTCCAGACTATAGACTAGACTATAGTCCAGACTGTAGACTAGACTATAGTCCAGACTATAGACTAGACTATAGGCCAGACTATAGACTAGACTATAGTCCAGACTATAGACTAGACTATAGGCCAGACTGTAGACTAGACTATAGGCCAGACTGTAGACTAGACTATAGGCCAGACTATAGAGAAAACTATAGTTCAGACTATAGACAAGACTATAGACAAGACTATAGACAAGACTATAGTCCAGACTATAGACAAGACTATAGTCCAGACTATAGACAAGACTATCGTTCAGACTATAGACAAGACTATCGTCCAGACTATAGACAAGACTATAGTCCAGACTATAGACAAGACTATAGTCCAGACTATAGACAAGACTATAGTCCAGACTATAGACCAGACTATAATTCAGACTTTAGTCCAGGCTATAGAATAGACTATTGACTAGACTTTAGTCCAGACTATAATCTAAACTATAGTCTAGACTATAAGCTGGACTTTATTCCAGACTATAGACTAGGCTTTAGTCCAGGCTATAATCTAATGTTTTTAATTAATGTTTTTCTATTTTTTATATAAATATACTACATTTGTTTCTTAAAAACAAAAGTATAAGAAACAAAAGTGTACTTCGGATTTTTGTATGAATGTAAAAAAAATGTTTTAATTAAAACTTCTATTAAAATCCCGAGTGTAGGTGCAAACATTTAAATTTCGTTTACACGTTTTTTTTATTCTGGTTTATTTTTAAACAAAAAATACACAGCTTTCGATCAAACGTTTCTCAAAATTTTATACGAAAATTCAAATTTTGTTTTTTAAGCGGAAACGAGAGAACAAGCAAATTAAGAATTGAAGAAATCTTAGGTAAAACAAGTAAGACAGTTATAGTCGGCTATGACGAATCTTATATATTGTATATCCATTACCATAGTTATAAAAATGTGTTTTATCAAAAAAAATTATTGTTTTGCATTTTCCTAACAAATGACGTCTTTTCTTTATTTAAAAATTTGAAAATTATAATTTTATTTTCCTCAAGTGCCAAAAACTTTTAAAGATCAATCAAATTTATAGCTGCATTAAGTTAATTTTTTCCGAAAAATTTAATTAAATAAATTTATTTCAATTAAAATGCAAAATAATTAAAAAAAAAGGGGTAAAATTTATCCCAGATTTTAGTATTAAAATTTTAATAACTTAAAAATTCATTAAAAATGTTTTGCTGCATTTAAACGGAAATTCCCCGCTAATTCAAAATAATTTCAAAAACTTTTCAAAAATTTTCATTAAAAAAACAACAACAGCTAAAATTTACAAGTACAATTTAGGAAAAAAAAACGAAAACCAAAAAGTTTATTTTTATTTTTTGTATCTTTTTAAAATACAAACAATTTCCGAAATATAACCAAATAAAAGAACAACAATGTTTACAGATGAATACAGAAATGACAAATAAATAAATATATATTTAAATATAGTATATAAAATTAATATAAAATTTAAAACAACCATGACATTGGCTAGTGAGTGTTTTTATTAAAAAAAAAGCAAAAGGGGTGAAGGGTAACACTTTAGAAGTGTGTATTTTTTTTTCGCAAAAAGCAACATTTCCAACCCAGCACCCAAATGTGTCAAAAAGTATTTTGAAATTTTTTGAAAAATTTTCTCGTTGCTTAACGAATGACGTGTATTTTTTCGGTGTCCAAAAAAAAAACTTTCAGAACTGTTGACTAAACATTATATGACAGATGAGCAAATGAGTGTTATTAACATGTTTGAGCGTATAATGGACACTTCAACTACAAAACAATTGAATTTTAAAACTATTTTTATATATAAATATTTCTTTTTTCTATATCGAAGATTTTAAGAAACGCATTTTCAATGAATTATAACTAATGGATTTCAATTGAAATATATATATCTACACTTATTTCAAAAAACGATATATGTACATATCACTCATTCACTAAGAAAATATAGTCTGTTTTATACTCTAGTCTATAACTATTTTATACTCTACTCTAGTCTTTAGTCAAGTCTATAGTCTAGTCTATAAACTAGTCTATAGTCTAGCCTATAGCCTGGACCAGAGCCTTATCTATAAGCTGGTCTATAGTCTATAATATAGTCTTGATTATAGTCTAGTCTATCGTTCGGTATATATTCTAGTCTGTTGTCTGGACTATGGTTTATATTATAGTCTGGATTAAAGTGTAGTCTGTTTTCTGGTCTAAAGTCTAGTCTATATTCTAGTTTACAGTCTGGACTATATGCTAGTTTACAGTCTAGACTATAGTTTAGATTATAGTCTGTACAAAAGTCTAGTCTATAGTCTGGACTATAGGCTAGTCTATAGTCTGGACTATAGTTTAGGTTATAGTCTATAGTCTAGTCTATAGTCTGGACTATAGTCTAGTCTATAGTCTGGACTATAGTTTAGAATATAGTCTATAGTTTAAACTATGGTTCAGATTATACTCTATAGTCTAGTCTTTAGTCTAATCTATAGTCTAGTCTATAGTCTAATCTATAATCTAGTCTATAGTCTACTCTATAGTCTACTCTATAGTCTAATCTATAGTTTAGTCTTAGTCTAGTCTATGGTCTAATCTATAGTCTAGTCTATAGTATAGTCTATTGTCTAGTCTATAGTCTAGTCTATAGTCTAGTCTATAGTCTAGTCTATAGTCTAGTCTATAGTCTAGTCTATAGTCTAGTCTATAGTCTAGTCTATAGTCTAGTCTATAGTCTAGTCTATAGTCTAGTCTATAGTCTAGTCTATAGTCTAGTCTATAGTCTAGTCTATAGTCTAGTCTATAGTCTAGTCTATAGTCTAGTCTATAGTCTAGTCTATAGTCTAGTCTATAGTCTAGTCTATAGTCTAGTCTATAGTCTAGTCTATAGTCTAGTCTATAGTCTAGTCTATAGTCTAGTCTATAGTCTAGTCTATAGTCTAGTCTATAGTCTAGTCTATAGTCTAGTCTATAGTCTAGTCTATAGTCTAGTCTATAGTCTAGTCTATAGTCTAGTCTATAGTCTAGTCTATAGTCTAGTCTATAGTCTAGTCTATAGTCTAGTCTATAGTCTAGTCTATAGTCTAGTCTATAGTCTAGTCTATAGTCTAGTCTATAGTCTAGTCTATAGTCTAGTCTATAGTCTAGTCTATAGTCTAGTCTATAGTCTAGTCTATAGTCTAGTCTATAGTCTAGTCTATAGTCTAGTCTATAGTCTAGTCTATAGTCTAGTCTATAGTCTAGTCTATAGTCTAGTCTATAGTCTATCTAGTCTAGTCTATAGTCTAGTCTATAGTCTAGTCTATAGTCTAGTCTATAGTCTAGTCTATAGTCTAGTCTATAGTCTAGTCTATAGTCTAGTCTATAGTCTAGTCTATAGTCTAGTCTATAGTCTAGTCTATAGTCTAGTCTATAGTCTAGTCTATAGTCTAGTCTATAGTCTAGTCTATAGTCTAGTCTATAGTCTAGTCTATAGTCTAGTCTATAGTCTAGTCTATAGTCTAGTCTATAGTCTAGTCTATAGTCTAGTCTATAGTCTAGTCTATAGTCTAGTCTATAGTCTAGTCTATAGTCTAGTCTATAGTCTAGTCTATAGTCTAGTCTATAGTCTAGTCTATAGTCTAGTCTATAGTCTAGTCTATAGTCTAGTCTATAGTCTAGTCTATAGTCTAGTCTATAGTCTAGTCTATAGTCTAGTCTATAGTCTAGTCTATAGTCTAGTCTATAGTCTAGTCTATAGTCTAGTCTATAGTCTAGTCTATAGTCTAGTCTATAGTCTAGTCTATAGTCTAGTCTATAGTCTAGTCTATAGTCTAGTCTATAGTCTAGTCTATAGTCTAGTCTAGTCTATAGTCTAGTCTATAGTCTAGTCTATAGTCTAGTCTATAGTCTAGTCTATAGTCTAGTCTATAGTCTAGTCTATAGTCTAGTCTATAGTCTAGTCTATAGTCTAGTCTATAGTCTAGTCTATAGTCTAGTCTATAGTCTAGTCTATAGTCTAGTCTATAGTCTAGTCTATAGTCTAGTCTATAGTCTAGTCTATAGTCTAGTCTATAGTCTAGTCTATAGTCTAGTCTATAGTCTAGTCTATAGTCTAGTCTATAGTCTAGTCTATAGTCTAGTCTATAGTCTAGTCTATAGTCTAGTCTATAGTCTAGTCTATAGTCTAGTCTATAGTCTAGTCTATAGTCTAATCTATAGTCTAGTCTATAGTCTAGTCTATAGTCTAGTCTATAGTCTAGTCTATAGTCTAGTCTATAGTCTAGTCTATAGTCTAGTCTATAGTCTAGTCTATAGTCTAGTCTATAGTCTAGTCTATAGTCTAGTCTATAGTCTAGTCTAGTCTATAGTCTAGTCTATAGTCTAGTCTATAGTCTAGTCTATAGTCTAGTCTATAGTCTAGTCTATAGTCTAGTCTATAGTCTAGTCTATAGTCTAGTCTATAGTCTAGTCTATAGTCTAGTCTATAGTCTAGTCTATAGTCTAGTCTATAGTCTAGTCTATAGTCTAGTCTATAGTCTAGTCTATAGTCTAGTCTAGTCTAGTCTAGTCTAGTCTATAATCTAATCTATAGTCTAGTCTATTGTTTAGTTTATTTTCTTGCCTGTAGTCTAGTCTATAGTCTAGTCTATTGTTTATATATAGTCTAATCCATAGTCTAATGTATAGTGTAGTCTATAGTCTGTAATTGCCGTAAAATCTGTGTAAAATTGAAAATTTTACATGTTTATCGTAATTTTTATGAAAATTTTTATTCTTGACATTATGTAAACAATGTAAATTAAGTGCAATTTACATAAAATCTGTGTATATTTAACGTGTTCGTTGATTTTTTGTAATTTCTATGAAAATTTGAATTTTTGACATTATGTAAACATTGTATGTAAACTATGTGTAATTTACATAAAATCTGTGTAAAATTCTTGGCATTATGTAAACAATGTAAATTTCGTGTAATTTACATAAAATCTGTGTAAAATTAAACTTTTTATTGGGTTTTTTTGCGATGTCTAAGAAATTCGGAGTACTTTACATAATGTAAACAATGTAAATTTCATGTAAATTACATAAAATCTTTATAAAATTAAAGATTTTATTTAGGTTTTTTGTAATTTGTATGAATATTTCGATTATTTACATAATGTAAACAATGTAAATTATAAGTAATTTACGTTAAATCTATGTAAAATTAATGTTTTTATTTAGTTTTTGTAATTTATAGGATAATCTTAAGTGTTGACATTAGGTAAACAATGTAAATTTACATTGCATTTGAAGATTTTGTGAACAAATTTATTGTTTACCTCAATCAATGTAAGTTTATGGAATTTATATTGTATTTTTTTTGCAATTATTTTCTTTAATGGAAAATTTACCCATTTGGAAATTTTGAAAAATTTATTTAAACTTATGCACACTCCCCCCTCTAACAATAATTCAAATTAAGTTGTTTTTATCACAAATCCACTGTAAGCTTTTTATATGTTATTGTTAAATCTTAAATAATATTTAATGGTTTGAACAAAAAAAAAACTTACCTCTTCCAACCTGCTGCCACTGCTTCCCTACATAAAACCGAATACACCCCAAGGTATGTATAGAGTAGATGACTGATGATGATTATTATATGATTAAGTAGCACTCGTAAATACTTGTACTTATTCAATTTAATAAAAAAAAACACACACAAACAATTTCTTAAAAGATTTAAGGAAAAAAATTGAAAATTTAATTTCAAAACTGGCTTCACTAATTGACTTTATTAGTCTGCATTAATTTTTTTTTATATTTTTTAAAATATTTATGTTAATTTGTAGAACTAGTTGTGATTAATCATTGTTGGGAGATAATTATGTTTAAATTACAAATGCATTTTATACACAAAATAAAAATTTACATAATTTTTTTTTTTTAATTTATATATTTGAAAACAATTTTTAAATAATTATGATGATGTTGTTGTTTTTTTCATAATTTTGCTGTTTTTAATTTTTTTGTCAGAAAACTACAAAATTTTGGCACTTATTCTAAATTTTTTTTTTCTTTTAAGTTATTTATTTATTTCAATATTTTTTTTGCTATTTTTTATAAATTTATGTTAAATTTTTTTTCTTTATTTATTTTTTTTTTTTTTTTTTTCAAATAATTTTTAAATTTTTTTAATTAAAATTTTCTCCATTTTGCGTTGTCGTTTTAGTTTACCGTGTGTTTTTTTAGGAAGACGTTAGTATTATTAGACCGTTTACTGAAGACTGAGTGTATAATTTTCAAAAAGATCATTAAGAAGATCTGTTAATATCAATGATAAAAACAAATTTATACACAAATCCCTAAAGTATAAAGAGAAAAAGCTTTTTTATCAGCAATCTCTTAAATACATTTCTCTCTCTCAATTCCTCTTTGTTATGCAAAACACAATCATAACGTTAGGCGACAAAGAAAAACAATGTACAACAAATTTAGTATAATTTACATAAAATCTATGTAAAATTACCAATTTAAATTACCAATTTTTCCTAAATTTTTTGAAAATCATGTCAAGAATTCACATGATGTAAACAATGTAATGATAGTGTAAACTATATAAAATCAAAACAAAATTACTTATTTTACAAGTTTTTCTCAATTTTGATGAAAATCGGAATTGTTGACATAATGTAAACAATGTAAAATGTGAGTAAACTATATAAAAGCAACTTAAATTTACACATTTTACAAGTTCTTCGCAATTTTGGTGATAATCTGAATTCTTGACATTATGTAAACAATGTAAATTTTGTATTATTTACATAAAATCTATGTAAAATTAAAGAATTGTTGACATAATGTAAACAGTGTAAAGTTTGAGTAAATTATATGAAATCTGGGTAAAATTTCTTAAATTACAAGTTTTTTCTCAATTTTTATGAAAATCTAAATTCTTGACATTATGTAAACAATGTAAAATGTGAGTAAACTATATAAAAACTAGGTAAAATTACATATTTTACAAGTCCTTCGCAATTTCGATGATAATCTGAATTCTTGACATTATGTAAACAATGTAAATTTAGTATTATTTACATAAAATCTATGTAAAATTAAAGAATTGTTGACATAATGTAAACAGTGTAAAGTTTGAGTAAATTATATGAAATCGAGGTAAAATTTCTTAAATTACAAGTTTTTTTTCTCAATTTTTATGAAAATCTAAATTCTTGACATTATGTAAACAATGTAAATTTGGTGTAAACTTTATGAAATCAAGGTAAAATGACGTATTATACATATTTTTCTCATTTTTTATGAAAATCTGAATTTTTTACATTATGTAAGCAATGTAAATTTTGTGTAAACTTTATGAAATCCAGGTTAAGTTACACGTTTTACATGTTTTTCTCAATTTTTATGAAAATCTAAATTCTTTACATTATGTAAACAATGTAAATTTGGTGTAAACTTTATGAAATCAAGGTAAAATTACACATTTTACTTGTTTTCCTCAATTTTTTTGAAAATCTAAATTCTTGACATTATGTAAACAATGTAAATTTTGTTTAAACTTTATGAAATCAAGGTAAAATGACTTATAATACATATTTTTCTCAATTTTTAGATAAATCTGCATTCTTTACTTTATGTAAACCATGTAAATTTTGTGTAAACTTTATGAATTAAATGCAAAATTTCATATTTTACAAGTTTTTCTCTAATTTTATGAAAATATGAATTCTTGACATTATGTAAACAATGTAAATTTTGTGTAAACATTATAAAATCAAGGTAAAATGACGTATTATACATATTTTTCTCAATTTTTATGAAAATCCGAATTTTTTACATTATGTAAACAATGTACATTCTGTGTAAACTTTATGAAATCAAGGTAAAATTACATATTTTACATTTTTTTCTCAAAATTTATGAAAATCTAAATTCTTGACATTATGTAAACAATGTAAATTTCGTGTAAACTTTATAAAATCAAGGTAAAATTTCTTATTTTACTAGTTTTTCTCAATTTTTATGAAAATCTGAAGTGTTGACACAATGTAAAGTTTTTAAAATCAAGCTAAAATTACACATTATACAAGTTTTTCTCAATTTTTATGAAAATCTAAATTCTTGACATTATGTAAACAATGTAAATTTGTTGTAAAATACAGTAAATTTTCATGTAATTTAAAGCTTTAAAAATTTATTGAAATTTTTATAAAATTTATAAGCCTTTACCTGATGTAAACAATGTAAAGTTCGTGTAATTTTAATAAAAGTTGTGTAATTTGACAAAATTTTGAACTTCAACAACATGAAAATGGTTTTCAATAACAATTTTAAACCAAATTTTTCTTCAATTCCCCTTATTTCTTTTTCGGATCTTTGGGCTTTTTATCTTTATCTTTCGCCTCCGTTTTGGGTTTAGCAGCTGGAGCCGGTTTTTTAGCTAAATCTTTAGTTTGTTCTTTAGCTTGTTTTGCATTTTTAGCTTCATCATTTTTAACTTCCCCTTTCTTCTGTTGCTCCTTTAAATCATCTTTTTTCTTATCCGCCTCAGTTAAGGGTTTTGCCTCGGTTTTTGCTTCTGGCTTGGGTAATTCTTTTATTTCCGATTTGGGTGTAGCCTTCACCGTACCCGGGGGTATTAGGCGTATTCCTACATTAGTATGTTTTAAATCGCGCCATATAATATTTCTAATTTTGCCCTCTAAATTTTGAGCATAAACATCAGTGGCCAATTCAGCAGGATCCGTTTCTTTTTCTAGTCTAACTTGTTTGACGATCTCATCTATTTCGGTTTTAATGGTATCATCGATTTTCTATAAGGGAGAGGAATACTTTAGACTAGACCAAAGACTAGACAATAGACTTCACTATATACTAAACTATAGACTAGACTATGGAATAGATTATAGACTAGACTATATACTAGACTTTAGACTAGACTATAGACTAGACTATAGACAAGACTATAGACTAGACTATAGACTAGACTAAAGACTAGACTATAGACTGGACTATAGACTAGACTATAGACTAGACTATAGACTAGACTATAGACTAGACTATAGACTAGACTATAGACTAGACTATAGACTAGACATAGACTAGACTATAGACTAGACTATAGACTAGACTATAGACTAGACTATACTATAGACTAGACTATAGACTAGACTATAGACTAGACTATAAACTAGACTATAGACTAGACTATAGACTAGACTATAGACTAGACTATAGACTAGACTATAGACTAGACTATAGACTAGACTATAGACTAGACTATAGACTAGACTATAGACTAGACTATAGACTAGACTATAGACTAGACTATAGACTAGACTATAGACTAGACTATAGACTAGACTATAGACTAGACTATAGACTAGACTACTATAGACTAGACTATAGACTAGACTATAGACTAGACTATAGACTAGACTATAGACTAGACTATAGACTAGACTATAGACTAGACTATAGACTAGACTATAGACTAGACTATAGACTAGACTATAGACTAGACTATAGACTAGACTATAGACTAGACTATAGACTAGACTATAGACTAGACTATAGACTAGACTATAGACTAGAACTATAGACTAGACTATAGACTAGACTATAGACTAGACTATAGACTAGACTATAGACTAGACTATAGACTAGAACTATAGACTAGACTATAGACTAGACTATAGACTAGACTATAGACTAGACTATAGACTAGACTATAGACTAGACTATAGACTAGACTATAGACTAGACTATAGACTAGACTATAGACTAGACTATAGACTAGACTAGACTATAGACTAGACTATAGACTAGACTATAGACTAGACTATAGACTAGACTAACTAGACTATAGACTAGACTATAGACTAGACTATAGACTAGACTACAGACTAGACTATATACTAGACTATAGACTAGACTATAGACTAGATTATAGACTAGACTATAGACTAGACTATATACTAGACTATAGACTAGACTATAGACTAGACTATAGACTAGACTATAGACTAGACTATAGATTAGATTATAGACTAGACTATAGACTAGACTATAGACTAGACTATAGACTAGACTATAGACTAGACTATAGACTAGACTATAGACTAGACTATAGACTAGACTATAGACTAGACTATAGACTACATTATAGACTACACTATAGACTAGACTATAGACCACACTATAGACCACACTATAGACTACATATAAACTAGACTATAGGCATGATTATAGATTATAGTCCAACCTATAATCCAGAATATATACAAGACTATAGTTCACATTATATACTCCTCTTTAACTCACCTTAAACTCTTCTTCCTTTATCAATTTATGCTTCAAACACAAATCCCTAAACGTAGTTATCGGATCATATTTCTCACGCATGATTTGAACTTCTTCCCTCTTACGATAACTAGTACCCGGATCAGACATTGAATGACCATGATAACGATAAGTTTCTAATTCCATGACTATAGGACCACATGAACGAGCATGATTTATAACAAATTCCGCAGCACTACGTACAGCCAAAACATCGTTACCATTAACCCAGAGTCCCGGTATATAATCACCTCTAGTATAATAATCTGTACTGCAAGAAGATCTTTTCATAGACGTACCCATGCCATATTTATTATTTTCACAAACAAAAACCACCGGTAATTTCCACAGACAGGCTATATTGAATACTTCATGCAGCTGTCCCTGGTTGGCAGCACCATCACCATAGCAGGCGAAATTAACACCTCCGTCACAATTATAGGCATGAGCAAAAGCTATTCCCGCCCCTAAAGGGGTTTGAGCTCCTACTATACCATTGCCTCCGAAAAAGTTAGGGGCGTAAGTATGCATAGAGCCTCCCTTGCCTCGACTGCAGCCTGTTTGTTTTTGGCACAGTTCCGCTATAATGTTATATATAGAAACACCCATCAGCCAGGTCCAGCCATGTGAACGATATGAAGTGATAATGGTGTCTTGAGATCTCATAGAAGATTTAATGCCTGTTTTCAGATGCAAACAAGACAGATTAGAATTTTTATTTCTGTTTAACACTTTTTTCCCCCTTACCCACACAACAGGCCTCTTGACCCACATATAAATGACAAAATCCTCTTATTAACTTTTCCTTATACAAATTACCACAAGCATTTTCCATTCTTCTTATAGTTTGCATTTCTTGGTACAATTTTAAGGCCAGTTGTTGGCTCAAACATATAGAGGAACAGGGCTCTTTTTCCAAATTGTATAATTTAAAGCTCTGGCGCGATTTATTTTAATAATTAACAGATTCTGTTTAAATTTTATGAAAAATTTATATTTTACCCACATTTTCCAATTGTATAGTAACACTGGGTCCTGAATCCTTTATATTATTTCCCTCACTGGCGTTCTTTTTACAAAAATGTTCCAAAAAGGAGAAACAGCGACGGGGTATCTTTTGGTTTAATAGTCTTAATGAAAGAGGTTTAAAAGAAAACATATTTCCGTATTTTTAAGAAAAATTGTGAAAATATTAAAAATTTTGTTGAATTTTGTAAGAAATCAGAAAAATATTTTGTCAAAATTTTAGGAATAAACAAAATTGCCAGGTTGGAAATATTTTTTGGTAGAACAGCAAGTTGCCATTGAAAAACAAATTAGGTTCTGATCATAGACTTGATTAGATCATAGAATTCTGAATTACATTCTAGTCTATGTATGGACTAATAGTCTGGTCTGAAGTCTAGTATATGGTCCATTCTAAAGTCTAGTCTAAAGACTAGTCTATAGTCTAGCCTATAGTCTAGTCTATAATCTAGTCTATAGTATAATATATAGTCTAGACTATAGTCTAGTCTATAGTATAATCTTTAGTCTAGTCTATAGTCTAGTGTATAGTCTAGTATATAGTCTAGTCTATAGTCTAGTCTATAGTATAGTCTATAGTCTAGTCTATAGTCTAGTCTATAGTCTAGTCTATAGTCTAGTCTATAGTCTAGTCTATAGTCTAGTCTATAGTCTAGTCTATAGTCTAGTCTATAGTCTAGTCTATAGTCTAGTCTATAGTCTAGTCTATAGTCTAGTCTGTAGTCTAGTCTATAGTATAATCTATAGTCTAATCTATAGCATAATCTTTAGTCTAGTCTATAGTCTAGTCTATAGTCTAGTCTATAGTCTAGTCTATAGTCTAGTCTATAGTCTAGTCTATAGTCTAGTCTATAGTCTAGTCTATAGTCTAGTCTATAGTCTAGTCTATAGTCTAGTCTATAGTCTAGTCTATAGTCTAGTCTATAGTCTAGTCTAGTCTAGTCTAGTCTAGTCTATAGTCTAGTCTATAGTCTAGTCTATAGTCTAGTCTATAGTCTAGTCTATAGTCTAGTCTATAGTCTAGTCTATAGTCTAGTCTATAGTCTAGTCTATAGTCTAGTCTATAGTCTAGTCTATAGTCTAGTCTATAGTCTAGTCTTTAGTCTAGTCTTTAGTCTAGTCTAGTCTAGTTATAGTCTAGTCTATAGTCTAGTCTATAGTCTAGTCTATAGTCTAGTCTATAGTCTAGTCTATAGTCTAGTCTTTAGTCTAGTCTATAGTCTAGTTTATAGTCTAGTCTATAGTCTAGTCTATAGTCTAGTCTATAGTCTAGTCTATAGTCTAGTCTATAGTCTAGTCTATAGTCTAGTCTATAGTCTAGTCTATAGTCTAGTCTATAGTCTAGTCTATAGTCTAGTCTATAGTCTAGTCTAGTTAGTCTATAGTCTAGTCTATAGTCTAGTCTATAGTCTAGTCATAGTCTAGTCTAGTCTAGTCTAGTCTATAGTATAATCTATAGTCTAATCTATAGCATAATCTTTAGTCTAGTCTATAGTCTAGTCTATAGTCTAGTCTATAGTCTAGTCTATAGTCTAGTCTATAGTCTAGTCTATAGTCTAGTCTATAGTCTAGTCTATAGTCTAGTCTATAGTCTAGTCTATAATCTAGTCTATAGTCTAGTCTATAGTCTAGTCTATAGTCTAGTCTATAGTCTAGTCTTTAGTCTAGTCTTTAGTCTAGTCTATAGTCTAGTTTATAGTCTAGTCTATAGTCTAGTCTATAGTCTAGTCTATAGTCTAGTCTATAGTCTAGTCTTTAGTCTAGTCTATAGTCTAGTTTATAGTCTAGTCTATAGTCTAGTCTATAGTCTAGTCTATAGTCTAGTCTATAGTCTAGTCTATAGTCTAGTCTATAGTCTAGTCTATAGTCTTGTCTATAGTCTAGTCTGTAGTCTAGCCAGTAGTCTAGTCTATAGACTAGTCTATAGTCTAGTCTATAGTCTAGTCTATAGTCTAGTCTACAGTCTAGTCTATAGTCTAGTCTATAGTCTAGTCTATAGTCTAGTCTACAGTCTAGTCTATAGTCTAGTCTATAGTCTAGTTTATAGTCTAATCTAGTCTATAATCTAGTCTATAGTCTAGTCTATAGTCTAGTCTACAGTCTAGTCTATAGTCTAGTCTATAGTCTAGTTTATAGTCTAGTCTATAGTCTAGTCTATAGTCTTGTTTATAGTCTAGTCTATAGTCTTGTCTATAGTCTAGTCTATAGTCTAGTTTATAGACTAGTCTATAGTCTAGTCTATAGTCTAGTCTATAGTCTAATCTATAGTCTAGTATAGTCTGTAGTCTAGTCTATTGTCTACTCTATAGTCTAGTCTACAGTCTAGTCTACAGTCTAGTCTACAGTCTAGTCTACAGTCTAGTCTACAGTGTAGTCTACAGTCTAGTCTATAGTCTAGCCTATTGTCTAGTCTATAGTCTATTTATACTCTAGACTATAGTTATAGTCTAATAGTCTATAGTCTAGTCTATAATCTCATCATAGTACATACTCTAGTCTTTAGTAGATTCTAGTCTATGGTGTAATCTAGGCTCTAACCTAGTCTCCAGTTCATAGTCTTGCCTCTTAATTACTTTTCCGCTTAATTTTCACTTTCACTTTAAAAAAATTAATCGAAATTTTAAATTTTTATTACAATATTTTATTATGTATTTGATTCGTATTTTTATGAATTTTTCTAATTTGTATGTTAATGGTGTTTATATTCTTAAAGAAATTAACGTTTTTTTTTTTTTTTTTTTTTTGCAAAAACTAAAAATATTTACATAAAACATTATCCTTTTGTAAATAAAATTGAGATGAGTAAATTGCAGCCAATTTTTTGGTGTAAACTTTTTGCACACTTTTAACTTAAAAACAATAATAACAAAATAAAATATCAAATTTCACTTTCAATTAATATCGTTGGCTAATAAAATTTACAATATTTTTCCCTTTTTTTTTTTTTGAACACTAAAAGCTGATGAAGAATTTTTTTTAACTTAATGATTAACACCCTTATTTTCTTGAATATGTTTTAGATTGAAATCAACGGTGCCACGAATCTTGGGCTCCAAACATTGAGAGTAGACATCGGTCCACAAGCCAGAAAGAGGCAATTCAGCATCGGCTTTAGCGGCGGCAGTAGCCTCATCGATTTCCTTGCGCACCTTAGTGTCAATAGCTTTGATTTCATCGGTTGTCATGAGACCCAATTCAATAACCAAATCCTTGAAAGAGGCAATAGGATCACGTTTCTGGCGTACTTCCTGGATTTCTTCGCGAGTACGATAGCTGGTACCGGGATCAGACATAGAATGGCCGGAATAACGGTAAGTATTGGTTTCCATAACAATAGGACCATGCTTGTTGACATAGTCAATGGCAAATTCGGTGGCACTGCGTACAGCCAAAACATCCATACCATCTACCCAGATGCCGGGCAAAGCATCACCACGGGTGTAGTAGTCAGTATTGCTGGAGGCACGTTCAGCACTGGTACCCATACCGTAGTTATTGTTTTCACATACAAAAATGCAAGGCAATTTCCACAAATAGGCCATGTTATAGGCTTCAAAGACTTGACCCTGATTGGCAGCACCATCACCATACAAAGCCAAACACATGCCACCATTACCCTTGTATTGACAAGCTAAAGCGACACCGGCACCCAAGGGAACCTAAAATTTTATAATAGTATTA
Organism: Lucilia sericata; assembly: GCF_015586225.1. Lineage (NCBI taxonomy): Eukaryota > Metazoa > Arthropoda > Insecta > Diptera > Calliphoridae > Lucilia > Lucilia sericata. Next base: position 421,130 of record NW_023994251.1, read on the forward strand.
AATTTACAGAAGAATTAAAATTCTTTTTAATTTCATACCTGAGCTCCCACAATACCATTACCACCAAAGAAATTGGGTGAGTACATGTGCATAGAGCCACCCTTGCCGCGGGCACAGCCATTTTTACGGCCTGTCAATTCGGATAAAACTTTTACGGGGGGTACACCCATCAAATAGGTCCAGCCGTGCACACGATAGGCGGAAATAATATTATCCACATCACGCATAGCGGCCTTCATGCCTAGCAGTAGAAATTATAATATAAAAATTTGTTCAACACTTAGATTAGGAAATCGACTTACCCACAGCACAGGCTTCTTGGCCAGAGTACAAGTGACAGAAACCACGAATAATTTTTTCTTTATACAAATTACCAGCAGAGGTTTCGATACGTCTAATGGTTTGCATTTGTGTGTAGTATTTGGTGGCTTCTTCCTTGGTCAATTTGACGGTGGTTTCGGGTCCCTTGTCCAAACGATGCAATTTGAAGGGCTGAAAGGAATGTTAAAGAATTTCAAGCCAAATTATTAAGACTTAAAAAAAAATTTAAATTTGTTTCAATAGTTTTTTTTTTGGACTTTAGTTTAGATCTAATTCAGTTCTAATTCAGTTCTAGAGTTCAGTTCTAGTTCAATTCTAGTTCAGTTCTAGTTCAGTTCTAGTTCAGTTCTATTTCAGTTCTAGTTCAGTTCTAGTTCAGTTCTAGTTCAGTTCTAGTTCAGTTCTAGTTCAGTTCTAGTTCTGTTCTAGTTCAGTTCTCAGTTCTAGTTCAGTTCTAGTTCAGTTCTAGTTCAGTTCTAGTTCAGTTCTAGTTCAGTTCTAGTTCAGTTCTAGTTCAGTTCTAGTTCAGTTCTAGTTCAGTTCTAGTCAGTTCGAGTTCAGTTCTAGTTCAGTTTCTAGAGTTCAGTTCTAGTTCAATTCTAGTTCAGTTCTAGTTCAGTTCTAGTTCATTTCTAGTTCATTCTAGTTCAGTTCTAGTTCAGTTCTAGTTCAGTTCTAGTTCAGTTTCTAGTTCAGTTCTAGTTCAGTTCTAGTTTCAGTTCTAGTTCAGTTCTAGTTCAGTTCTAGTTCAGTTCTAGTTCAGTTCTAGTTCAGTTCTAGTTCAGTTCTAGTTCAGTTCTAGTTTCAGTTCTAGTTCAGTTCTAGTTCATTTCTAGTATCAGTGCTAGTTCAGTTCTAGTTCAAGTTCTAGTTCAGTTCTAGTTCGTTCGTTCAGTTCTAGTTCAGTTCTAGTGCGTTCTAAGTTCTAGCTTTCAGTTCTAGTTCAGTTCTAGTTCAGTTCTAGTTCTTCTAGTTCAGTTCTAGTTCAGTTCTAGTTCAGTTCTAGTTCAGTTCTAGTTCAGTTCTAGTTCAGTTCTAGTTCAGTTCTAGTTCAGTTCTAGTTCAGTTCTAGTTCAGTTCTAGTTCAGTTCTAGTTCAGTTCTAGTTCAGTTCTAGTTCAGTTCTAGTTCTTCTAGTTTAGGTCTAGTTCAGTTCTAGTTCAATTCTAGTTCAGTTCTAGGTCTAGTTCAGTTCTAGTTCAGTTCTAGTTCAGTTCTAGTTCAGTTCTAGTTCAGTTCTAGTTCAGTTCTAGTTCAGTTCTAGTTCAGTTCTAGTTCAGTTCTAGTTCAGTTCTAGTTCAGTTCTAGTTCAGTTCTAGTTCTTTAGTTCAGTTCTAGTTTCAGTTCTAGTTCAGTTTTAGTTCAGTTTTAGTTCAGTTCTAGTTTAGGTCTAGTTCAGTTCTAGTTCATTCTAGTTCATCTAGGTCTAGTTCAGTTCTAGTTCAGTTCTAGTTCAGTTCTAGTTCAGTTCTAGTTCAGTTCTAGTTCAGTTCTAGTTCAGTTCTAGTTCAGTTCTAGTTCAGTTCTAGTTCAGTTCTAGTTCAGTTCTAGTTCAGTTCTAGTTCAGTTCTAGTTCAGTTCTAGTTCAGTTCTAGTTTCAGTTCTAGTTCAGTTCTAGTTCAGTTCTAGTTCAGTTTAGTTCAGTTCTAGTTCAGTTCTAGTTCAGTTCTAGTTCAGTTCTAGTTCAGTTCTAGTTCAGTTCTAGTTCAGTTCTAGTTCAGTTCTAGTTCAGTTCTAGTTCAGTTCTAGTTCAGTTCTAGTTCAGTTCTAGTTCAGTTCTAGTTCAGTTCTAGTTCAGTTCTAGTTCAGTTCTAGTTCAGTTCTAGTTCAGTTCTAGTTCAGTTCTAGTTCAGTTCTAGTTCAGTTCTAGTTCAGTTCTAGTTCAGTTCTAGTTCAGTTCTAGTTCAGTTCTAGTTCAGTTCTAGTTCAGTTCTGGTTCAGTTCTGGTTCAGTTCTAGTTCAGTTCTAGTTCAGTTCTAGTTCAGTTCTAGTTCAGTTCTAGTTCAGTTCTAGTTCAGTTCTAGTTCAGTTCTAGTTCAGTTCTAGTTCAGTTCTAGTTCTGTTCTAGTTCAGTTCTAGTTCAGTTTCTAGTTCAGTTCTAGTTCAGTTCTAGTTCAGTTCTAGTTCAGTTCTAGTTCAGTTCTAGTTCAGTTCTAGTTCAGTTCTAGTTCAGTTCTAGTTCAGTTCTAGTTCAGTTCTAGTTCAGTTCTAGTTCAGTTCTAGTTCAGTTCTAGTTCAGTTCTAGTTCAGTTCTAGTTCAGTTCTAGTTCAGTTCTAGTTCAGATCTAGTTCAGTTCTAGTTCAGTTCTAGTTCAGTTCTAGTTCAGTTCTAGTTCAGTTCTAATTCAGTTCTAGTTCAGTTCTAGTTCAGTTCTAGTTCAGTTCTAGTTCAGTTCTAGTTCAGTTCTAGTTCAGTTCAGTTCTAGTTCAGTTCAGTTCTAGTTCTAATTCAGTTCTAGTTCTAATTCAGTTCTAGTTCAGCCCTAATTCAGTTCCAGTTCAGTTAATAATAATTTAAAAACCTTTATTTTAACAAATTTATGAAGAAAATTATTGTAAAACATTTAAACATTTTCAAAAAAAAATTAACCGCCAATTTTTTTATAGGCGTTCAATGACTTTTTTAATTTAACCCAAAATAAACAAATATTGACCTAGTACACTTCAACAAAACAAATGAAAAACAATAACAAAACTTAATTGAATTAAAAATCTCAAATTCTTAAAAAAAAATTAACAAAAAACGCCAAAATGTTAGACGATAAGAAAGAAAGCAAAAAATACTATTAAAGTTTTAAAAATATCCCCACCTGACTAGAGAGATAAGAAAATTGATAACATTGTTATAATTTTCTTAATTTTTTAAACCTTTACAAAGTAAAACATTTTATTTTAATTCTTTTAAGAGGTTGAAATGAAGGGGTTTCATGATTTTTAGGTTATAAACGCCTGATTAATGACGTTTTATGAAAAAATAAACAAACCCTAAACAACCGTTATATGATAAGCAAATTAGTTATTTAACTAGCAGGGAGAGGATGAACAGCCCCTTAGGGGGTAGTAGAAAAAAACAACAATAAATCTAAGCTGATATATAAACAAATGACCTTGAAGTTATATTTATAATGGTTTTTTTTACTAACAAAAACAAACTCCAGACAATAATTATAACAACAAATTCCAACAAAAAACCTTTTTCAAAATTTACAACATTTAGCTAATTGTAATTGGCAATATAAAGAAAAATTTACTAAAGAAAAATATGTCCAAGTTAAGAAAATTATGTAACCTTAAATAGAAATTTTCATTCTTACCCGTTGCACTTGCACTGTGGCTTCCGTGGCATAATTATTGGATTTTTGTGTACCGGCTACAGCAGAACTCTGGAATAAACCGAAAAATGAGCTTGATTTAGAACGTCCTTGATTGGGATTACTTAGATTTAGATGAAAACTTTTATTTTTTGGCACAACTAGTGCCTGACGAGAAGACGAACAACAACACACAACATGCAAATGTTTTTTAGTTAGTAAAAGACAACTACTACCACCTACTTTTTGCAATTGTTTAGCCACTTGGGGCAGTTGACCGACTCGTGTTAATTGACGCAACATTTTTTCACCAAATTCGATAACTTTAACGAGGTAAGGCGTTTTGTAAAGATTTTAAAATAACTTTTCAAAATAAATCGAAAATTTTCTATTCGTTTTCGTAATATTTGCTAAAATTTTCGATGTCGCGTAATCTTTACAGCCGCAGGCGAAAAACACCTCACAATAGCAGAAATAAAAATCATTCACAATTACTATAATGAAATGTCAAATCAATTAAAGCAATCACAATAATAACACATATGTTAATAGCAGTGTTGCCGGTTTCTTATTAAATCATAAAAATCGCTTTAATTTTGCTTAATTTTGAAATTGATGTTCCGATGTTTTTCGCACATATTTATCAATTACTTTTTTGCGCTTTGCCTGTGCCTCATGGTTAAGATTTTTGTCAAAAAAATGCACGATATTCCTATATGGATGAGTAATGAATCGAATTTGTGATTGGAACTCACGGTAGAACTAACTTTACCTTATTTTAGATGACCCATTTTACTGTTGCAAGTTTTTGTGTAAAAAAATCTAAAACTTAAACATTTTTTTTTAGATTTTTTGCGAATAATATTAGGAACATGTGCCACCGTTTTTAAAGTAGGAAATTACTTCAGCTTTCCTCAAGTATACAAAATTTTTAGTAATACGAGGATACGTATAATTCCTTGAGAAAAATGTGAAAAATTTAAAAAACTACAAAAAAAAAAAACGTACTCACGAATTTACCCCCATATAACTCATCAGTGGGTATTAAGCAGACCTGGGCGATTTCCATTAATTTTGCATTAACATTAAATTAAAAAAAAATTAATTTAATGTAAAAAATATTGCATTAACATTAAATTTGTAAAATTTAATGCATTAAATTTCCATTAACATTAAATATTTTTGAATTTAATGCATTAATTTTACATTAACATTAAATATTTTTGAAATTAATGCATTAATTTTGCATTAACATTAAATATATCTGAATTTAGTGCATTAATTTTACATTAACATTAAATAAGCAATAAAATTAATGCATTAAAATTCCATTAACATTAATATATATAAAAATTGATAAACATGAATAAAAATACAGCACAAAAGACCTCGATCTAACTAAATACAACTAAAATTAAATAGGTTAAAGTCCTTTCTAATAACTCCTATATTCCATTCAAACTTGTGTGTTTTAAATATGATATTTATATAAGATTCCACAGACAAAATAAACTAAAAAAGGAATATCTGGGAAGTGATACTATTCTTCTAATAAGTATTATCGTGTATAGGACTTATTCGAAAGGACTTTAACAAAATAAACTAAAAAATGAATATCTGGGAAGTGATACTATTCTTCTAATATGTATTATCGAGTATAGGACTTATTAGAAATGACTTTAACACATTCAATTTTACTTGAATTTAGTTAGACCGAGGTCTTTAGCGCTGTATTCTTATTTTTATAAATTATTTTATACATTAATGTTAATGGAAAATTAATGCATTAATTTTATTATTTATTATTTAATGTTAATGAAAAATTAATGCATTAAATTCAAAAATATTTAATGTTAATGCAAAATTAATGCATTAATTTCACAAATATTTAATGTTAATGTAAAATTAATGCATTAAATTTAAAAATATTTAATGTTAATGCAAATTTAATGCATTAAATGTACCCATGTTAATCTTAATGCAATAAACTTGCATTAACATTATTTTTTTTTAATGTAGAAAAAATTGTTAATGCATTAACACATTTAATGCATTTATCCCAGGTCTGGTATTAAGTAGGGTTCTATAAATCGACTTTCGAATAACCGAACAATCGACTTTTTGTCGAAAAAAGTCGAAGTCGACTATTTTGTTCCAAAAAAGTCGATAACTCGACTATCGTCTGTGAAAAAAGTCGAAAAGTCGACTTTGTGAATAAAAGTCGACTTTGTGAATAAAAGTCGAAAAAAGCCGAAAAGTCTGAAAGTCGAAAAAAGTCGATAAGTCTAAAAAAGTCGAAGAAAGTCGAAAAAAAGTCGAAAAGTCGTAAAAAGTCGAAAAAAGTCGAAAAGTCGGAAAAAGTCGAAAAATCGAAAATTGTAGAAACAAGTCAAAAATAGTCAAAAATTTTAAAAAAGTGAAAAAAAAAGTCAAAAACTCTAAAATAGTCGGAAAAACTCGAAAAAAGTCAAAAAATAGTCGGAAAAAAGTAGAAAGAAGTCGAAAATAGTCAAAAAGTCGAAAAAATTGAAAAGTCGAAAAAAGTGGGAAAAAGTCGAAAAATGTCGGAAAGTCGAAAAAGTCGAAAAGTCGACTATTTATAAAATACTTATAGTCGAAAAGTCTAAAAGTCGACTTTTATTTAGATGAAAAAAGTCGAAAAGTCGAAAAATCGACTTTTCATAAAATGCAAAAAGTCGAAAAGTCGACTTTTAACAAAATGAAAAAAGTCGAAAAGTCGACTTTTCGTTTCAACTATAGAACCCTAGTATTAAGGTATGCGGCTACAGTACATCGAAAAAATTTTAGCTTTGTCATAGCTTTTCTAAAAATATTTAAAACACCGAATTCCTGAAACCTATGAGTCAAAGTGTCATAAATTCATATTTGTACAAATTATATAGTTTAATTTCCTAAAAAAGGAAATACTTGAGGATATCTGTTACATATATTTTTGAATATTTATTTGAAAATCTTATTAGGTTTTTAAAAAATATGAATTTTGAGTTTTTAAACAAAATTTTACAAAATATACTAAGAACATCTAATAAAAATATCAAATTTTATAAAATAAGTTATAAGAGTTACTATATGCCAACTGAAATACTAAATAAATTATCGCTGAAATAAACACATTTTATACAAAGTATGGCCACCTTATCACCGGTGTTTGAAAATAAACAAAGAGAGCGCAAATTCCTTAGAGTTGCCAAAATACACATAAAAAATTAACACAATAAACAAAATTTCTAAAAATGTTTAAATTAAATGGAAATTTCAAAAAATTTAAACAAAAATGTGACCAAACATAAACAACTGCTTATTTTTAACAAACATTTTTACTTTAAAAATGTTTTTTATTAAAATTCCCAGAAATTTCCCAACTTCTCCCTTGACCTTTTGTAAACAAAACACTTTGCGCTTAATAATAACCAAACTCGGCCACCCTAATTCCCTCTAAAAAAATATAAACATAATCAGTTTTGTTTAAGCACGCGTTTAAATTGTTACAGATTTTTTAGTTTCTGTGAAATTTTGTGAATTTTTGTGAAATTTTATTAAAAATCGTGTAATAAATAACAAAAATGCCTAAAGAACAATTTCGTGAAGCAGATGTGATAAAGAAAATGTAAAAATTTGAAGAAATTTAAAAAAATTTAAAACGCAATTTGCTAATTGAAATTTTTCTTATTAGATCACATGTGCAATTTAGTATTAGCAGTCCAGAGGAGATACAACAGGAGTCTCATTTGCGTATTGTTTCGAAAAATCTCTACCAGGCACAGCGACAACCCGTGCCCTATGGTGTTTTGGATAGGCGCATGGGTGTCAGCAGCAAAGATTCCAGCTGCGAGACTTGTGGTCAAGGTTTGAATGAGTGCATAGGACATTTTGGTTATTTAGATTTATCCCTGCCAGTGTTTCACATTGGTCATTTCCGCTCCACTATTAATATATTGCAAATGATTTGTAAATCCTGTTCCCATGTTATGCTCAAGGAGTCCGAGAAGAAAATCTTTGAGAAAAAGTTGCTAAATCCTAATTTCTCCTATCTGGCTAAAAAGGCTTTACATGGTCAGATCCTCACCAAGGCTAAGAAACAAACAAAATGTCCCAATTGTGAGGCTATAAATGGTGGTGTCAAAAAAGGTCCGGGTTTGTTAAAGATTTTACATGATCCCTATAAGGGCAAAAAACAGGATGCTTTAATGAATAAAGATTTGGATGAACTGCTAGCTGCTACGGACAACAATCGTGAATTAAATCAAATGTTGCCTAATTACAATCACATGGAAGAATTGAATCCTTTAACTGTATTGGAGCTATTCAAAAGTATACCCAAACGTGATATACCACTCTTGGGTATGACTTGTGAGGGAGCTAATCCCGCTAATCTAATAGTGACTAGAGTATTTGTGCCGCCTGTATGCATAAGACCTTCCGTGGTATCAGAAGTTAAGGCAGGAACGTAAGTACCAACAAAATTCTTAACATTTTTATTATACTAAAGTAATATTTCATAATACCTTTTAGCACTGAAGATGACTTGACCATGAAACAAAGTGAAATTTTACTCATTAATGATGTCATACAAAAACACATGACAGGAGGCGGTAAAATTGAGTTAATACAGGAGGATTGGGACTTCCTGCAGTTGCATGTGGCTCTTTATTTTCACAGTGAAATTTCTGGTATACCCCTTAATATGGCTCCCAAAAAAACCACTCGCGGTTTAGTGCAACGTCTGAAGGGTAAACAGGGTCGTTTTCGCGGTAATCTTTCGGGTAAACGTGTTGATTTTTCGGGTCGTACCGTCATTTCCCCTGATCCCAATCTTATGATACATCAAGTGGGTGTACCAGAAAGAGTAGCTAAAATTTTAACCTATCCCGAGCGTGTTAATCCTGCTAATATACAAAAAATGAAGGAATTAGTTAAAAATGGTCCCAATGTTCATCCGGGAGCTAATTATGTACAGCAAAGGGGTTCTACATTTAAGAAATACTTAGCCTATGGTAATCGTGATAAAGTGGCTCATGATTTGAAATGTGGCGATATTGTGGAACGTCATTTATGTGATGGTGATATAGTGTTATTCAATCGTCAGCCCTCTTTGCATAAAATGTCCATTATGTGTCATCAAGCCAAGGTGCAGCCACAGAGAACTTTCCGTTTCAATGAGTGTGCTTGTACACCTTACAATGCTGATTTTGATGGTGATGAAATGAATTTACATTTGCCCCAGACTGAGGAGGCTAGAGCGGAGGCCTTAATATTGATGGGCAACAAGTCTAACTTGGTGACACCCAAAAATGGTGAAATTCTTATAGCAGCCACACAAGATTTCATTACAGGCGGTTATTTGCTGACACAAAAAGATGAATTTTTAACCCGGGAACAGGCTATGCAATTGGCAGCCTGCTTTTTAGCTGGTCCCGATGCTAATATGCATATTGATATGCCTCCCCCAGCCATACTCAAGCCACGTAAACTTTGGACCGGCAAACAGATATTCAGTTTACTGCTTAAGCCCAATAAAAAGTGTCCTGTTAAAGTAAATTTAATCACCAAAGGCAGAAATTATACCGGCAATTATGACTTATGTGCTAAAGATTCTTGTAAGTTTGAGAGAATAAAACAAAAATTATAAAAATTTCTAATTTTTCTCTATCTATTTGCAGGGGTTATTATACGCAACTCGGAGTTGATATGCGGTTCCATGGATAAAAGTACCATGGGTTCGGGAACGAAAAACTGTATCTTCTATGTTATATTGAGAGATTTTGGTGAAAATTTTGCTACGAAATGCATGTGGAGATTAGCTAGGGTAAGTGCATTCACTCTCTTTTGTACTATATTTATTTTACAAATATAATTTCATCAGTTTGTTAGTTAATTATACATAGACAATGTTTATTTACAAAATTTACTTTGTATTGATAGCAAAACCTGAAACAATACCAAAAACTAAACCAATACTTGCTATTTAAACAGTTGGTAAAAGAATAGTACATATATGAAATGACGTACATTTTTTGTATGTCAAAGAAAAGCTATAACTTAGACTTGAACTTATCAACAAATGTCGCGTAACATGGAGTAAATAAACGTAATAAAACAAATTTGCAAAATAATCTATTAATTTAAATTTGTTTCATGTGAATATTTAAAAGAAAATGCTGCAATTTTAACTAAATTTCAGCGTTTAACTTAGTTCATAATATGTATTCCTTTTCAAATAGTTCCCCAAAATATAAGTTTACTTTAGTTTTGAAGAGTTCCACTAAATTCCATGCCGTTCTCTTTGAAAGTGTCTGCTTTTTAGTGTGAATTTTGTTGAAGTGAAATATAATGAAGTTTTTAAGTGTTTCACTAAATTCCATTTCGTTTCTCCTTAAAAAATTCTATTTTCTAGGGCTTCTTTAATAAATTTCTCTATTGACAATAAAATTTCTCTATATCTCTCTCTATTCCAAAACGTTCCTCTTAATTAAAGTGGAATTTTCTCTTGTTTCACTTAATTCCATAAAGTTATTCTCAATTATAATCCGGAAAATTACGTTTATTATATCTTAAGTCATATTTTGGGCATTTATAATAAAATTTTTAGATGTTTCACTAAATTCCATTTTGTTCCTCTTTGAAAATTTCTGTAATATAGGGCAGATTTAATGATTTTCTCTGTTTGTAATTAAATTTCTGCATGTTTTACTTAATTCCAAAATGTTCCTCTCAATTAGAAGTTGAAGGACGATAATTATTATAACTTAAGTCACTTCTTATCGTATATATACTGAAATTTTGAAGTGTTCCACTAAATTCTATTTCATTCCTTTTTGAAAGCTTCTGTTTTTAGTGCCAATTTAATAACTTTCTGTATTTGAAATTAAATTGCCTTGTGTTTCATTTAATTCCAAAATGTTCTGCTCAGTTAGAAGCTGAAAAATTGCGTTTGTTACTACAGGAACGCTACACAGTGGTATAGGAAAAAAAAAAGAGGGAAATAATTCGGTAACTTCTAAACGGTTAATCCGATTTTAATGAAATTTGGTATGCACAAAGAGGAGGTGTTGTCGAGTTTATGTTTTGAATTTGGACCTTATAGGCCAACCAGGGGCCCGGCGGGGGGTCCTCAAATTAGGACACCTCGGCTATGTTAAATTTTTAAAACGATCCTATTTCTTCATTTGAGTTCCGATTTAAAAAAAATTTCGTATATAGAATCTCCTCATCGAGCACTATAAAAAATGTCGTCGTAGCAGTAAATTATCTCTTATAGTTTAGGAGATATTCGCATTTGAATATTAAAATTTTAAAATTTTTACCGTCCTTACTTTAGTTTTTTTGATAATAGCAGGTCCAAATATTTCCGATTTTCGCCATTTTTTTTTATTTGCTTAACAACAAGTTTATATACCAAGCAGTGAAAGAATTATGTAAAAATCATGACTGAGTCCAAAGTTATAGGCATTTAAATTTAAAAAATTAAAAAAAGGCGATTTTTTGTCATTTTTTTGGGAAAAAAGTATCTTTTTCTTTTTAAGTTATCTAAAAAGTTTCTAAGAAGATGTATATAGAATTTATACTTTTTGGAAAGCTGACTTTACATAAAATACGATAAATGAAACAAAACCTAAAAATTTTTGATACCGAGGGGACCAGGTCCATCCAAAAAAACCCTATTTTTTATGGAAAATTAAATTTTGAGCAAAAATTCTCAAATCGCATAGTCGATATCAAATTATAGTGACCTGTTTTATATGACCCAATAAGTTCTTAATCATTTTGTAACGGGTTTCGATAACCCCGCCCCTGGTATGGATATAATAGGCAAAAAACCAAAAAATCCCATTTTTGGGATTTTTTAAAACTTTTTTGGGAATTCCGGGATTTCTAATAAGAAAATTCGAAATTTTTATTTAATTTTGGATTTTGAGTAAAAAAATCTACCTAACTGTAAAATTTCATCAAAAAATATTCATAAATAAAATTTTTATTGCAATTTGAAAAATTTGTATCTTCGCAAAAACTGAATAAAAAACATTTTTTAATTTTTTTTAAAAAAAGTATTCCGCGAATTTTTTAATTTTCAAAAATTATATACAGTTTTGAAAAATAGACAAAATTACCTTTCCATTGATATATAACATGCCTACCTAATGTTTTTTAAGTGACAAATTAATTAGGGAAAACTCAACATCTTTTAGAAAATTTACCTAGCACTATTATTTTCATCCATATATGTAACAAATTTAAGAGTTAACCTTATGGATGAAAATAATAGTGCTAGGCAAATTTTCTAAAAGATGTTGAGTTTTCCCTAATTAATTTGTCACTTAAAAAACATTTCAAAACTGTATATAATTTTTGAAAATTAAAAAATTCGCGGAATACTTTTTTTAAAAAAAATTAAAAAATGTTTTTTATTCAGTTTTTGCGAAGATACAAATTTTTCAAATTGCAATAAAAATTTTATTTATGAATATTTTTTGATGAAATTTTACAGTTAGGTAGATTTTTTTACTCAAAATCCAAAATTAAATAAAAATTTCGAATTTTCTTATTAGAAATCCCGGAATTCCCAAAAAAGTTTTAAAAAATCCCAAAAATGGGATTTTTTGGTTTTTTGCCTATTATATCCATACCAGGGGCGGGGTTATCGAAACCCGTTACAAAATGATTAAGAACTTATTGGGTCATATAAAACAGGTCACTATAATTTGATATCGACTATGCGATTTGAGAATTTTTGCTCAAAATTTAATTTTCCATAAAAAATAGGGTTTTTTTGGATGGATCTGGTCCCCTCGGTATCAAAAATTTTTAGGTTTTGTTTCATTTATCGTATTTTATGTAAAGTCAGCTTTCCAAAAAGTATAAATTCTATATACATCTTCTTAGAAACTTTTTAGATAACTTAAAAAGAAAAAGATACTTTTTTCCCAAAAAAATGACAAAAAATCGCCTTTTTTTAATTTTTTAAATTAAAATGCCTATAACTTTGGACTCAGTCATGATTTTTACATAATTCTTTCACTGCTTGATATATAAACTTGTTGTTAAGCGAATAAAACAAAATGGCGAAAATCGGGAATATTTGGACCTGCTATTATCAAAAAAAACTAAAGTAAGGACGGTAAAAATTTTAAAATTTTAATTTTCAAATGCGAATATCTCCTAAACTATAAGAGATAATTTACTGCTATGACAACATTTTTTATAGTGCTCGATGAGGAGATTCTATATACGAAATTTTTTTTAAATCGGAACTCAAATGAAGAAATAGGATCGTTTTAAAAATTTAACATAGCCGAGGTGTCCTAATTTGAGGACCCCCCGCCGGGCCCCTGGTTGGCCTATAAGGTCCAAATTCAAAACCTAAACTCGACAACACCTCCTCTTTGTGCATACCAAATTTCATTAAAATCGGATTAACCGTTTAGAAGTTACCGAATTATTTCCCTCTTTTTTTTTTTCCTATACCACTGTGCGCTATTATTACCATTTATAATGAAATTTCGAAGTGTTTCACTAAATTCCATTTCGTTCCACTTTGAAAATTTGTATTCCCTTTTGGGAAATATAAAAATCACTCTATCTACATTGAAATTTCTGCATGTTGCACTTGTTTTCATTTAGTTCCATTACTTAGAGCGTGTTTCAAGAATTCCATTATATTTCCTAAACGAAATTTCATAAATTTCAATAAGGCCATTTAATTTTTTTCTTAATTTCAATATTTTTTATTATTACCTTTAAATATTTATTAAAATTTTTCACATTTAATCAATGTTTTACCAAATTCCATTTTGTTCCCTGTATCAATTTTTTTATAAAAATTGTATTTCTTTATAAATGTTTTATTCTTTAATTTAGTAGTATGAAAATAATTTACAAATTTTAATGTTTCATCATATTCCATTTCGTTCCTTAAGCAAAATCTTGTTCATTTCCTTTAAATTATTATGTTTTCTTACTAATTCAGCTAAACCTTTATATTATCTATTCAAATATTTTCATATTAACTACTTTTAACTCAATTATTTAATGTTTCACAAAATTCCATTTTGTTTCTTGTGAAAATAATTGGTATAAATTAAAGTTTTTGGTAAAATGCATATTAATTCGTTAAAATAGTCTACGCAGTTTAAAAAATATAACGTTCCACATGATTCCATTTCGTTCCTTCAGTAAATTATTGCAAATTTTTTGCAATTTTCTTTCTAATTTAGTAAAAAATTTTATTAAAAAGGAAAAAAGTCATCATTTTCCGCATTATTTAATGTTTTACAATGTTTTTTTTTTTTTAATTTCATTTTTGTGATTTGTTGTTAAACGTTTTTTCGTTTATTTGATTGTCTACTCAAAATATTTTCAATTTGTAAATTCCCCTTTCAATTTAGTGTGTTATTTTTTAATTTATTATTTAATATAACATTTTCTTCTCTTGTTAATTGCAAATTAAAATCTGATTATTTTTTGCTTTGCCATTTAATAATATATTTTTCTGTTATCTTATCTAGATTTAAGAAAACATTTTTAAGACATTTAAAAATTCTAGGAATAAAATGAAATTAATTTTAATTCCTTATACTTGTCTGATAAATAATAATCAATAAGTTTTAGTATTAACATAAATCTGCAAGTTCATTAGAAAATCTACAACAACTATTAGGTGAATTAGTTCACTTGTAGTTTAGTTCTAGTTCAGTTCTAGTTTAGTTCTAGTTCAGTTCTAGTTCAGTTCTAGTTTAGTTCTAGTTCAGTTCTAGTTCAGTTCTAGTTCAGTTCTAGTTCAATTCTAGTTCAGTTTTAGTTCAGTTCTAGTTCAGTTTTAGTTCAGTTCTAGTTCAGTTCTAGTTCAGTTCTAGTTCAGTTCTAGTTCAGTTCTAGTTCAGTTCTAGTTCAGTTCTAGTTCAGTTCTAGTTCAGTTCTAGTTCAGTTCTAGTTCAGTTCTAGTTCAGTTCTAGTTCAGTTCTAGTTCAGTTCTAGTTCAGTTCTAGTTCAGTTCTAGTTCAGTTCTAGTTCAGTTCTAGTTCAGTTCTAGTTCAGCTATAGTTCAGCTCTAGTTTAGTTCTAGTTTAGTTCTAGTTCAGTTCTAGTTCAGTACTAGTTCAGTTCTAGTTTAGTTCTAGTTCAGTTCTAGCTCAGTTCTAGTTCAGTTCTAGTTCAGTTCTAGTTCAGTTCTAGTTCAGTTCTAGTTCAGTTCTAGTTCAGTTCTAGTTCAGTTCTAGTTCAGTTCTAGTTCAGTTCTTGTTCAGTTCTAGTTCAGTTCTAGTTCAGTTCTAGTTCAGTTCTAGTTCAGTTCTAGTTCAGTTCTAGTTCAGTTCTAGTTCAATTCTATTTCAGTTCTAGTTCAGTTCTAGTCAGTTCTCGTTCAGTTCTAGTTCAGTTTAATTCTGTCCTTCAGTCCTAGTTCATTTCTTGTTCAGATTAATTCAGTTCCTGTTCAGCTCTAGTTCACTTTTAGTCTTGTTCAGTTCTAGGTCAGTTCAAGATCATTTCTTGTTCATGTTTAGTTCTAGCTCTGTTCACTATCGGTTGATTTCAATTGACTTCAAATTTTTATATCACTTTTTTTATTTTTCATTCGAAATTGTCATCCATTAATTCAACTAGATTTATCTACATAAGCATTTCTGCTTGATATTCTTCAAAAATAGACATATTTTTTCTTTGCAAACATATAAATTATAACATTTATTAACACTTTTAACTAGAACTTATACCACTAACACTGGCAATGAAATCTAAATATGCAGATAATTTAACATAACCAGATGGATAGTTTTCTGTGCACATATCTTCTGCTACAAACGAATTGATGCCAATTTGTACATAATTATTATTTTGGTCCTGCCAAACCAAGGCACCACCAGAATCGCCACTGCAAATTGACATATTGGTGCCATTATAGCCCTTAGCACACATTGTTTTATCGTTCACTGTTTTATTAGTAAAACAGGCTAAACAAGCACTATTATCCACAATTTCTACTTGAGCCCATAATAAAGTTTCCGGATTATCTAAATATTCATCGTCTGTATAACCATAACCAGTTATAATGGCACTATCGCCAAGAAAACCATTTGCAGCCTGTGTTGGTGTTACCAAACTAATGGGTTGTATATAGCTGGTAAAGCTTAAGGGTGTTGGTAGTTGGATAAGTGAAACGTCATTATTCAAGTTTGCTGGATTATATTGAGGATGTATAAAAATTTGGTTAGAGGTCATATTTAAAGCACTGACTGAACGATAAATAGTGCCAAAAACCATCATAACGGATGGTAAGCCATTAGTACAATGAGCAGCTGTCAAAACCCATAGGTTAGAAATAATAGAACCACCACACAATACGGTATCTATTTCATCTTTCTTTAATAGAACATGATAAGGAAATTGGCCTGGAGTGGCTTGTGAGCCAGATATAATGCGTCCTTCCTAAAGAGAAAGTAAAAAATAGAAATTTAACATTGTTTGGGATCTGTAGAATATTATTTTTTTTAAAACTTACAATGGCCTTTGTCTCCACATGTGTTTTAATTAAGGTACTTAGTACCAATAGTAAAACCACTTGATATAAAAACCAAGTCTTCATTTTAAATAGTTATTACTGCTCGAGAGTTCTAAAAAGACTGCTGACAACTTTCGTTTTGTGTTGTATTAAACTTATAAAGTTGATTCTGGTCCCCGATATCTTAAGCAGTTTAAGTGTTCTGATAACTGAACTTAAATTTTTTTTGCTTTAGTATTAAAATATTTTTAAACAAAATTTTACAAAAACTTTATCACTTTGATAAGCTTTCTTGCTCTCTCTCTCTTTTTTGAAAACAGACTTTTTTAAGTAATTTTATTATAGGTATTATTTAAAGGCCTTTGATTCCGTTTGTTTTTAAGCAATGACGTTGTTTACAGCGTTATAGTAAAGAGAAATTTCTTCTAATCTATGAACAAAAAACGTTTTAACTAAAGGAGAGAGATTGTTATCATAATTATATTAAAAATAAACCTTTCTAAGGCCGATAATTGAATTTTATGATTTAATTCGTGGGAAATTGTTTTGTTTCGTTTGGACAGATTTATTTTTTCTTGCTATTACTTAAACAACATACTTGGAAGTTATAAAAGAAATTGTTAAGATTATATTAAGAATAATTAAAGTGTTTAATGGTTTCACTATTATTTTAATCTTTAAAAGATATAATAAAAATTACTATGGAAAATTCTAGATCAGTTCTCATTCGGTTCTAGTTCAATTCTACATTAGTTCTAGTTCAGTTCTAGTTCAATTCTAGTTCAGTTCTAGTTCAGTTCTAGTTCAGTTCTAGTTCAGTTCTAGTTCAGTTCTAGTTCAGTTCTAGTTCAGTTCTAGTTCAGTTCTAGTTCAGTTCTAGTTCAGTTCTAGTTCAGTTCTAGTTCAGTTCTAGTTCAATTCTAGTTCAGTACTAGTTCAGTTCTAATTCAGTTCTAGTTCAGTTCTAGTTCAGTTCTAGTTCAGTTCTAGTTCAGTTCTAGTTCAGTTCTAGTTCAGTTCTAGTTCAGTTCTAGTTCAGTTCTAGTTCAGTTCTAGTTCAGTTCTAGTTCAGTTCTAGTTCAGTTCTAGTTCAGTTCTAGTTCAGTTCTAGTTCAGTTCTAGTTCAGTTCTAGTTCAGTTCTAGTTCAGTTCTAGTTCAGTTCTAGTTCAGTTCTAGTTCAGTTCTAGTTCAGTTCTAGTTCAGTTCTAGTTCAGTTCTAGTTCAGTTCTAGTTCAGTTCTAGTTCAGTTCTAGTTCAGTTCTAGTTCAGTTCTAGTTCAGTTCTAGTTCAGGTCCTAATTCAGTTCTAGTTCAGTTCTAGTTAAGTTCTAGTTAAGTTCTAGTTAAGTTCTAGTTCAGTTCTAGTTCAGTTCGATTTCAGCTCTAGTTCAGTTCTAGTTCAGTTCTAGTTCAGTTCTAGTTCAGTTCTAGTTCAGTTCTAGTTCAGTTCTAGTTCAGTTCTAGTTCAGTTCTACTTAAGTTCTAGTTCAGTTCTAGTTAAGTTCTAGTTAAGTTCTAGTTCAGTTCTAGTTCAGTTCGATTTCAGCTCTAGTTCAGTTCTAGTTCAGTTCTAGTTCAGTTCTAGTTCAGTTCTAGTTCAGTTCTACTTAAGTTCTAGTTCAGTTCTAGTTCAGTTCTAGTTCAGTTCTAGTTCAGTTCTAGTTCAGTTCTAGTTCAGTTCTAGTTCAGTTCTAATTCAGTTCTAGTTCAGTTCTATTTCATGTTCAGTTCAGTTCTAGTTCAGTTTTAGTTCAGTTCTAGTTCAGTTCTAGTTCAGTTCTAGTTCAGTTCTAGTTCAGTTCTAGTTCAGTTCTAGTTCAGTTCTAGTTCAGTTCTAGTTCAGTTCTAGTTCAGTTCTAGTTCAGTTCTAGTTCAGTTCTAGTTCAGTTCTAGTTCAGTTCTAGTTCAGTTCTAGTTCAGTTCTAGTTCAGTTCTAGTTCAGTTCTAGTTCAGTTCTAGTTCAGTTCTAGTTCAGTTCTAGTTCAGTTCTAGTTCAGTTCTAGTTCAGTTCTAGTTCAGTTCTAGTTCAGTTCTTGTTCAGTTCTAGTTCAGTTCTAGTTCAGTTCTAGTTCAGTTCTAGTTCAGTTCTAGTTCAGTTCTAGTTCAGTTCTAGTTCAGTTCTAGTTCAGTTCTAGTTCAGTTCTAGATCAGTTCTAGTTCAGTTCTAGTTCAGTTCTAGTTCAGTTCTAGTTCAGTTCTAGTTCAGTTCTAGTTCAGTTCTAGTTCAGTACTAGTTCAGTACTAGTTCAGTTCTAGTTTTTAGTTCTACTTCAGTTTAATTCAGTTCTAGTTCTAGCTCAGTTCTAGTTTTAGTTCTACTTCAGTTTAATTAAGTTCTAGTTCAGTTGTTGATCAGTTCTTTTTCGGATCTAGTTCAGTTCTAGAACAGTTCTAGTTTAGTAAATTTGGAAAAAATTTGTCTGTTTAATTTCTGCTTAAATTTGTTTTATTTTAATTATGAAAAATTTATACCAGTTATGTTTTGAATATAATTCAAATATGAAGTTACTCTAGTAAAACCAGGAGGATATTTGGAACACATGTTTTTAACTGTGAAAGATGTTATGTCAATCTGTATATTGTTCCATACTAAAGAACCACCAGAATCTCCATCGCAAGTTGTCATCTTGCTGTTATTATAACCAACGCCACACATTATGGTATCCTCCATACGTTCATCGCCATAAGCCTTTGCGCAAATAGTATTATCAATAATTTCTACCGTACCCCATTGCAATACCTTAGCGGTATCGTTAGCTGCGTCGTCTGTTTTACCAAAACCCATAATAATGCATTCAACACCCACGAATTTATTGGAAGCCTCAGCTGAAGATACCAATTTTATAGGTTGTATGTTTTTGGTAAAATTTAAAGGTGTAGGTAGTTCAATAAGAGAAATGTCATGAATAAAGTTTTTGACGTCGAAATCGGGATATGTATAAAATTTTGAAGAGGTCATTTTAATGTCATATTTGAACAGATCTATTGTACCAAACATAAGAAAAACAGAGCTGATGTTATATAAACAATGACCAGCTGTTAACACCCAATTATTTGAAATAATAGAACCGCCACACAGTAACGCATCGTTTTCATTTCTTCGTAAAATAACATGCCAAGGAAATTGGCCGAGAGCAGCCACTGAACCAGAAATAATGGGTTCGCTCTGGAATTCAAAAAGTGATTACAATTCAAATTGTTTATATTTTTAAACTCACATGCATTTGCATTTGAATTTTATTATTCTGGTTGTGAAACAGCTGAAAAAAAAATTAATATTGCATTTATGGATTTGTAAAGAATTATATAAGGATCTAGTAATTTTCCCATTTCAAATATACCATTTCTACAGCTTGAGCATCTAATACATTTAGTACACATAACCTGTAAAAGATCAACAAAATTCCAACTTTATACAAAAAATGCTTCATGTTTAATAATACGTCTATTTTATTCAAAATTTCTTACTAGACTACTGAGAATTTGTTTCGGTTTTCTTTAGTGTATTACAAATATAATATTTAAAATTTTTAAATTTTGCAATCAATTCGTTCTAGTTCAAGTCTTATTAAATATATTTGTTTTATTTTAGTTCTCGTTTAGTTCTAGATCAGTTCTAGATCAATTCTAGATCAATTCTAGATCAGTTCTAGATCAGTTCTAGTTCATCCCTAGTTCATCCCTAGTTCAGTTCTAGATCAGTTCTAGTTCAGTTCTAGTTCAGTTCTAGTTCAGTTCTAGTTCAGTTCTAGTTCTAGTTCAGTTCTAGTTTAGTTCTAGTTAAGTTCTAGTTAAGTTCTAGTTAAGTTCTAGTTCAGTTCTAGTTCAGTTCTAGTTCAGTTCTAGTTCAGTTCTAGTTCAGTTCTAGTTCAGTTCTAGTTCAGTTCTAGTCCAGTTCTAGTTCAGTTCTAGTTCAGTTCTAGTTCAGTTCTAGTTCAGTTCTAGCTCAGTTCTAGCTCAGTTCTAGTTCAGTTCTAGTTCAGTTCTAGTTCAGTTCTAGTTCAGTTCTAGTTCAGTTCTAGTTCAGTTCTAGTTCAGTTCTAGTTCAGTTCTAGTTCAGTTCTAGTTCAGTTCTAGTTCAGTTCTAGTTCAGTTCTAGTTCAGTTCTAGTTCAGTTCTAGTTCAGTTCTAGTTCAGTTCTAGTTCAGTTCTAGTTAGTTCTAGTTCAGTTCTAGTTCAGTTCTAGTTCAGTTCTAGTTCAGTTCTAGTTCAGTTCTAGTTCAGTTCTAGTTTAGTTCTAGTTCCAGTTCAGTTCTAGTTCAATTCTAGTTCAGTTCTAGTTCCAGTTCAGTTCTAGTTCAGTTCTTGTTCAGTTCTAGTTCAGTTCTAGTTCAGTTCTAATTCAGTTCTAATTCAGTTCTAGTTCAGTTCTAGTTCGGTTCTAGTTCAGTTCTAGTTCAGTTCTGGTTCAGTACTAGTTCAGTTCTATTTCAGTTCTAGTTCAGTTCTAGTGCAGTTCTAGTTCAGTTCTAGTTCAGTTCTAGTTCTAGTTCTAGTTCAGTTCTAGTTCAGTTCTAGTTCAGTTGTAGTTCAGTTCTAGTTCAGTTCTAGTTCAGTTCTAGTTCAGTTCTAGTTCAGTTCTAGTTCAGTTCTAGTTCCAGTTCAGTTCTAGTTCAATTCTAGTTCAGTTCTAGTTCCAGTTCAGTTCTAGTTCAGTTCTTGTTCAGTTCTAGTTCAGTTCTAGTTCAGTTCTAATTCAGTTCTAATTCAGTTCTAGTTCAGTTCCAATTCAGTTCTTGTTCAGTTCTAGTTCAGTTCCAGTTCAGTTCCAGTTCAGTTCCAGTTCAGTTCTAGTTCAGTTCTAATTCAGTTCTAGTTCAGTTCTAATTTAGTTCTAGTTCAGTTCAAGTTCAGTTCTAGTTCAGTTCTAGTTCAGTTCTAGTTCAGTTCTAGTTCAGTTCTAGTTCAGTTCTAGTTCAGTTCTAGTTCAGTTCTAGTTCAGTTCTAGTTCAGTTCTAGTTCAGTTCTTGTTCTGTTCTAGTTCAGTTTTACTTCAGTTCTAGTTCTACTTCAGTTTTAGTTCTACTTCACTTCTAGTTCAGTTTTAATTTAGTTCTATCTAAAGTTCTGTTTCAGTTCTATTTTCTATTGTAATGGAAAAATTTAATATCTATGCATATACATTATTTGAAAAAAATTTCTTTTATTATTTTTCTTAAATCAAATTAATCAAAATTTAAACCAGTAATATTGTTGATATAATTTAAATACGAAGTTATTTTAGTATAACCCGTAGGATATTCCGAACACTTGTTTTTAACTGTAAATGAAATTATGCCAATCTGAACATAATTATTATATTTATTCTTCCAAACTAAAGCTCCACCTGAATCACCATCACAGGGAGATATGTCGGCATTATTATTATAACCAATTCCACACATTACTGTATCCTCTATACTTTCCTCTTCATAAGCCTTTGCACAGGTAGTAATATTAATAATTTCTACATTAGCCCATAATAATACATCAGAACTATCTTCAGCTATATTGGCTGTTTGACCGAAACCAATAATAATACCTTCAGCACCCACAAAATCATTGGAAGCCTCTATCGAAGATACCAGCCCAATAGATTTTATATTTTTGGTAAAGTTTAAAGGTGTTGGTAGTTCAATAAGTGAAATATCATTTATTATGTTTTCTGCATCGAAATCAGGATAGGTATAAAGTTTTGTAGAGGTCATATTATTTTCATAATTGAATAGATCTATTGTACCAAATGTAAGTAAAACGGAGCTCAGGTTGTAAATACAATGACTAGCTGTCAAAACCCATTTATTGGAAATTATAGAACCGCCACATAATAATGTATCCTCTTCATCTCTTCTTAAAATAACATGCCAAGGAAATTGACCTAGAGCCGCTCGCGAGCCAGATATTATGGCTTCGCTCTAGAAATAAGAAATGATTACAGTTCAAATTGTTTATATTTTTATACTCACCTGCATTTGTATATTCATTTTGTCATTGCGTTTGTTAAACAGCTGAAAAAAATGATGGCAAATTAGTATTTAAACACTTCTAAGACGATCTAGTTGTTCTTTGCGACGGGCGGTAATTCAAAACTTACCTTTACCACTGCATGAACATCTAATACATGTAGTACACATAGCCTGTATAAGATCAATAAAATGCTAACTTTATACAAAACTGGATTCATATTTAACAATATCGTCTATTTTATTCGAAATTTCTAACTAGAATAATGCAATTTTGTGTCGGTTTGTTGTGGTATATTGCATTTACATATAATCGATATTTTGCAATAATTTTATTTAGTAATCAATTCGTGATACAATTCTATAGTTTAGTTGTTTTATAGTTCCACTTAAATTCTATTTACAATTTCTGTTCACTTCAATTCTAGTTAAGTTCAAATTTAGTTCTAAGGAATGCGGACGGACGATTTTTTGCTTTTAGGTTTTTTGTATTACATTGAAACCAATAAGTCAATTGTTTTTTACATTGAAAACAATTCAGTTCTGGTTTAGTTCTAATTCAATTATAGTTCAGTTCTAGTTCAGTTCTAGTTCAATTCTAGTTCAGTTCTAGTTCAGTTCTAGTTCAGTTTTAGTGCAGTTCTAGTTCAGTTCTAGTTCAGTTCTAGTTCAGTTCTAGTTC
Organism: Lucilia sericata; assembly: GCF_015586225.1. Classification (NCBI taxonomy): domain Eukaryota; kingdom Metazoa; phylum Arthropoda; class Insecta; order Diptera; family Calliphoridae; genus Lucilia; species Lucilia sericata. The sequence continues at coordinate 443,899 of NW_023994251.1, forward strand.
AGTTCTACTTCAATTCTAGTTCAGTTCTACTTCATTTCTAGTTCAGTTCTGAACTAATTCAGTTCTAGTTCAGTTCTATTCCAGTTCTAGTTCAGTTCTAGTTCAGTTTCTAGTTCAGTTCTAGTTCAGTTCTAGTTCAGTTCTAGTTCAGTTCTAGTTCAGTTCTAGTTCAGTTCTAGTTCAGTTCTAGTTCAGTTCTAGTTCAGTTCTAGTTCAGTTCTAGTTCAGTTCTAGTTCAGTTCTAGTTCAGTTCTAGTTCAGTTCTAGTTCAGTTCTAGTTCAGTTCTAGTTCAGTTCTAGTTTAGTTCTAGTTAGTTCTAGTTCAGTTCTAGTTCAGTTCTACTTCAGTTCAGTTCTACTCAGTTCAGTTCTAGTTCAGTTCTAGTTCAGTTCTAGTTCAGTTCTAGTTCAGTTCTAGTTCAGTTCTAGTTCAGTTCTAGTTCAGTTCTAGTTCTAGTTCAGTTCTAGTTCAGTTCTAGTTCAGTTCTAGTTCAGTTCTAGTTCAGTTCTAGTTCAGTTCTAGTTCAGTTCTAGTTCTAGTCAGTTCTAGTTCAGTTCTAGTTCAGTTCTAGTTCAGTTCTAGTTCAGTTCTAGTTCAGTTCTAGTTCAGTTCTAGTTCAGTTCTAGTTCAGTTCTAGTCAGTTCTAGTTCAGTTCTAGTTCAGTTCTAGTTTAGTTCTAGTTTAGTTCTAGTTCAGTTCTAGTTCAGTTCTAGTTCAGTTCTACTTCAGTTCAGTTCTACTTCAGTTCTACTTCAGTTCAGTTCTAGTTCTAGTTCAGTTCTAGTTCAGTTCTAGTTCAGTTCTAGTTCAGTTCTAGTTCAGTTCTAGTTCAGTTCTAGTTCAGTTCTAGTTCAGTTCTAGTTCAGTTCTAGTTCAGTTCTAGTTCAGTTCTAGTTCAGTTCTAGTTCAGTTCTAGTTCAGTTCTAGTTCAGTTCTAGTTCAGTTCTAGTTCAGTTCAAGTTCAGTTCTAGTTCAGTTCTAGTTCAGTTCTAGTTCAGTTCTAGTTTAGTTCTAGTTCAGTTATAATTCAGTAATAGTTTAGTTATAGTTCAGTTCTAGTTTAGTTCTAGTTCAGTTCCAGTTCTAGTTCAGTTCTAGGTTAGTTCAGTTCTTTTTCAGTCCTTGTTCAGTTATGTATAGATCTTTTCTAGTTATAGTTCAATTTTTGTTCTGGTTCTGTCCTATTCTATTTGAAAAGTTTTTATTTTATTATAATTTTTTAATCAAATCACTAAAATCTTAAACCTGTAATATTGTAAATATAATTTAAATAGGGAGTTATTTTAGTATATCCTGTTGGATATTTCGAACACTTGTTTTCAGCTGCAAAAGAAGTTACGCCAATCTGTACATAATTTTTAAATTCATTCTTCCAAACTAAAGGACCACCAGAATCACCATCACAGGGATTTATACCGGTATTATAATAGCTAACTCCACACATTATTGTATCCTCTATACTTCGCATTCGATAAATCTCAGCACATGCAGTATTATTAATAATTTCCACAGGAGTCCATAGCAATACATCTGAAACATTCTCAGCTGTGTCAGAAGTCGCACCAAAACCAGTTATAATACTTTCTGCACCCACAAAATCGTTTGAAGCATGTTCTGAAGAAATCAAAACAATGGCTTGTATATTATAGGTAAAACTTAAAGGCGTAGGTAACTCAATAAGTGAAATATCATTGACCAATTTGTTATAGCCAGGATAGATATAGAATGTTGTTGAGGTCATATTTACATCAGAATTATATAGATTTGTTGCACCAAATACTAATAAAATGGATTTTTGGCCGTAAACACAATGACCAGCTGTTAAGACCCATCTATTGGAGATAATAGAACCGCCACACAATAATTCATCATATACATTTCTCCTTAAAATAACATGCCAAGGAAATTGACCAATTGCGGCCCGTGAACCAGACACAATAGATTCGCTCTGTAAATGTGACTATAAAAGCAATTATAATTTGGATTTTTACAATTTATTTAATGGATATGATTCGCTCTGATTTTCTTTTCTGAACTAACCGATTTCGCATTTTGAGCTTGTAATAAATATAACCAGCAGTAGATGCACAAAATTTCAATTTTATATAAAAAAGTTTTCATGTTTACCAATGTGTCTATTTTAGTCGAATTTACGAAATAGACTAATGTCAATGGTTTTCGGTTTCTTTAACGGATATTGCAACAATTAAGGGTTTTTTTTGCTATAATTAAAATTTAAAATCAATTCGTTATGAAGTTTTACTGCTTTAAATATTTATTTTCAAGATGAAGAATTTGCCATAGGTAATTATGTTGGGACTTATAAATTATTAGCGCATTCATTGTGGTGGTATATAATGTCCATTTGACCCTTTATCTGTTCAAATGTTAGGAAATTTGTTTAATATTTTATACAACAAACTATAATATATCAGATCTTGTTAAGATTTATTCATGACTTCTCTGAATCTAGCTCTCAAAAGCTGATTAGATTTCTTTTAATGAAAGTTCTGAAAAACAATATTATTTAAAATTTGGAAGATCAAAGGTTAAACCAGTTATATTATGAATATAATCCAAATACGATGACACTCGAGCATAACCCGCTGGAAATTCTGTACACCTATTTGAGACCGTAAAAGAAGCTACACCGATTTGTACAAATTTATTAAATTCATTCTTCCAAACTAAAGCTCCACCAGAATCACCATCACATGGTGACATATCGCTACCCATATAACCAATCGCACACATTTCTTCATTCGCTATGCTGGCTCTATGGTACGCCTGAGCACAAGCAGTATTGGTGATAACTTCTACAGAGGCCCATAACAAGAATTCGGAAAAATCTTCAGCTATATTAGCTGTCTGACCAAAACCAGTTAAAACAGCTTCAGCGCCCACAAAATCATTTGAAGCCTGTGCTGAGGATACCAAATCAATGGCTTTTATTTCCTCGTTAAAGTTTAATGGTGTAAGCAATTCTATTAGAGCAATATCATCAGTCTTGTGTTTGCGATCAAATTTCGGATGTATATGAAATCGTGTAGCTTTCTTTATAAGACCATCAACGTAAAGATTTACGGTTCCAAATTCTAAACGTACCGAATCCAGGTCATTAAGACAATGAGCCGCTGTTAAAACCCATTTATTGGCAATAATAGAACCGCCACACAATAATGTATCAAAATTATCTCTTCTTATGAGAACATGCCAAGGAAATTGACCGAGTACAGCTTGTCTACCGGATATAATAGCTGCACTCTGGTAATTTGGCTGGCGAAAGAATTTGTTTTTCAAATAAGTTTTTTTTTATATGGGATTTAAGTTCAAAACTTACATAGTCTGTGGTTTGAATAGGAATGACTTGTAGCTGGCATAAGATCCATAAAAGGCTTACTATATAGAAAAAAGTATTCATGTTTAAGCTCACGTTCTATGAACTAATTGTTAGTTTCTGTCTTGTTTTAAAATATTTCCTTTAGTAAAGACTTATTTTTCTAACAATAATTTCATTTTTTTAATCAATTCGTTGGGCAATTTTTATGGTATAAACTAGAGTTTCAAGGCGTGTAATTGTAATTATGTATATAACATCGAAATTTCACAGATATGCAAATGTATAGACTAGAAGACGTTAGTAATATGAACCCTGTTTCTTTGATAATGTCTAAACAAGTACCTTGAACTGTTTGTTAACAAATTTGTTATGCTATAAACTAATTAACAGATTCCTATAGGTATAGTGGTTTGATTTAACAATATGGACTTGGACTCTTTCGTTTTAATTTCTTGTAATACCTTTTATTATAATAAAATCAATAACAATTTTTATGCTGAATATTTTCAATTTTTTTTTTCTTTGAAATTAAATTTATTTTTATTGAAATCTTCTTGAATTATTTTCCGTCCGTCTGATTATTTATACCCGTAATATTGTATATAAAATCTAAATATTTAGCCACTTTCGTAAAGCCTGCAGGAAATTCTGAACATTGATTTAACATCATAAACGATGCTACGCCAACTTGTACACGTTTAAATTGTTCATTTTTCCAAACTAAAGCACCACCAGAATCCCCCTTACAGGGAGTCTGTGATGAACCAGCATAACCTTCTGTACACATAGCTGTATCCTCTATACTTTCTAGATGGTAAGCGCTAGCACAAATATTATTAGCGATAACATCTACCTCGGCATATAATAACCACTGTGAATTATTACCAGTATTCATTGTCCAACCAAAACCGGTAATTGTACATAAATCACCCACCAAATCGGTAGAAGCCTCCTCTGCCGATATCAATTCAATGGCATTTATATTCACGCTGAATTCTAATGGTTCAGGTAGTTCAATTAGTCCTATATCATTAGTTGAGTTGTGATTATATTCAGGATATATATAAAATTTTGTCGAGTTCATGACAAGTCCATCAAAGTATAGATTTATAGTGCCAAATTCCAAATGTACGAAAGTCATATTATAAATGCAATGAGCAGCTGTTAAAACCCATTTAGTGGAAATAATAGAACCGCCACATAATAATTCATCATCTGCATCTCTTCGCAAAAGTACATGCCAAGGAAATTGACCGATTGCTGCTCGATAACCGGATATAATGGGTGCACTATAATTCTAGAAATTATAATTACAGTTATGACTTATATGTACATAACTTTTCGTTAAAAACTTACCACAGCCTTGACTTCATTATGAATTATATATAGCCAATATAAGCTCCATAATATGCCAACTTTAAATAGCAAAATTTTCATCTTTAAGAATTACTTGTTACTAGGTTATTCCAGTAAATAACACTTTCTTTATGGTTCTTTGGTTATATTTGATATTTAAATGATTTATTACTAAAATTTTGATTCAACCATCAATTTGTTATGCAATTTTTGGAGGAAATGTAGAACGAATTGAAATGCATTACGAATCTAGATTTTTACTATATATTGCCTATCTTTAGCATATATCATTTAAGCTATTGGGTGTATAACTTAAAAATAAGGGTTCTCTCATTTTTAAAGTAATATATCAGACTTTTATTCTCATTACTAAAAAGTCTAATCAGGTAAGATTTGCTTTAGTTATGAAGCACGCCGTTTGCTTACCGAAGCTAATGGTGAATGTCTTCTATCGGTTCTAATGTATGACAGATATTTTGAGTCGTTTAGAAGAGGTGATTTCGATCGCCCAAAAAAGAGCTGCAGAAATCTGGTCAGATCATCTCAGAGAAGTGAGCATTACACATAAAACGCCCAAAATATGTGGTCAAACCTGAAAGTCCAATATTCAATCATGACAACGGTTCTCAACATGTTGCAGTATCTGTTAACAGCTGTTTCGAACGAAGTGCTTGGAAAGTTTGGCCTCACCCTCCTTATAGTCCAGACCTTGACCAGTCCAATTACTATTTGTTTCGATCGATGTAGAACGCTTTTTACTTCAGAATAAGGCATACGAAATTAGCTTGATTTGGAGTCTATATTTTGCTCATATCTCCGTTATTTATGGTCAGATTTTGTTGATTATATTACAAATACAATCAATACTCAGCCACAGATACTTTGAGTGGTTGGGAAGTTTCGCCTCACCCACCTTATATCCCACACCTTGACCCGTCCAATTAAAATTTGTTTCGATCGATTCACACGTTTTCTGAGATATGCTTCACTTCAGAATAAGGTATCCGAAATTGGCTTGATTCCTTTTTGGCCTCATTTTTATGACGTGATATATATTGTCCTATTTTGCTCATAACGCGAAACTTTTATCAAGTATCACGGTAACCAATTGAATAGAAATACAAATATATAGCATAGGGGCCTTCATGAGTTATGTATATGTGTACCGTATTCGTTTGATAATGTTTAAAAGGTTCCTTGAACTGTTTGTCAATAATTTGGAAAGATATAAACCTCTTAACAGATTCCTATAAGTATCAAGGTTCGATTTAAGAATATAGACTAAACTTTCCCTTAAAATCGCTATTAAAATCGAACAAATCATTAGATTTCCTCTAATACCTTTATTATTACACTAACAAATACTTAATATTACCTCAAGCTCTCAAGTCTTCTTTAATATAAACCCGTTATATTGTGTATATAAACTAAAAACGAAGTTACTCTCGCATAAGCTGCCGGAAATTCCGAACACCTGTTTACCTTGGCAAATGATGCTACACCAATTTGTACAAGTTTTCCATATTGATTCTCCCAAACTAAAGCACCACCAGAATCACCCTTACAGGGAGTTATATCGCTACCAGCATAACCAATCGTACACATAGCTGTATTCTCTATAATATTTTCATCAAATTCTCTGGCACAATCTTCATTACTGATAACTTCTACATTGCCCCATAATAACCATTCGGAAAAGTTATTAGCTTGATTAGATGGCCAACCGAAACCAGTTACAATACCAATTTCGTTTACAAAATCGTTTGAAACATATATTGAAGATACCAATTCGATGGCATTTATATTTTGGTCAAATGTCAATTCTTCAGGTAGTTCTATCAAAGCTATATCATCGGTAAGGTATCGGTGATTGTATTGGGGATATATATAAAATTTAGTAGAATTCATAATAAGACCATCAAAGTAGAGATTTACGGTGCCAAATTCCAAGTGAACGAAACTGCGACCATAAACACAATGAGCTGCGGTCAAAACCCATTTATTAGCAATAATAGAACCAGCACCTAATAATTCATCTTGGGCATCTCGTCTTAAGAGCACATGCCAAGGAAATTGCCCCAAAGCAGCTTGCGTACCATCGACAATAAAAGCACTCTGAAAATTAGAGTGTAAAGAGCAATATTGAAGAACTTAATTTATATCGTTTTTTATTCCAAACTTACAGAGGCTGTAGTTTGATTATGCCTAACATATAGCCAGCATAAGATCCCTAAAATAATCAGTTTAATGAAATAAGTTTTCATTTTAAACAATCTATAGTTGTTGGCCAAATAATATCAACTTACTTCCTGTTAATTTATTATATATGTTATTTAAGAAATTTTATGTTACACAATTTTCAATTAATCAATTCGTTATGGTAATTTTTAGATAAAATTAACTTGCAAGTCGGGTAACTAAGACAGTCTGACAAGTCGGGTAACAATGGCCGTAACTTTGTCAGTTTATAACTCTTGTGAAAATCACAAAATATAGATGAACTTGGGTAATTTGTTAACAATTTGTAATGCTATAAACTGCTTAACATTTTCCTATAGACCCCTAGGCAAATAAAACGATTTTAATTGTATTTTACAAATTCTTTCCAATGAAATATTCTTAAGTTCAATTACATAAAATTAATGAAATTCTAAACCCGTTATATTGCGTATATAATCAATATACGATGAAATTCTCGCATAAATAACAGGATATTCTGAACAATGATTTTGTTTTATCGTCGATATAATACCGATTTGTACATATTCGCTTTCCCAAACTAAAGCACCACCAGTATCACCCTTACAGGGTGACATATTCGTACCTTTATAAGGAACCGTACACATTCTTGAAGCCTGTATAGAATATTCAGTTAATTTCCGAGCACATTCTTTATTACCGATAACTTTCACCGTGCCCCGTAACAAATATTCCGTATATTTATTGGCTTGATCGGCAGACCAACCAAAACCAGTTACAAAACCAAGTTTACCCTCAAATTCATTTTCGACATTTTTTGTAGGCACCAATTGAATGTAATTTATGCTTTCGTTAAACTTTAAGACCGACGGTAGTTTAATCAAAGCAACATCATTCATTAAAGTGTCGGGTTGGTATTTGGGATGTATATAAAATTTTGAAGAATTCATAGTAACACCTTTAACATGGAGATTTGTGGTGCCAAATTCCATATGAAGGTAGGTCCTATTATAAACACAATGAGCTGCTGTTAAAACCCATTTATCGGAAATTATTGAACCACCACAAAACAATAGATCTCTTGGATCTCTACGCAAAAGTACATGATGGGGAAATTGACCTAAATTGGCAATTGAACCACCGACAATAGCTGAACTCTGATCATTGGACTGCAAATTAGTGGAATAATTAGTAAATATTTTTTTAATTTTTTCTTTCGATTAAAACTTACCACTGCCGTGGTTATATATAATTGCCGGCATATGATCCCTAAAAGGGATAGTTTAAGTAAATTAGCCGTCATGTTAAAATAATTACCAGTGTATTTATGATAAATAATGTTAGGACTAGTTTATTTAAATTAACTTTTCATTTAATTTCTTAAAAATCGCTTCATCAATCAATTCGTTAGAACTTTTTGAGGCATAAAATTGATTTGCAAAGCCAATTATATTGGTTTTATAACATAAAAATGCGGGTTCTCTCAGTTCTTCTATCGTTTTCAATGTATGACAGATACTTTGTGGATTTTACAATTGGTGATCGGATAAAAAAGATCGCACAAAAGTGAACCAAAAAGGACTTTCTATGAAGTAGTTTCAATTCCTGATCAATTCATGAGAAATTTCTAAGGGATACATGGAACAATTAATACTCGGCCACATGTTAGCTGTTAAAAACTATGTAGAAAGAAGTGGTTTGGAAGTTTCGTCTCACCCACCTTATAGTTCACACCTTGAACCGTCCAACTAACTTTTTTCGATTGATGCATAACACACTCTCTGAGATGTGCTGTTCTTCTATGTTCATCCTATAGGACGATATCCATATATTGTCCTATTTTGTTCATAACTCCGTTATTTTTGGACCGATTGTTTAACAAGTTTTCTTACAATTTTTATTTTATGAACAATTTATTAAGCATTTTTCAAGGCTTACTTCCATTGGACAATCAAGACGCGCAACTTTTATCAAGTATCACGTCAATCAATTGCTCATAAATAAAAATATTTATTCTAGGGGTCTTTAGGAACGACGTATATTGCCTAAATAATGTCCCTGTTAATTTATTGTTTATGTTTATTTAAGCAATTTTTTGTCTGACAGTCTGACAAGTCGTGTAACAATGGCCGTAACTTTGTCAGTTAATAGTTCTTGCGAATGGTGCAAAATATAGGTGAACTTGGGCAATTTGTTAACAGTTTGTAAAGCTTAAACTGCTTAACAGATTTCTATAGACCTCTTGGGGTTCGTTCGATAGACAAATAAATCAATCTTAATTGAATTTTACAAACTCTTTCCAATGAAAACTTTTTTAATTAAGTTCAATTATATAAAATTAATCAAACTTTAAACCTGTTATATTGTGTATATAATCCAAAAACGATGTAACTCTTGCATAAGCTACAGGATATTCTGAACAATGATTTTCCTTTGACGACGATATAATGCCGATTTGTACAAATTTTTTATCTTCGTCTTTCCAAATTAAAGCACCGCCAGAATCACCATTACAGGGTGACATATTCGTACCACTGTAAGGAACCGCACACATACTTGAATCCTCTATAGAAGGTTCATTTAATTTCTCAGCACAGTCCGTATTACTGATAACTTGCACCGTGCCCCATAATAATTTTTCCGAAAATTCATCTGCTCGATCGGCAGGCCAACCGAAACCAGTTACAGAGCCAAGTTTACCTACAAAATCATTGTTGGCATGTTTTGAAGTTACCAATGGAATGGCATTTATTTTTTTGTTAAACTTTAAGGGCGCCGGTAGTTCAATCAAAGCAACATCATCCATTAAAATGACGGGTTGGTATTCGGGATGTATATAAAATTTTGAAGAATTCATAATAACACCATCAACATAGAGATCTATGGTGCCAAATTCCATATGAACGAAGGTCCTGTTATAAACACAATGAGCTGCTGTTAAAACCCATTTCTCGGAAATTATAGAACCACCACATAGCAATTGATCTTCTTCGTCTCTACGCAAAAGTACATGATGGGGAAATTGACCTAATACGGCACGTGAACCACCGACAATAGGTGCACTCTGTTCATTCGACTGCAAATTAGTGAAACGATTCGTTAATATTTTTCCATTTTTTCTTTCATTTAAAACTTACCGCTGCCGTGGTCATATATAACTGGCGGCATATGATCCCTAAAAGAGTCAGTTTAAGTAAAATAGCCGCCATGTTAAAACAATTAATAGGTACTTTATATTGATAAATAATGTTAAGAGCAGTTTCTTTAAATAAACTTGTAATTTAATTTCCTAAAAATCGCTTCATCAATCAATTCGTTAGACCTTTTTGAGGCCTAAAATTGATTTGCAAGGCCAATTATTGGATTTATGACTTTAAAATGCGGGTTCTCTCAGTTCTTCTATCGGTTTCAATGTATGACAGAAACTTTGTGGATTTTAGAATTGGTGATCGGACACCAAAAATCGCCCAAAAATGAACCAAAAAGGTCCTTCTATTAAGTAGTTTCAATTCCTGATCAATTCATGAGAAATTTCTAAGGGATACATGTTGCAATAGCTGTTAAAAACTACTTAGAAAGAAGTGGTTTTGGAAGTTTCGCCTCACCCACCTCACATTGATGCATAACACACTTTCTGAGATATGCTGTTCTTCTGAATAGGGTATCCGAAATTGGCTTGATTCATTCTTGACCTCATTCTTTTGGAGCGATATCCATATATTGTCCTATTCTGCTCATAATTCCGTTATTTTTGGACCGATTTTTTAACAAGATTACTTACAATATTTTTATTTTATGAACAATTTGTTAGGCATTTTTCAAGGCTTACTTCCATTGGACAATCAAGACGCGCAACTTTTATCAAGTATCACGGCAATCAATTGCTCAAAAATAAAAATATTTATTGTAGGGGTCTTTAGGAATGATGTAGATGTGGACCGTGTTTTTTCGATAATGTTTGAAATGTTCCTTGAACTGTTTGTTATAAACATTCCCACTTTTAAAATAGAACAAATCATTAGATCTCCTCTAATATCTTTATTATTACACTAACAAAATCACATATTATCTCAAAATTAAGTGTTCAAAAGCTCTTAAGTTTTCCTTAATTATTTTAAAGATTAAATTAATCCAATTATAAACCAGTTATATTTTGTATATAAACTAAAAACAAAGTTACTCTCGCAGAAGCTGCCGGAAATTCAGAACAAATCTTAAGAAAGTCGCATAATATAGGGGGACTTAGGGTAACGTTTATTTGTTAACAATTTGTAAACGGCTTAATAGATTCGTATAGAAACCTCGGGGGTTTTGTTGTTCGGTATACAAAATAAAACAATCTCAATTTTATTTTTCAAATTTTTTCCAATGAAATCTTCTTTAATTAAGAGCAAATATATAAAATCAATCAAACTTTAAACCCGTTATATTGTGTATATAATCCAAAAACGATGTAACTCTCGCATAAGTTACAGGATATTCTGAACAATGATTTTTCTTTGTCGACGATATAATGCCGATTTGTACAAATTTTCTATCTTCATTTTTCCAAATTAAAGCACCACCAGAATCACCCTTACAGGGTGACATATTCGTACCACTATAAGGAACCGCACACATACCTGAAGCCTCTATAAAAGATTCATTTAATTTCTTAGCACAATCCGTATTACTGATAACTTCCACCGTGCCCCATAATAAATATTTCGAAAATTCATTAGCATGATCGGCGGGCCAACCAAAGCCGGTTACAGAGCCAAGTTTACCCACAAAATCATTGTTGGCATGTTTTGAAGGTACCAATGGAATGGCATCTATGTTTTTGTCAAATTTCAAGGGCGAAGGTAGTTCGATTAAAGCAACATCATCCATTAGAATGACGGGTTGGTATTTGGGATGTATATAAAATTTTGAAGAATTCATAATAACACCATCAACATAGAGATCTATGGTACCAAATTCCATATGAACGGAGGTCATGTTATAAACACAATGAGCTGCTGTTAAAACCCATTTCTCGGAAATTATAGAACCACCACATAACAATTGATCTTTTGCATCTCTACGCAAAAGTACATGATGGGGAAATTGACCTAATACGGCACGTGAACCACCGACAATAGGTGCACTCTGTTCATTGGACTGCAAATTAGTGAAACAATTCGTTAATATTTTTCCATTTCTTCATTTGGTTTAAAACTTACCGCTGCCGTTGTCATATATAACTGCTGGCATATGATCCCTAAAAGGGCCAGTTTAAGTAAAATAGCCGGCATGTTAAAACAATTACTAAGTACTTTATATTGATAAATAATGTTAAGAGCAGTTTCTTTATATTAACTTTTCATTTAATTTCTTCAAAATCGCTTCAGCAATCGATTCGTTAGACCTTTGTGAGGCATAACATTGATTTTCTTTATGCCAGAAACCAATCAGCTGATTCGTTATGGAACGTAGAACTTTAAAAGGCTCTTTAGCTATACGGAAATCATATTTATCATTAATTTCAAATGACAACTAAAAAATACTATTAGATAACAGACCAGACACCAAACGATCCTTACCCAGACCAAATTATTTTACTTATCTTCTTTAAAACAAAGTCTAATTTTATCACTTTTTTATTAAACCAAATTTAAACCGGTAACATCTTGAATATACTTCAAATAAGTAGTTAATCTAGCATAACCCGTTGGTTGTTTCGAACACCTTTTTGCGGCAAAATTTATTACGCCAATTTGTACCAGCTTATTAGATTTATTCTTCCAAACTAAAGCCCCACCGGAGTCACTAATACAGGGCGATTGATTGGTACCATTCCAACCAATAGCGCACATAGTTCTATTATCATTTGGTACCTTGTGCACCTTAGCACATCTACTATTATTAACAATTTCTACAGTGGTCCATAATAACCACTGGGAGGGTTTATAAATTTTATCACTTGTCGTACCAAAACCACTTATAATACCTTGAGCGCCCACAAAATCATTTGTACTTTCCGATAAAGCTACTAAATCGATAGCTTGTATGTTGTGGGTAAAATTCAAGGGTGTAATTAATTCAATTAGACCAATATCATCGGTGAAGTAATCATCATTGTAAGATGGATGTATATAGTAGTTGGGACAGTCCATAATTATGGAATTATTGTCCAGCTGTATGGTTCCAAATGCCATAACAAGACTTTTAATATTATAGATACAATGAGCAGCTGTTAAAACCCATTTATTGGAAATAATAGAACCGCCACAAATATCATATGTGCCTTCATCTGTTTCGTCGATTTTTAAAAGAACATGCCAGGGAAATTGCCCTAGGGCAGCCTGCGTACCCGATATAATGGCAGCACTCTGAGGCATAGACTGCAAAAGAAAGTATTAACCAAAAATTTAGTTCATTATAGTATTTTATACTTAAGGTAAGTTATTACCTTGGCAGGGCTTAGATATATCCTGCATAAGATCCCTAAAATAATCAGTTTAGTTGCCATTAGAAGACTAATGACCATTTTTCCTTTCCCTGTTTTTATTTATTTGCAATTTTTTATGTTTTTTTTTTTTTTAATAATTTCCTTATTTAATTGATTCGTTATGCAGATTTTCGCCATAGTTTTTAGTTCAGTTTTATTTGTAATTCAATTAAAATTTAAACCCGTTATATTATGAATAAAATCTAAAAACTTTGTAACTCTAGTATGACCCGTAGGATATTCCGAACAATTACCCTTTAAAAATGAAAATATACCAATTTGCACCATCGTATTATTATCTTGCTTCCAAACTAAAGCACCACCCGAATCTCCCTTACATGGTGACATATCACTACCGCTAAGACCAATCGCACACATCTCTGTCTCTCTCATTGGTGTATTATACGCCCTATCACATACACTATTATTGACAATTTCTAAAGAAGCCCAAAGTAACCAATCGGAAAGTTTATTAACATGTCCCTGTGTCCGTCCATAACCAGTTATAATGACCTCAGTGCCAATAAAATCATTTGAGGCCTGCGCTGATGATACCAATTGTATGGGTTCGATATTATCTGTAAATTCCAATTCCTCTGGTAGTTCAATCACTGCAATATCATTTCTAAAAGTATCCTTATCGAATTCCGGATGTACAAACACTTCTCTAGAGACCATTGTCGTATCATTATTCTTGAGTTCTATGGTACCAAATACTAGTTCAACGTAAAAGGGACCATAAAAACAATGGGCAGCTGTTAAAACATATTTTTCGGAAATAATGGAACCACCACATACTTCTATTTCATCTTCAAATTCGTTAATTCTTAAAATAACATGCCAGGGAAATTGTCCCAGTTCAGCTCGTTTGCCATCTATAATGGCGGCATTCTGGTTATTGGACTACATAAGATATTGTTATTAAATTAGTATATTTTAAGTTAGTTTTCCCCAAAAAAATCTTACCGCCGCAGTGGTTAAATATATCGGGAATATCATTCCTAAAATAATCATTTTCGCAGAAAAACTCCTCATGTTTGACAGTTACTCGTTACCCTCTAGAATGTGTATTATTTTTTCGGTTTCTTTTTATATAAGTTAATATTTTCAGGTTTATTTTTTACCTTAAATTGCTAAATCAACTGATTCGTTAGGTAAAAAATCGATTTGCAAAGCATATAATTTTGATTATAAGCGTTATTATTCAATTCTTTCCAAAGAAGAAATAACATTTGAAATCTGGACCCAAATTATCTTGTGAATCAACACAAAACCAGACGAATTTTATTTGTATTTAATTAATCAAATTTTATACCCGTTATATTGCGTATATAATCTAAATAAGTCGTTAGTCTTACATAAGACGATGGGAAATTCGAACAGTTTCTCTTGGCAAACGATACTATGCCAATCTGTACAAACTTATCAAATTGATTCTTCCAAACTAAGGCACCACCAGAATCACCATAACATGGCGATTGATTGCTACCATTCCAACCTTTACCACACATTGTTCTATTATCATTTGGTATGTGAAACATCTGAGCACATACACTATTATTTAGAATTTCTACCGTGGTCCATAATAGCCAATCGGAAGGTATATCAACTTTATCTTTTGTCGCACCAAAACCGCTTATAGTTCCTTGGGCAGCAAGAAAATCATTTGATGTTTCCGTTGATGAGACCAAATCTATAGCTTTTATATTATCGGTAAAATTCAAGGGCGTTGGTAGTTCTATAAGGCCAATATCATCAGTCAATACATTGGGTTTATAGGCAGGATGTATAAAAAATTTAGTTGAGGTCATATTAATTGGATTATTGCGCAGTTCTATGGTTCCAAAGGCCATAACAAGATTATTACTAATATTGTAAATACAATGAGCAGCTGTTAAAACCCATTTATTGGATATAAGAGAACCGGCACATAACTGTATTGCTCTACCAGTTTTTATTTTGAAAAGAACATGCCAGGGAAATTGACCGAGTGCGGCTTGCGTACCAGATATAATGGCCGCACTCTGGCCACTGGACTGTAAAATAAATTATTATATTGTACAGTTTTTTTTAATATTATGTTTTACTATCAAAACTTTACCTTAGCAGTGGTTAGATATATCCTGCATAAGATCCCTAAAAGTATCAGTTTGGTCGAAAAAATCTTCATGTTAATTTACAGTTATTACAATAAAAAGACTAATGTTAATTTTTTCATGTTCCTAATTTTATTTAAATAAAATTTTGAAATTAGTTTTCTGCCATAATTTCCATATTAAATTGATTCGTTATGCCCGTTTTAGGCCTAAAGTGGATTTCCATTTTTCGCTTTTTTTTTTGCAAGTTATCAGATAATATATCGAGTTCCAAGAAATAAGTATGAATCCTTAACGAAAATGTCTACTTTTTCAAAATCCTTTAAATTATAGAAATAAATTTAAGAATGCCCCTCTATCTGTCTTTTTTAAATATATTTTCTTTTCATTAAAATTACATATCTTTTACAGTTAATCAAAAATTTAAACCCGTTATATTCTTAATATAATCTAAATACGACGGTACTCTAGTAAAACCCGTTGGAGTTTCCAAACAGCTATCCTTAAAAAACGAAAATATGCCAATCTGCACCATTTCATCATTTTCATTTTTCCAAACTAAAGCACCACCAAAATCTCCAGTGCAAGCAGACATATTACTACCACTAATCACACACATTTCTGTATCGCTCATTTCTGTAATATACACTCTATCACATACACTATTATTGACAATTTCTAAAATCGTCCAAAGTAAAAAGTCGGAAAAAACGGAATTTTCGGTTACACCGAAACCAGTTATAATGGCTTTATCATTAATGAAATTATTTGATGCCTTCGCTGAAGATACCATTGCAATCGGTTGTATATTATCGGTAAATTCCAATTCCTCGGGTAGTTCAATCAGGGCAATATCATTTCTCAAAGTATTCTCATCGTATTGAGGATGTACAAATACTTTACTAGAGATCATTGTTGTGCCGTTATTGTTCAGTTCTATAATTCCAAAAACTAGCTGTATATGTAAAGGACCAGAAAAGCAATGGGCCGCTGTTAAAACCCATTTATTAGATATAATGGAACCGCCACATACATGTATTTCTTCTTCAGTTGCGTTTATTTTTATTAAAACATACCAGGGAAATTGTCCCAATATTGCCCGTTTATCCTCTATATTAGCTGCTGTCTGGTTATTAGACTGCAAAACAAATTATTATCAAATTTAGTTTATTTTTCTTTACAAAACTTACCGCTGCAATAGTTAGATATATCGGCCATATCATACCTAAAATAAAGGCTTTAGTCGTTAAACTCTGCATGTTAAATACGTTAAATAGTATAATGTCTGTATTTTTTGTTATTTCATTCTTATTTAATTGTATATTTCAGCGAATTTTTACACTTTAAGTTCCCTTAACAATTGATTCGTTAGATATTGTCGGCATGAAATTGATTTCGTTTCAGTTCTATAGAATCTTAATGTTGACATGTTTATCTTTTAATCTTTGTAGTTTGTTTTTTAACAACTGTTTATTATAGTATTTGATCACGTCTTGAAGGGGACGTACGTATATATCTACAAAACTATCAATCCAAATATCATTTCTTTCACAAAAATATCAGATTAAATGTTAGATTCTCAGACAATTTATCTTTATGCGTTTGATGAAGGCACCTAGACAGGAAAATATATCCTCAAAACATTCTCTGATTATAAGGTTTATTTGGCGTCGGTCCACGATTTCGCTAAGTCCCCCTAAATTCTTTACCCCAGTTCTTTTATAGCCGAATATAAGTTTAAAAAAACAACAACAAGTAAAAGTTTCTTAATTTGTATTGATCCAATTATCCATTTTTTTTAAATTTCTTCTTAAAATTAATCAAAATTTAAACCCGTTATATTATGAATATAATCCAAATATGAACTTACTTTAATATGACTTGTAGGATATTTTGAACATTCTAGCATAGAAAACGAAAATAGACCGATCTGAACCATCTTATCATTTTCATTTTTCCAAACTAAAGCTCCGCCAGAATCTCCATCGCATGGAGATATACCCTTTAAAGCACTTGCGCACATTTCACAATCTAACACTGGTATATCGAAAACGCTATCACATACACTACTATTGACAATTTCCAAAGTAGTCCATAGCAACCAATCGGAAAGTTTTAATACATCGGCGGTCAGACCAAAACCAGTTATAATAACATTAGCTCCAATAAAATCATTTGATGACTGCGCAGCAGATGCTAATGCAATAGGTTGTATATTATTGTCAAAATCCAATTCAAATTCCAATTCAATCAATGCTATATCATTTCTATAAGTTGACCTATTGAATTGAGGATGTATGAAGACATTTGAAGAAATCATTGTGGTGTCATTATTGTCCAGTTCTATAGTTCCAAATATTAACTTAACTAAATAAGGAGAATAAAAGGGATATGCGGCTGTTAGAACCCATTTATTGGAAATAATAGAACCGCCAAATGACTCTAGTTCATCATCAAAATTTTGTACTTTTAAAATAACATGCCAAGGAAATTGTCCTACTTCGGCCCGATTACCATCTGTAACGACTGGACTCTGGTTTTCGGACTGCAAAACCAATGATTATCAATTTAGTATATATTTACATAATTTTTCTTTAAAAATATACCTCGGCAATGGTTAGATATATCCGCCAAATTATCCCTAAAATAACCACTTTCAACGAAAAACTGTTCATGTTAAATACAATAAATATTATGTCTTTTTTTGATATTTCCTTTTTAAATAATTGTTATTTTTTGGCATTAAGTCCACTTATCAATTGATTTGTTAGGCATTTTCGGCATGAAATTTATAACTATTCTGTTGTATATATACAGTTGTATTACTATTGAACCAAGTCTTAACGAAGCAGTTTTCATGACTTTTTGCATTGTATCAGTGAATTTTCATTCAGGATATGAAATATTTCCTTGCATTAATGAAATATATTCATAGTATTTGTGACTAGACTATATACCAGACTATAGACTAGATTATACTATAGACTAGATTATACTATAGGCTAGACTATAGGCTAGACTAAACTAGACTATAGACTAGACTATAAACTAGACTATAGACTAGACTATAGACTAGACTATAGACTAGACTATAGACTAGACTATAGACTAGACTAGACTAGACTATAGACTAGACTATAGACTAGACTAGACTAGACTAGACTAGACTATAGACTAGACTATAGACTAGTCTATAGACTAGACTATAGACTAGTCTATAGACTAGACTATAGACTAGACTATAAACTAGACTATAGACTAGACTATAGACTAGACTATAGACTAGACTATAGACTAGACTATAGACTAGACTATAGACTAGACTATATATTAGACTATAGACTAGACTATATATTAGACTATAGACTAGACTATAGATTAGACTATAGATTAGACTATAGACTAGACTATGAACTAGACTATAGACTATACTATAGACTATACTATAGACTATAGACTATACTATAGACTAGAGTATAGACTAGACTATAGACTATACTATAGACTAGACTGCTGACTAAACTATAGTCTATGGTCTAGTTTATAGTCCAATTTATAGTCTATAATCTAGTCTATTCTTTAGTCTAGTCTAGAATCTATTTTATAGTCTAGTCTGTATTGCATAGTCTAGGTTATTGACAGGTGTATAATCAAGTCTAGTGACTATATACTATATTATCCTAGGGTATGAAATATTTCCTTGCATTAATGAAATATATTCATAGTATTTGTGACTAGACTATATACCAGACTATAGACTGGATTAGACTATAGACTAGACTATAGACTAGACTATAGACTAGACTATAGACTAGACTATAGACTAGACTATAGACTAGACTATAGACTAGACTATAGACTAGACTATAGACTAGACTATAGACTAGACTATAGACTAGACTATATACTAGACTATAGACTAGACTATAGACTAGACTGTAGACTAGACTATAGACCAGACTATAGACTAGACTATAGACTAGACTATAGACTAGACTATAGACTAGACTATAAACTAGACTATAGACTAGACTATAGACTAGACTATAGACTAGACTGTAGTCTAGACTATAGACTAGACTATAGACTAGACTATAGACTAGACTATAGACTAGACTATAGACTAGACTATAGACTAGACTATAGACTATACTATAGTAAAATTTATAGTCTAGTCTGTATTCTGGACTACAGCATAGTCTAGTCTATTGTCAGGTGTATAATCTAGTCTAGACTAGACTATAGACTAGACTATAGACTAGACTATAGACTAGACTATAGACTATACTATAGTAAAATTTATAGTCTAGTCTGTATTCTGGACTACAGCATAGTCTAGTCTATTGTCAGGTGTATAATCTAGTCTAGTGACTATATACTAGATTATCCTATAGCAGGCGCGGATCCACGGGAGGAAAAGCGAAATTTCCCCCCAAAACCGAAAATTTTTCATACAAAATATAAAGTGTTAAACAATATTGCCATAGTTAAACTACCAACACCATTGACTTTTAACGATAACATTAAAAACATTGATTTGGTGGCATCATCGTAAAAAGATAATAACTTTCTAGGTGTTCAGGGAAATATAAGTGGTTTTGGTTTGGTATCAGGTTCATCTAGCGGATCTAGTAATTGGTTTTTATGGAGTACTATTGAAAGTGTCAGTAATACTGAATGTGAAACAACATACAATCAAACAGCGCCCGATACAGTTCTATGTGGTAAAGCGGCTAAAAATACCGATCAGAAAACAACATAACAAATCGATTAATGAATGAAATTATAGTGAGAAAATTTTAAAAATTAAATATATAAAAAAGTGCAATTAAATAAAAAGAAAATATAAGAAAGAAAGACCTTACACAAAGTATCTAGTAACTGATTAAAATGACGGGTGTTTTACCAAAACTAGCCCTTTTTGGGATCATATGTCAGTTATATCTGACCACTATAGCGGTAATATTTATAATAAATAAGATATATATAAGTTTTAATAATTCCATTTCCAGTCCCATGACCAAAGTGCACCCATAATATCTGGCAAACGGGCTACACGGGGTCAATTTCCCTGGCATGCTCTCATATGGCTGGAAGAAGACGATGAAGATGTCGAGATATGTGGTGGTTCCATTATTTCCGACATATGGGTTTTAACAGCTGCTCATTGTCTAGATAATCTAACTTCTGTTGTATTAGCATTTGGTACCATAGATCTTTGGAATAATGAACTTAATATGAGCTCTTCAGCGTTTTTCATACATCCCAAATATGATCCCGACACGTTATTCAACGATATCGCCCTAATTAAACTACCGACATCTTTAAAGTTTAATGAAAACATAAAAACCATTGACTTGATAGATTCAAAAGAATCTTCAAACAATTTTGTGGGCGCTCCAGCCATTATAAGTGGTTTTGGTAGGACAAAAGATAAAGTTGTGAAATTATCTCGCTGGTTATTATGGGCCACTATAGAAATTGTCCCTAATAAGCAATGTGATGAGGCATACAAAGAGAAAACTCCAGATACAGTTCTATGTGCAGTGGGCTCGAATGGTACTAATATGTCTGCATGCGATGGTGATTCTGGTGGCGCTTTAGTTTGGAAGAATCCAGATAATAAGTTTGTGCAAATAGGGGTATTTTCCTATTTAACGCCAAGAAAGTGTTCGAAATATCCTACAGGTTATACTAGATTAACTTCATATTTAGATTACGTTAAAAACGTAACGGGTTTACAGATTGGTTAATTTTAAGATGGAAATTTCGAAAAGATCCCTAAAGGAATTATGTCAATACAGTTAAATAAACTTGTACTTGTTGTTTTAACAGAAGGTTGTTCTCTGGGTTAAAACTTTCGGTAGATACAGCTATTGCTGAGTTGTCAAAATTGGGATATCTTGTTGTTTTTTACTTATGTATCGTGAATTTAAAGTAAATTTCTGACGGCGTTCCAATATGTAGACCTGGAGGTATATATATAAAATGGATTTTATAAGGGGATAGATGCTATCATGGTTCCAAGCTCTTGAAATTCCATAAGGAAAGTTTGTTCTTAATTCGAAGACACTTCATACTTATTAAGCATAAGAATGAGTGAGATAACCAGGAAGAAGTTTAAGATGTTGAGATTAAATGCTTCAGTTATCAAACATCTGAACTATATATATATATATATATATATGTTATAAAGCTAATAGCAAAAGGTATTTATTCAGCCCTTTCAAAATATAGAAAAAGGTTTAAAAGTTAAGAATATAGTCGATTTGTTGGCTTCGAAAAGTGCTTTTGAATAGACCGAGAAGCAAAGGTTGATCAGTTTTTATGGGAAAATTACCCAAAAGCTTGAGCTGGATCCGCGCCTGTCCAATAGACTAGACTTTAGACTAGATTATTGACTAGACTATACACTACACTATAGAATAGACTTTAAGCCAGGCTAAAGGCTAGACTATAAACTAGACTATATACCAGATTAAAGACTAAACTATAGTCTGTACTATATGCTATACTTCAGGACGTACATAATCCGCTAGTTTTCGGCTGACAAAATCCCAAAGTTTATACCGGATTATAGTCCGCCATAGTCAACGCTTTTCATTTTTTTTTTTTTTCAATATTTTTGTATTTAAATTTTTTTCTTTGTTAACAAATAGCTTTTTAATTTAATCAAAATTTAAACCCGTAATATTGTTAATAAAATCCAAAAATGGTGCTACTCTAGTATAACCAACTGGATATTGGGAACAATTTCTCTTGGCATAAGATATTATGCCAATTTGAATAAATGTATCATTTTCGTTCTTCCAAACTAAAGCACCACCAGAATCACCAACACATGGCGACTGTTTGGTAGCATTCCAACCAATGCCACACATAACTGTGGCAGGCGTTTGTTCATCATACGCCCGATCACATTCAGTATTATTAACAATTTCTATAGTGGTCCATAATAACCATTCGGAATTTTCTTTACTTAGTTCACTTGTTGTACCAAAACCACATATAGTTCCTTGAACACCAATAAAGGTATTGTTAATTTCTCTGGAAGATACTAAATCAATGGTTTTTATGTTGTCACTAAAATTCAATGGTGTCGGTAGCTCAATTAGGGCAATGTCGTTAATCAAATTTACGTCATCGTATTCTGGGTGTATAAAAAAATCATCCGAGTTGATCATAATGGGTGTATCATCAAATTCAATAGTTCCAAAGGCCATAACGAGGACTTGAATTTCATGAATACAATGAGCAGCAGTTAAAACCCATTTTTCGCTAAGAATAGAACCGCCACATACCTCTAATTCTTCTTCCTCTGTTGCATATATCGCTAGAAGAACATGCCAGGGAAATTGACCTAGTTCGGCCCGCGTACCCGATATAATGGGTGCACTTTGGGAATTGGACTGAAAAAGAATTAATATTATGTTACTTTCTATATACTAGGTGACGTTTTCTTTAAGACCCTACCGCTGCATTGGTTAGATATATACGGCATATGATCCCTAAGGTAATTATTTTAGACGAAAAAATCTTCATGTTTAACCATTAATAGGGTTTTTTTTTGAACTGCTGTCAATTTTCATTAAGTTTTCTTTAATATATAACTTCTGTCACAATTTAATTCATAAATTGATTCGTTAGACCCTTTATAGCATTAAACTAATATGTTACAGTTGTTTACACGTTAGTACAACTCAAACTCCCATAAAAACGGATCAACCTTTTTTCTCGGTCTATTCAAAATCACTTTTCGAAGCCAACTATATTCGGTTCTATACAATCTTGATGTTGTCAGCCATACTTCTCTTTAAACCTTTTTTTTTATATTTTGAAAGGGCTTAATGAATGAATACCTTTTGCTATACATATACATACTATATATAGTTCAGATGTTAGATAACTGATAACTGAAGCATTTTAATCTCTATATGTTAAACTTCTTCCTGGTTATCTCACTCATTCCTATGCTTAATAAGTATGAAGTGTCTTCGAATTAAGAACAAACTTTCCTTATGGAATTTCAAGAGCTTGGAACCATGATATCATCTATCCCCTTATAAAAAACCCTTTTATATATATACCTCCAGGTCTACATATTGGAACACCTTCAGAAATTTACTTTAAATTTACGATACATAAGTAAAAAACAACAAGATATCCCAATCAGTCAAAGATTGACAACTCAGCAATAGATGTATCTGCCGAATGTTGTAACCCAGAGAACAACTTTAAAACAACACGTACAAGTTTATTTAACTGTATTGACATAATTCCTTTAGGGTTCTTTTCGAAATTTCCATCTTAAAATTAACCAATCTGTAAACCCGTTACGTTTTTAACATAATCTAAATATGAAGTTAATCTAGTATAACCTGTAGGATATTTCGAACACTTTCTTGGTTTTAAATAGGAAAATACCACTATTTGCACAAACTTATTATCTGGATTCTACCAAACTAAAGCGCCACCAGAATCACCATCGCATGCAGACATATTAGTACCATTCGAGCCCACTGCACATAGAACTGTATCTGGAGTTTTCTCTTTGTATGCCTCATCACATTGCTCATTAGGGACAATTTCTATAGTAGCCCATAATAACCAGCGAGATAACTTCACAACTGCATCTTTTGTCCTACCAAAACCACTTATAATGGCTGGAGCGCCCACAAAATTGTTTGAAGATTCTTTTGAATCTATCAAGTCAATGGTTTTTAGACCCCTAATCATTCAAGAATCATTACAAAATAAAACGAAAGTAATTTCTAGTAATCATGATAGTTTTATAAACACTTTTTATTACTAATACATTATATATAATTTAAATTATATTATGAATATAATCCAAATATGATGTTATCCTATGATTTTATTGGCCTTGTGCGGCCCGTCATTCTGATACAAACGCTGCTTTCTAGGCCTTAGACTACAAAACAAATGATTAGATTAGTAAATATATCATTCCTTGTTATTTTAAAAACTTATATCTTTTTCAGATTTGCTCTACAAAATATATTATAATGATATTAGTATAAATTTCTTGCCTTGTTATTTCAAATACTTACCACTTTTCCGGAATCGGCCTATAAAACCAAATTATTATCAAATTAATATATGTTTCCTTCCTTGTTGCTTTGAAAACTTACCTCATTCTTGTTATCATCCTATAAAATAAATTATTATGAAATTAGTAAACATATATTTCTTTCTTTGTTGTTCTAAAAACTCACCTTATTCTTGGCATCGGACTATAAAATAAAATTATTATCAAATTAGTAAATATTTCTTTCTTTATTGTTCTAAAAACTCACCTCATTCTTGGCATCGGACTATAAAATAAATTATTACGAAATTAGTGTATATTTCTTTCATCATTGTTTTAAAAACTCACCTCATTCTTGTTATCATCCTATAAAATAAATTATTATGAAATTAGTATATATTTCTTTCTTTGTTGTTCTAAAAACTCACCTCATTCTTGGCATCGGACTATAGAATAAGATTATTATCAAATTAGTAAATATTTCTTTTCTTTATGCTTTAAAAACTCACCTCATTCTTGTTACCATCCTATAAAATAAATTATTATATAATTAGTTTATATTTCTTTCTTTGTTGTTCTAAAACTCACCCCATTCTTGGCATCGGACTATAAAACCAAATTATTATCAAATTAGTATATATTTCTTTCATTATTGTTTTAAAAACTCACCTCATTCTTGTTATCATCCTGTAAAATAAATTTTTATGTAATTAGTATATATTTTTTTCTTTGTTGTTCTAAAAACTCACCTCATTCTTGTCATCGGACTATAAAATCAAGTTATTATCAAATTAGTAAATATTTCTTTCTTTGTTGTTCTAAAAACTCACCTCATTCTTGTTATCATCCTATAAAATAAATTATCATGTAATTAGTATATATTTCTTTCTTTGTTGTTCTAAAAACTCACCTCATTCTTGGCATCGGACTATAAAATAAATTATTATGAAATTAGTATATATTTCTTCTTTTGTTATTTTAAAAACTCACCTCATTCTTAGTTTCGACCTATAAAATAAATTATTATGAAATTAGTACATTTTTCTCTCCTTATTGCTTTGAAAACTCACCTTATTTTTGTCATCGGACTATAAAATAAAATATGAAATAATTAGTATATATTTCTATCTTTGTTGCTTTAAAAACTCACCTTATTCTTGTCATCGGACTATAAAACCAGATTATTATAAAATTAGTATATATATCTTTCCTTGTTGCTTTGAAAACTTACCTTATTGTTGGTATCGACCTATAAAATAAATTTTTATGAAATTAATATATACTTCTCTCCTTATTCCTTAAAAAACTCACCTCATTCTTGGCATCGGACTATAAAAGAAATAATTATGAAATTAGTATATATTTCGTTCTTTGCTGTTTTAAAAACTCACCTTATTCTTGACATTGGACTATAAAACCAAATTATTATTAAATTAGTATATATTTCATTCCATATTGCTTTAAAAACTCACCTCATTCTTGGCGCTGGACTATAAAATAAATTAATATCAAATTATTGTAAATGTATTTCTTTCCATGTTTTTAAAAACTTACATCTGCAGTGCTTGGATATATCTGGTATATAATCAATAAAATAACCAGTTTAGCCGAAAAACTCTTCATGGTAGAGAATTAAAAGTTCCTTTGTTATTATAATAGACTAATGCCTATTTTCTTTATGTTTCCTTTTTATATAATTGTCACAATTCCCGTTATCCAATTGATTAGTTAAGCATTTTTCCGTTATAAAATGATTTCTCATGGCCAATTATTATAGTCACTATTTTTATATAATGAGACATTTTAATAGATTTTTTGGTATAATTTCATTTACCGATTATATATACAATACTTCATACTTCCCTTGAAGGCTTTAAATTGAACAGCATGAAGACTATAAACTAGACGGTAGACTAGACTGTAAACTAGACTATAGATTTGACTATATACTAGACTATGGACTAGGCTATAGACTTTATTATAAAGTATGCTAGACTATACACTATAGACTGTAGACTATACTATAAACTAGACTATTGATTTAACTATATATTAGCCTATGGACTAGGCTATAAACTTTATTATAAAGTAGGCTAGACTATACACTATAGACTAGACTTTAAACTATACTATAGCATAGACCATAGTCTAGACTACAGACTAGGCTATAGACCACACTATAAACTAGACTATACTATAGACTAGATTATAGACTAGACTATAGACTAGACTATCGACTAGACTATAGACTAGACTATAGACTAGACAATATACTAGACTATAGACTAGACTATAGACTAGACTATAAATTAGACTATAGACTAAACTATAGACTATAGACTATAGATTAGGCTATAGACTAGCCTATAGACTAGACTATAGAATAGACTATAGACTAGACTATAGACTAGGCTATAGACTAGACTATAGACTAGACTATAGACTAGACTATAGACTAGACTATAGACTAGACTATAGACTAGGCTATAGACTAGACTATAGACTAGACTATATACTAGACTATACACTAGACTATACACTAGACTATGGACTAGACTTTAGACTAGACTATAGACTAGAGTCTATAGGCTAGACTATAGACTAGACTAGACCAGGCTAGACTATAGAATAGACTAGATATATCGTGAAGTATGTTGTATATATATATAGATATATATAGTCTAGACTATAGACTAGAATATAGACTAGACTATAGACTAGACTATAGACTAGACATAGATAGACTAAGACTAGACTAGGTAGACTAGACTAGCTAGTATAGGCTAGACTATAGACTAGGGATACTAGACTAGACTAGACTAGACTAGACAGAGTAGACTTATAGACTAGACTATAGACTAGAAAGACTAGAAGACTAGACTAGACTAGACTAGACCAGAGTAGACTATAGACTAGACTATAAGACTAGGACTATAGACTAGACTAGACTATAGACTAGACTATAGACTAGACTAGACTCACTATAGACTAGACTATAGACTAGACTATAGACTAGACTACTAGACTAGACTATAGACTAGACTATAGACTAGACTATAGACTAGACTATAGACTAGACTATAGACTAGACTATAGACTAGACTATAGACTAGACTATAGACTAGACTATAGACTAGACTATAGACTAGACTATAGACTAGACTATAGACTAGACTATAGACTAGACTATAGACTAGACTATAGACTAGACTATAGACTAGACTATAGACTAGACTATAGACTAGACTATAGACTAGACTGTAGTCTAGTCTTTAGTCTAGTCTATAGTCTAGTCTATGGTCTAGACTAGACTAGACTATAGACTAGACTAGACTATAGACTAGACTAGACTATAGACTAGACTAGACTATAGACTAGACTAGACTATAGACTAGACTATAGACTAGACTATAGACTAGACTATAGACTAGACTATAGACTAGACTATAGACTAGATTATAGACTAGACTATAGACTAGACTATAGACTAGACTATAGACTAGACTATAGACTAGACTAGACTAGACTATAGACTAGACTAGACTATAGACTAGACTAGACTAGACTATAGACTAGACTAGACTATAGACTAGACTATAGACTAGACTAGACTATAGACAAGACTATAGACTAGACTACAGACTAGACTAGACTAGACTAGACTATAGACTAGACTAGACTAGACTATAGACTAGACTATAGACTAGACTATAGACTAGACTATAGACTAGACTATAGACTAGACTATAGACTAGACTAGACTATACACTAGACTATAGACTAGACGTTAGACTGACTATAGACTAGACTGTAGACTAGACCAGAGTAGACTATAGACTAGACTATAGACTACAATATAGACTGGACTATAGACTAGACTATAGACTCGACTATAGACTCGACTATAGACTCGACTATAGACTAGATTATAGACTAGGCTATAGATTAGGCTATAGTGAAGTCTATTGTCTAGTCTAGTCTATAGTATAGTATATCGTGAAGTATGTTGTATATAGTCTTGAATGTTGTTAAAAAAATAATACATGTTGGAGGTTTTTTAACTAATATTGTCAATATTGTTTTATTTATTAATTATTATTTAAACCAGTAACATCATGAATCCAACCCAAATACGATGTTACTCTACTATAACCGGCAGGATATATTGAACAATTGTCTTCTTTTGAAAAAGACAATACGCCAATTTGTATAAGCTTATTAGATTCGCTCATCGTAACTAGAGCACCACCAGAATCACCATCACATGGTCCCGATTGTGCACCTTCCCAACCCCTACCACACAAAAAGTTATTATCTATTGGTTCATTGAACAGCTCAGCACATATCGTGTTACTGATAATTTCTACCGTTGTCCATTGTAACCAAGAAGAATATTCATATACTTTATTTTTTAACTGACCAAAACCACTTATTATAGCTTTAGCGCCAACAAAGTCATTTGAAATATCCGCTGTCGACACCAAATTAATGGGTTGTATGTTGGGGGTAAAATCTAAAGGTGTTGGTAGTTCAACTAGACCTATATCATTATCAATAAAATTTTTTGTGAAATCGGGATGTATAAAAAATTTAGTAGAGGTCATATTAATTGGACTATTGTGCAGCGCTATAGTTCCAAATCCCAAGAAGAGTTTATCAATATTATAAATACAATGGGCTGCTGTTAAAACCCATTTATTAGAAATAATCGAACCTCCACATATCTTAAACATTGTTTCGGTTTCGTTTAATATCAAAAGAACATGCCAGGGAAATTCGCCTTCTTCAGCCAGCTTACCATTTACAATGGCTGCACTCTGGGGAATGGACTGCGAAATAAATTGTTAAAATTTATTTAGTTGTTTTCAATGGTCGTTTACAACTTACAGCTGATATTGTTGAAATATTGTTTACATATAGAGATCTATAAAGTGCTCACTTTCATCACTATTTTCTTTATTTCCTAACCTAACCTAACCTATATATTTCATTCCACATTTCTTTAAAAACTCACCTCATTCGTGACATCGGACTATAAAACCAAATTATTCTCAAATTAGTATATATGTATGTATTTCTTTCCATGTTTTTAAAAACTTACATCTGCAGTGCTTTGATATATCTGGTATATAATCAATAAAATAACCAGTTTAGCCGAAAAACTTTTCATGGTAGAAAATTATTAGTTCCTTTGTTATTATAATAAATAGACTAATGCCTATTTTCTTTATGTTTCCTTTTTATATAATTGACATAATTCCCGTTATCCAATTGATTCGTTAAGCATTCTCCCGGTATAAAATGGGTTTCCATAGCCAATTTTTCTAGTCACTATCTTTATATAATTAGAAATTTTAAAAGATTTGCTATAATTTCATTTATCGATTGTATATATATATATATGTATATACGTATGTATATATATATATATATATTTATAAATTCTTTAAATACTTACCTTAAAGGCCCTTATAGGCTTTGTATTGAATAAAATGAAGACTAGACTTGACTATGGACTAGACTATCAACTTGACTATAGACTAGATTAAAGACTAGGCTATAGACTATACTATAGACTAGACTATATATTACACTATAGACTAGACTAGACTATGGACTGGACTATAGGCTAGACTATATACTGGACTATAGACTAGACTATAGACTAGACTATAGACTGACTATAGACTATACTATAGACTACACTATAGACTACACTATAGACTACACTATAGACTAGACTATAGACTAGACTGTAGATTAGACTATAGACTAGACTATAGAGTAGGCAATAGACTACACTATAGGCTACACTATAGACTAGACTGTAGACTAGACTATATATTAGACTATAGACTACATTATAGACTGGACTGTAGGCTATAGGTCATATTAATTGGACTATTGTGCAGCGCTATGGTTCAAAATCCCAAGAAAAGTTTATCAATTTTATAAATACAATGGGCCGCTGTTAAAACCCATTTTGGTAGAAGTAATTAAACTTCCACATATTTTAAACATTGTTTCGGTTTCGTTTAATATATTTGAGAAAACCTTGCCTTGTGTTAGGATTTTGAATGTTTTATAAGTCCAAAGGGACTACTTTGAGTCATAGGAAGAAAAAAAGTCTATCTAAACGAAATCATTATATGAAATCTGTTTCTCAGGTATCAAAGAACTCATAATAAACAATTTGTTTTGGGTGTAGTATAGGCTATCTATCTATCTATCTATCTATCTATCTATCTATCTATCTATCTATCTATCTATCTATCTATCTATCTATCTATCTATCTATCTATCTATCTATCTATCTATCTATCTATCTATCTATCTATCTATCTATCTATCAATATCAAAGTCTTCTTAATATAAGTATTATTTTAATATGGGAGGTGCCCCGCCCATTACTTACACAAAATTTAATTATAGCTGTTATAGGTACCCAGATATTGGCATACAATGTATTATAACAGACATATATTTAAGATTGGGCGGTCCACCATTTTTTATTAACAATTTTTATTATTATTGTTTTAACATTGCATTACCATAGTTCCTTAAATTTAGGTTTTTTTTATTCAAAATGTAAACCCGTGATATTGCGAATAAATCTTAAATAAGGTGTCACTTTAGTAAAAACATTTGGAAATAACAAACATTGATTAAGCTTTGTATACGAAAATATGCCAATCTGTATAAGACGTTCAAAATTATTCTTCCAAACTAATGCACTACCAGCATCGCCATCGCATGCAGACGAATCGAAACCACCTAAACCATGCGCACACAATTCTGTTTCGGAAACTGGTGTATCGTACGACTTAGAACATGTAGTTATATCGATAATTTCTAAAGATGTCCATAATAACCAATGGGAAAAATTTGGATTTTTTGTTCTGACCGACCAAAACCAGTTATAATGACTTCAACGCCAGTAAAATTTCTTGAAATCTCTGCCAAAGACATCAATTGAATGGGTTGTATAATATCTGAAAACTCCAACGTCGTAGGTAGTTCAATTAATGCTATATTATTTGTCAAAACTTCCCTATTAAATTCAGGATGTATAATTATAACTGTAGAGGTCATTGTTATATTATTTTTGTTCAGCTCTATGGTTCCAAATACCAAATCCACTGAATAACTTTCATAAACACAGCCGGCAGTTGTTAAAACCCAATTATTGGATATAATAGAACCGCCACATATCCCTCTTTCGTAGTCTATTTCGCCTAACCATAACAGAACATGCCATGGAAATTGTCCGATTTGGGCTCGCTGACCCGATATAATAGCAACATTTTGAGAATTGAACTGCGAAAGTAAACGTTGTCGAATTAAAGTTTGTTTTTAAAATAATTTTATACTTTTTTAAGCTAACCTCTTCAGCATTTAGATATATCTGGTTTATAATCCCTAAAGTAACCACTTTAGTTAAAAGTCCCTTCATTCTTAACAACTTATAATTACTTATTTAATGAACTAATGTAAACATTTATTATGTTTTACTTTAAGCAAAACTTAATTTTTATAAAATTTTTTATTAAGTCCCCTTATAGAATTGATTCGTTAGGCATTTTTATACCCTTTACCTTCTTGAGAACATGAATATATAACTATGTAGTTCTGTCGGTAATTTCTTTAATATAAATTTTCGACTATATAAAGTATATAATATTTATATATGTGTTGATACAAATCTTCAATACTTCTTCGATATTATTTATATGTATTGTATCTAGATAGATAGATAGATAGATAGATAGATAGATAGATAGATAGATCGATAGATAGATATATAGATCGATAGATCTAGATAGATAGATAGATAGCTCTCTCGCTCGCTCGCTCGATAGCTCTATCTCGCTCGATAGCTCCTCGCTCGCTCGCTCGCTCGCTCCTCGCTCTCTCGCTCGCGCTCGCTCGCTCGCTCGCTCGCTCGCTCTCTCGCTCGCTCGCTGCTCGCTCGTCCGCTCGCTCGCTCTCTCTCGCTCGCTCGCTCGCTCGCTCGCTCGCTCTCGCTCGCATCGCTCGCTCGCTCGCTCGCTCGCTCGCTCGCTCGCTCGCTCGCTCGCTCGCTCGTCGCTCGCTCGCTCGCTCGCTCCTCGCTCCTCGCTCGCTCGCTCGCTCGCTCGGCTCGCTCTCGCTCGCTCGCTGCTCGCTCGCTCCTTCTCGCTCGCTCGCTCGCTCCTCGCTCGCTCTCTCTCTCGCTCCTCGCTCGCTCGCTCGCTCGCTCGCTCGCTCGCTCGCTCGCTCGTCGCTCTCTCTCTCGCTCCTCGCTCTCGCTCTCTCGCTCGCTCGCTCGCTCGCTCGCTCGCTCGCTCGCTCGCTCGCTCGCTCGCTCGCTCGGTCGCCCGGTCGCTCGCTCGCTCGCTCGCTCGCTCGCTCGCTCGCTCGCTCGCTCGCTCGCTCGCTCGCTCGCTCGCTCGTGCCCGGTCGCTCGCTCTCTCGCTCGCTCGCTCGCTCGCTCGCTCGCTCTCTCGCTCGCTCGCTCGCTCGCTCGCTCGCTCTCGCTCGCTCGCTCGCTCGCTCGCTCCTCGCTCGCTCCTCGCTCTCTCTCTCGCTCTTCGCTCGCTCGCTCGCTCGCTCGCTCGCTCGCTCGCTCGCTCGCTGCTCGCTCGCTCGCTCGCTCGCTCGCTCGCTCGCTCGCTCTCTCTCTCTCTCTCTCGCTACTCGTTTTCCCCTCCCCTTAGCCCCCTTCTTCCCGTTCTCTTCCTTCTTCTTTCCCTTCTCCCCCATCCATCCGAATTATACCACTTCCCTTTATTACTCGATATAATTCCAGTACTTATCAACCTTCTAGTATCAACGGCAGGATATTCCGAACAAATGATTAGGCAATGGAAAAAAGAAAGTAATGCCGATTTGTACAAACTTTCGTGTTCAATTTTCCAAACTAAAGGGACCACCCGAATCGCCATCACAAGGAGACGTATCTCTATCATCAGAACCCACAGAACACATAACTGTATCCTCAATACTGGGTGAATGAACGCAACTGCACATCGGCATTACTGATAATTTTTACAGATGCCCATAATAAGTGCATGGAAAATCGATTGGCTATATTGAATGCTTGACCAAAA